>NC_090374.1:146319571-146663340 GCF_036365525.1 Heterodontus francisci
AAAAACAAACTAGGTGTCCATGTAGCTGTGTGATCAGAAATGTTGCAGCCATCAATCTGAAACAACAGAAAAAAAACTCTGTATTCATCATTATCAAGAAGGTGCTGACAAAGGGGGATGCATTGTTTGGTGCAGGTGCAGGGGGTGAACCTTCCAGCAGAACAGTTTGAGGCACGTCACACTTTGATTTACTGCCACCAGGGGTCACCACTAAGCCCTCCAGCATTCTCTGAGCAATCTTTAATCCAAAATTAACTCCTGCTTCTCTTTCCACAGATGCTGCCAGACCTGCTGAGTGAATCCAGCATTTCTTGTTTTTGTTTCAGATTTCCAGCATCCGCAGTATTTTGCTTTTATTTTAGTGTTTAATTCACTGCCACTTCTCTTCCAGGAATGCCTACCTTGAAGAAGTTCTGCTCTTCTCTCCGACGGGATTTTCGTTTGTCTCTTTTACCTTGTTCACCTTCATTGATCTCTTGCCCAACCCCCACCTCACTTGTTTATAATCTGTGACTTTTCTAATATTTGTCAGTTCCGAAGAAGGGTCACTGACCCAAAACGTTAACTCTGCTTCTCTTTCCACAGATGCTGCCAGACCTGCTGAGTGAATCCAGCATTTCTTGTTTTTGTGTGAAGAGAACCCACCTTTCACCAGTTTATACCTCTTTTGATCCAAGAAGGTTGCCAATAAAGAGCAACTAAGTGCCCCTTCTGAAAGGGGCACCACTAATATACTGTAACAAAAAAACTTTAAAAGAAAATTAGCTAATCAGATTAAAGTGACATTACCAGGGTGATGATGTACTCCAGTGCCCCCCCCCCCCCTCAGTCACTGGAGGCTTGAAGTGTATCGGCGGACACCGCATCCTCCTTCTCCAGGGACATCCGGGTGCAGACGTAGCCGCGGAAGAGAGGCAGGCAGTCGGATCAAACAACCTCCTTGACCACCCGCTGCCTAGACCTGTTGATGGCCATGTTGTCCAGGCCCAGAAGCAGTCCCGTGGGGAGGTCCTCCAATCTGCCCATTCCCTTCCACACCAGGTGGCCAAATATCAGGAACGTTGGACTGAAATTGAGGAGCTGCCCCCTCAAGTTATGGAAGAAGGGCTGCAACCTCTCACACTCTACCTAAATGTGAAACATGGACTCCTCCAGGCCGCAGAAATTACGCTGTATTGCATGGGACAGCTGCATGTAGCAGCCTCTACTCCGAATCCCCAATGGACAAAGGGAAACTTCCGGACGGCAGGACGGAACGCCACAGTATGTCCACCAGTTTATAGTTACTACAAATAATTGTCTCCTTGGAGAATCTGAGCCCCATTTTTAAAATATGCTTTTTTTAAATATGACATCCTGTTCGTGGAAAACCTCTGTCTGAGATACAGTCTTCTAAGATTTCTGTACCTATGTGTCTCCACCTCCTATTGCATATCTGGAAGTATGATGGTAACTACAGCTGTGCTGCTGTTGTCCTGCTGTATTTGTTCTTGCTAATTCAAAGCTTCACTTGTGATAATGTGACAAACTCTAAATTGCCACAATGTGCAATGTTGCCTGCTTTAATTGAATCCATTGCCCACCTCTATTGAATCAGACAGTATAGATTTAACTAATTTACATGAAGCAGGATGATTATATGGAACAGAATGCCCAGAGGGCAGTGGATGTAGATTGGGTGGAAATATTAACAGAGAATTGGATAGACGTTAAAGAGAATGGATGAGAAAAGGCTATTAGGTATCAGCATGAACTCAGTGGTAGCCCCCTTGCTTCTAAATCAATAGGGTGTGAGTTCAAGCAACCCTCCGGGAACTTAAGCACATATTTGAAAGAGTTTATATTTATAATGAAACAGAAGTGCAATAATGTAACATTGGGTTAAACACCCATGTGCATTCCCCCATGCAACTGCAATTCCTTGCTCTTCCTTTTTCTCCTACTCCTATGTGTTGCCACCCCTGTGGCTTCAGCAGAGCTGAAGGCTGCTCATACCCCTGCTGTAACTGCTCAGATGCTCATATCGGACGTCCTTTGGGTTTTGGAGCCCGTGAGAGCCCCGCCAACAACTGTCCCACCTGCACCTGTGCAGGGGCAGACTCAGCCATCAGGGCAGGAGGCAATGTGTGGGGTACTGACTGAGGGGGTAGTGGGGGTGGGGCAAGGAGTCAGAAGTGGAGGCACTTTGAGCAGAGCCCCCACTTCCAGGTCCCCTTTCTCTAGCTTCCCTCTAATGGCCAACCCGCACTTCCCTGCTATCCAAGAGCTGGAGAACACTTTGCTGCACTTCAGTGAGGCACTGAATGACCAAGGCGAGGTTTTCTTCAATCCCATTTAAGATGGCATCTGAGGGCTGAATTTTGTGAGGCCGTTTGGAGTGGGAATGGAATCATGGGGGGGCTGGAGAATACCGTCAGACACTTCCACTCAGAAATCCGACGTTGTGACATCGGTTCCAGATTTAATCAAAGGTGGGAAAGCTCCAAGACGGCGACACTGCTTTGATGCGAACGGACAGCCCTTTGAATTCCTGAGCAGATAGTTATAATACATTAGCATGCAATTGATTGCAATTCAATGTGGGGCTTGGAATTAAGTGAATGGCGGGCGACCCCTACATACCTTCAGATCCGCAGCCATTGAAAGGTGGCAGCACCGAAACGAGTCCTCAGTGCCGCAACAGGAAGGCAGCCATGAGAAGCACTGGATAAGAGAAGAGGGAGGAGTGGAGGCCATTGTCAGCCTGCACTGCTGTACACTCTGCATGGGTGGGCTTGGTCTTGGGTGGTCTGCACGCGTGGACTTGGTCTCAGGTGGCCATACGATTGGTTGAGAGGATCAGGTGGCCATAGTACTGAGTGCTGGGCCGGCTGTCAGCAAGGCTGGGCACTGAGGGCCATTAGCGCATAAGGCGAGGGAAGTAGCAAAGACTAAGCTGCCAAGTCAACGTCATCTCTGCAAGGACAGTGCTCTGGAGGCATACTGATCGCCTGGCATGGGTCTCATACACCCTGTCTTTTTTGGACCCCCATGGCATTATGCAGTGCCTCTGACAGGGGGAGGGCAGAGATGCAGCTGCACCTGCCCATGAAGCTCCATGAGGAGAGCGACAGCAGCTGGCTGTGCCAAAAAGAGCCCACCTGCGCCAGAGCATACTGGACTCGACTCAGCTATCTCCAAATGCCAAAGCGGCAGTGTCAGCAAAGACTGCACCTCTACAAGGAGGCCATCACTGACTTATGCGCCATGCTGCAGGACGAGTCATGAGCTATGGGATTTGGTGGTCACCCAATGCAAGTGGCCCTAAAGATTACCGTGATACTAAACTTCTACACATCTGGATTTTTCCAGGGATCCGCGGGGGACATGTGTGGGGTCTCCCAGGCAGCAGCCCACCGCTGCATGAAGAAGGTGACCATTGCCCTGTTCAAGAGGGACTATGTGCACTACCAGACCAACCCTGACAGTTAGGTAGAGAGGGCCATCGGCTTTGGAGCTATCACTGGATTCCCCCAGGTGCAAGGTGTGATAGATTGCATGCATGTGGCCATCAAGGTTCCAACGGACCAGACAGTCACCTTCATCAACAGGAAGGGCTTCCATTCAATCACCATTCAACTAGTTTGCGACCACTGAATGCATTTCCCAGGAAGTAGCTACGACACCTACATACTTCAACAGTCCCCGGTGCCACAGCTTTTCAATCTCCCACTTGCCTTCAGGGATGGATTCTCAGCGACAAGGGCTACCCATTGAAGACATGGCTACTCATGCCTGTGAGAAACCCTTGCACTGCAGCAGAGGAGAGATACAACACTTGCCACGGCTCCACCCGAACAACCATCGATCAGGCCATTGGGCTGCTGAAGATGAGATTCCAGTGCCTGGATCGATCCGGTGGAGCCCTGCTGTATGCCCCAGCAAGGGTCTCGCATATCGTGGTGGTCTGCTGTGCTCTGCACAATCTATCAAGAGAGGGGAGAGGTCTTGCATGAAGAGGACGCCAGTCCTCAACCAACTAGGAGGACACGGAGGAGACTAATGAACAGGCAGCACTGGATTTTGAGCCCTTTGCACAGAGTGACGGGCTGCTGCTTCAGAATTGTCCTCTTCATTGGCGGCCTCTGAGGCACAGCATCTGCATCCAGCAAAGCAAAGCTTCGTGAGTCCTGTACCCTCTGACAGGGATTTTCCACTGCTGTCCCTGTCTCCACCACTTGCTCACTTGTGATGTATGAGCTACCATGTGACAGCCCAATTACTTGTCTTGCCAGTCTCACCCAGGTGTGTGTATTGGAGCTGGTGGATGATGTGCATTAGTCCTGTGACAGTGCATCCTCAGAGTGAGTCTTCAACCTCCTCCTGCACCACCTCCTGTGGGATGCTTGATGGACCTGTGGAAGATGAAAGACATGATTTAGAACTGTCAAGGTAAGAAAGTGCTAAGACATTATTGTGCATATTATCAGCTTTCAGTGACTGCTGATATCAAGTCAATAAGAATGAGTTCTGTTTGCCATGTGGCTGTGTGATATTTGATTCTGTCACCAGGTAGCTGGGAGACCCCTCTCTCTATCACCGACGGCCAGGCACGCCGAGACACAGCTTAACTCCAGTGCCTCCTCCCTGCAGCTGTCAGTATAAGAGCAGGAAATGTGGAAGGCAGGGTGACTTCGTAAAGCGGGAGTCGAAATTTATTTTTCCCGACGGTGGGTTGAGAGTCGGAGATTTAGTCAGCGGCATCTTTGTGGCGGGTCAGCCTTCACGCCGGCCTGTTGGCGGGTTCCAACTTTGAATACATTTGCATGCAATGAATACTCATTATCTTATAATTAATTGTAATTAGGTCCTACCTTCCAGATTAACGGAGGGTTGTACGGGAATCTCATGACACCCGCTTCACAGTCATTTCAAGGTGGTGTTTGTGCAGTTGTGACTGAGGTCAATGATTTAGTTTGTTGAACTCGGCGACACAAGGAAGGGCAACAAGAGAATGGCGGTTTGGATGGAGGCTCAGGAACAGCAAGGGTGAAACAGGTGGTGGGGGGGTGGGATTGGGTTTGGGTGCATGGAGGACTGGCAGAGGGATCCAATGGAGGACAGAGGGAGAGGTCAGGTGAACAGAGGAGTGAAGTGGGAAGGGCCTGGCATCCTGCGTCCTGGGTTTTGTTGAGGGGGGCGGTGGGAGCCAGTTAGTCAAGGTGAGGGAAATGAGGAGCCTAAATGGAGGGGTCAGTAGTGTCCACATTGCGGTCCTGTGAGTCAAACTTAGGGTGCTGGCTGGCAGAGGGAACGATCTCAGTCACAGGGGGAGTTCGATTCAGTAGCGGGGGGGGAAGGTCCAGCCTGAGGTTGGGAGCATCAAAGGTCTCGTAGGGCGGGTCAGGGGATCTATCAAATACTCTAAGAATAATGCAAGGATTGTCTAGGATCACAGAGGGAATGTCGATGGGGATGGGTGTAGGCTCGAAAGGAGAGAGAGGGCATGTCTAATTGGATGGTGACAGGGTCCAGGGTAATGGGGTTTGGTCGAAGGGTTAAAGAGGGAAGGCACAAGGTGATGTTGGGAGGGTCAAGGGTGATGGGGACAAGTGTGAGGGTGACAGGAGGAGGGTGGAGAGTCATGGCCTTGAGCTGAATGCTCACATGCACCATATTCTCACAATATCTCAAGACACATTAGGGGCTGCAAGGATTGCAGATCGAAGTGGGAGGAGGCCAGAGTGCGGTGGGTGGAGTGGGTAATGGGAGGAGTTTAGCAACTGTGCTCATCAATTCTGTGGATAAAGACAATGGACAAGGATGTTTTCATTTCCCTGTCTGCCTTATGAATACAGTTATATTGTTAGAATAACCTGGGTCTCAAATACCTGATTTTCGTAGAACCTCGGGGGCAGGTGGAGAGGGTGGTGCTGTCCTTGCAGCACAACAAGTGAGTTGGCAGCGCCAGCAGCAGGCATGACAACAGTGCACAAATAGGAGTGTCAGCTGAGTCTGCAGGTGCAGCCGTGTCCCACAGACTGTCAAGTACAAGACGGGACAGTAACATGAACATTCATTGAAATTTGATCGATGAAATTCAACATCATTACTGCCACATTAAATGCAATGTCTGCACCTCCTCTGTAACCATCAAAGTGTGCCAACCATGAGGCATGCTCTCCGATTAAGCTAGTCCAAACAAAATGAAGACAATGCACACATGAGCAATTTAAAACAGTTATGTTGTGAAATATTTATGTGAGAAATATAGTTGAAGGACACCTGTGCCATCTTTGTGCTCTCAATAACTCTTATGCTTACATTTACGATCACTACATCTTGGTGCAACCCCAACATCAGCAGCTAAGATGGAGGCCATCTGCTCAGTGCGCTGCCCCATTGCTTTTGACGACTGTGGCGGGCATCCTCTGGAGGACCGAGGCCTTGAGGGCTCCAGCCTAATGGAAGTCTCCTGCATTCGTGCAGGGGCATCCTCTGTGGCCTCTCTCCATGCTATACTACCTGTCCCTCATGGAAAAGTTTGTACAGTAAAACGCCTTTGAGAGGGATGACCTAAGTTCAGGAAATCAGGATGTAGAAGCAGTTTGGGTAGAGATGAGAAATGATAAAGGCAAGAAAACACTTGTGGGGGGATGTACAGGTCCCCTAACAGTAACCAAATGGTAGCACAGTTATAAAGGAAGAAATAATGGGAGCTTGTCAGAAAGGCGATAGTCATGGGGGATTTTAATCTATTTATAGATTGGAAAAATCAGATTGTCAAGGTTGCCTAGATGAGGAGTTCATAGAATGTTTTCGGGATAGTTTCTTAGAACAGCATGTTCTGCAGCCAATCAGAGAGCAGGCTCTACTATTGTGCAACGAGATAGGATTAATTGATGACCTCATAGTGAAGGCGCCCTAGGTTGCAGCAATCATAATATGATTGAATTTTACATTCAATTTGAGGGAGAGTAGAGTGGGTCTGAGACTGGTATTTAAAATGTAAATAAGGTCAATTATGAGGGCATGAAAGCAGAGCTAGCAAAAGTGAACTGGCAAAGTAGCTTAAGGGGTAAGTCAATAGAGATGCAGAGGCAGACATTTAAGGGGATATTTTAGAATACACAGAATAGATACATTCCAATGAGAAAGAAAAATTGCAAGGGAGGACCCACCATCCGTGGTTAACTAAAAATGTTAAAGATATTATCAAATTTAAAGAAAAAGCCTATAATTGTGCAAAGATGGGTGGCAGGTCAGAAGATTGGACAGAATATAGACCACAACAAAGAATGACTTAAAGAATAATAAGGAGGGAAAAATTAGAGTATGAGAGAAAGCTAGCTAGAAATATAAAACATAAATTAAGAGTTTCTATAGATATTTGAAAAAGAAAAGAGTTAACAAAGTGAGCATTGATCCTATAGAAAGTGGGTCTGAGGAATTAATAATGGAAAATAAGGCAGATAAATTGAACACGTATTTTGCATCAGTCTTCACGATAGAGAAGACAAGTAACGTCCCAAAAATAGCTGTATATCAGGAAATGGAAGGGAGGGAGGAACTCAAGAAAATTCCAATTAACAGGGAAGTGGTACTGAACAAATTGTTGGAACTGCGGGCTTACAAGTCCCCGGTTCCAGATGAACTTCATCCTAGGGTCTTAAAAGAAGTGGCTAGTGAGATAGTTGATGCGTTAGTTTTAATTTTCCAAAATTCCCTAGATTTGGGGGAGGTTCCTTTAGATTGGAAAATAATGAATATAACTCCTTTATTCAAAAAGGGAGGGAGACAGAAAGCAGGAAACTACAGGCCAGTTAACTTGACATCTGTCATTGGGAAAATGTTGGAAGCTGTTATAGCAGGACACTTTGAAAAATTCAAGGTAATCAGGCAGAGTCAACATGGTTTTATAAAAGGGAAATCATGTTTAACCAATTTGTTGGAGTTCTTTAAAGAAGTAACATTTGTTGGAGTTCTTTAAAGAAGTAACATTTGTTGGAGTTCTTTAAAGAAGTATCTGTGGATAAAGGGGAACCGGTGGATATACTGTACTTAGATTTCCAGAAGGCATTTGATAAGGTGCCACATCAAAGGTCATTGCAGAAAATAAAAGCTAATGATGTAGGGGGTAACATGTTGGCTTGGAAAGAATATTGGTTAGCTAACAGGAAACAGAGAGTAGGCATAAATGGGTCATTTTCTGGTTGACAAGATGTAACGAGTACTGTGCCACAGGGATCTGTGTTGGGGCCTCAACTTTTTACAATTTATATAAACGACTTGGAAGAAGGGACCGACGGTATGGTTGCTAAATTTGCTGATGACACAAAGATAGGTAGGAAAGTAAGTTGTGAAGAGGACATAAGGAGGCTACAAAGGGATATAAATAGATTAAGTGAGTGGGCAAAGACCTGGCAAATGGTGTATAATGTGGGAAAATGTGAAATTGTCCATTTAGGCAGGAAGAATAAAAAAGAAGCATATTATCTAAATGGTGAGAGATTGCAGTGCTCTGAAATGCAGAGGGATCTGGTTGTCCTCGTGCATGAATCGCAAAAGGTTAGCATGCAGGTACAGCAAAGTAATTAGGAAAGCTAATAGAATGTTATCATTTATTGCGAGGGGAATTAAATACAAAAGTAAGGAGGTTATGCTTCAGTTATACAGGGCACTGGTGGGACCACATCTGGAGTACTGTGTACAGGGCGGCACAGTGGCGCAGTGGTTAGCACCACAGCCTCACAGCTCCAGCGACCCGGGTTCAATTCAGGGTACTACCGATGTGGAGTTTGCAAGTTCTCCCTGTGTCTGCGTGGGTTTTCTCCGGGTGCTCCGGTTTCCTCCCACAGCCAAAAGACTTGCAGGTTGATAGGTAAATTGGCCATTATAAATTGCCCCTAGTATAGGTAGGTGGTAGGGAAATATAGGGACAGGTGGGGATGCGGTAGGAATATGGGATTAGTGTAGGATTCGTATAAATGGGTGGTTGATGGTCGGCACAGACTCGATGGGCCAAAGGGCCTGTTTCAGTGCTGTATCTCTAAATATAAAAAAAATAAAAAATAGTATTGGTCTCCTTATTTAAGGAAGGATGTAAATGCATTGGAAGCAATTCAGAGAAGGTTTACTAGACTAATACCTGGAATGGGCTGGTTGTCTTATGAGGAATGGTTGGACAGGCTAGGCTTATATCTGCTGGAGTTTTGAAAAGAGGAGACTTGATTGAAATATATAAGATCCTGAGGGGTCTTGACAGGGTGGATGTGAAAAGGATGTTTCCTCTTGTGGGAGAATCTACAACTAGGGGTCACTGTTTAAAAATAAGGGGTCGCCCATTTAAGACAGAAATTAGGAGAAATATTTTCTCTCAGAGGGTCTTGAGTCTTTGGAACTCTCTTCCTCAAAAGGTGGTGGAAGCAGAGTCTTTAAATATTATTAAAGCAGAGGTAGATAGATTCTTGATAAGCAAGGAGGTGAAAGGTTATTGGGGGTAGGTGGTAATGTGGAGTTGAGGTTACAATCAGATCAGCCATGATCTTGTTAAATGGCGGAGCAGGCTCGAGGGGCCAAGTGGCCTACTCCTGCTCCTAATTCATGTATTTGTATGTTCGTAGATTACTTTTTATTGCAATCATTTCACAAGGACTTCAGAAATCTGTATCAGAAAGTTGGTAAACCCCATTCAAAAACTGATATAATACACATAGCTCTGTTGTTTCCTGATGTTATACTGTCAGAAGCGTTATTAACACATTGAAAATTAACAATTGTGTCTGTGAATCAGTTTTATTCTGTTTTCTCAACTTTTCTTTGGAATAACAAAAGAGTGCTAAGTGATGGTAGGGATTGTGCAGAAGACCGAATAGGCATTCACTGACAGCAGTCACCGTCATCCTATAAAAAGGAGATTGAAAAATGTATTGAATTTCAACCATATATGAAACCGGACGGACCATCTGGCATCGACCTAGGCACCGGAAACGACAACGGCAAACCCAGCCCTGTCGACCCTGCAAAGTCCTCCATACTAACATCTGGGGGTTTGTGCCAAAGTTGGGAGAGCTTTCCCACAGACTAGTCAAGCAACAGCCTGACAGAGTCATACTCACGAAATCATACCTTACAGACAATGTCCCAGACACTGCCATCACCATCCCTGGGTATGTCCTGTCCCACCGGCAGGACAGACCCAGCAGAGATGGCGACACAGTGGTCTACAGTAGGGAGGGAGTTGCCCTGGGAGTCCTCAACATCGACTCCGGACCCCATGAAGTCTCATGGCATCAGGTTAAACATGGGCAAGGTAACCTCCTACTGATTACCACCTACCGCCCTCCCTCAGCTGATGAGTCAGTACTCCTCCATGTTAAACACCACTTGGAGGAAGCACTGAGGGTGGCAAGGGCACAAAATGTGCTCTGGGTGGGGGACTTCAATGTTTATCACCAACAGTGGCTCTGTAGCACTGCTACTGACCGAGCTGGCCGAGTCCTAAAGGACATAGCTGCTAGACTGGGTCTGCGGCAGGTGATGAGAGAACCAACACGAGGGAAAAACATACTTGACCTTGTCCTCACCAATCTGCCTGCCACAGATGCTTCTGTCCATGACTGTATTGGTAGGAGTGACCACCGCACAGTCCTTGTGGAGACGATGTCCCGCCTTCACATTGAGGATACCGTCCATCGTGTTGTGTGGCACTATCAGCGTGCTAAATGGGATAGATTTAGATCTAGCAATGCAAAACTGGGCATCCATGAGGCGCTGTGGGCCATCAG
This sequence comes from Heterodontus francisci, assembly GCF_036365525.1. Classification (NCBI taxonomy): domain Eukaryota; kingdom Metazoa; phylum Chordata; class Chondrichthyes; order Heterodontiformes; family Heterodontidae; genus Heterodontus; species Heterodontus francisci. Next base: position 146,330,338 of record NC_090374.1, read on the forward strand.
CAGCAGCAGAATTGTACTCAACGACAATCTGTAACCTCATGGCCTGGCATATCCCCCACTTTACCATTACCATCAAGCCAGGAGACCAACCCTGGTTCAATGAAGAGTGCAGGAGAGCATGCCAGGAGCAGCACCAGGCATATCTCAAAATGAGGTGTCAACCTGGTGAAGCAACAACCCAGGACCACTTGCATGCCAAACTGCATAAGCAGCATGCGATAGACAGAGCTAAGCGATCCCATAACCAACAGATCAGATCTAAGCTCTGCAGTCCTACCACATCCAGCCGTGAATGGTGGTGGACAATTAAACAACTAACTGGAGGAGGTGGCTCCACAAATATCCCCATCCTCAATGATGGGGGAGCCCAGCACATCAGTGCAAAAGATAAAGCAGAAGCATTTGCAACAATCTTCAGCCAGAAGTGCCGAGTTGGTGATTCATCTCGGCCACCTACTGAAGTGCCCAACATTACAGATGCCAGACTTCAGCCAATTCGATTCACTCCGCGTGATACGGGATTAGTGTAGGATTAGTATAAATGGGTGGTTGATGGTCGGCACAGACTCGGTGGGCCGAAGGGCCTGTTAAAGTGCTGTATCTCTAAACTAAAAAAAAAAAATATCAAGAAACGACTGAAGGCACTGGATACTGCAAAGGCTATGGGTCCTGACAATATTCCGGCAATAGTACTGAAGACCTGTGCTCCAGAACTTGCCGCACCCCTAGCCAAGCTGTTCCAGTACAGCTACAACACTGGCATCTACGCGGCAATGTGGAAAATTGCCCAGTTAAGTCCTGTACACAAAAAGCAGGACAAGTCCAATCTGGCCAATTACCGCCCCATCACTCTACTCTCAATCATCAGCAAAGTGACGGAAGGTGTCATCAACAGTGCCATCAAGCAGCACCTGCTTAGCAATAACCTGCTCAGTAATACCCAGTTTGGGTTCCGACAGGGCCACTCAGCACATGACCTCATTACAGCCTTGGTTCAAACATGGACAAAAGTGCTGAACTCAAGAGGTGAGGTGAGAGTGACTGCCCTTGATATCAAGGCAGCATTCGACCGAATGTGGCATCAAGGAGCCCTAGCAAAACTGGGAGTCAATGGGAATCAGGGGGGAAACTCTCTGCTGATTAGAGTCATACCTAACGCAAAGGAAGATGGCTGTGGTTGTTGGAAGTCAATCATCTGAGCTCCAGGACATCACTGCAGGAGTTCCTCAGGGTAGTGTCCTAGGCCAAACCATCTTCAGCTGCTTCATCAATGACCTTCTGTCAATCATAAGGTCAGAAGTGGGGATGTTCGCTGATGATTGCACAATGTTCAGCACCATTCGTGACTCCTCAGATACTGAAGCAGTCTGTGTAGAAATGCAGCAAGACCTGGACAATATCCAGGCTTGGGCTGATAAGTGGCAAGTAACATTTGCACCACATAAGTGCCAGGCAATGACCATCTCCAACAAGAGAGAATCTAACCATCTCCCCTTGACATTCAATGGCATTACCATCGCTGAATCCCCCACCATCAACATCCTAGGGGCCACCAGTGACCAGAAACTGAACTGAAGTAGCCATATAAATACCGTGGCTACAAGAGCAGATCAGAGGCTAGGAATCCTGTGGCGAATAACTCACCTCCTGACTTCCCAAAGCCTGTCCACCATCTACAAGGCACAAGTCAGGAGTGTGATGGAATACTCTCCACTTGCCTGGATGTGTGCAGCTCCAACAACACTCAAGAAGCTCGACACCATCCAGGACAAAGCAGCCTGCTTGATTGGCACACCATCCACAAACATTCACTCCCTCCACCACCGACACACAGTGGCAGCAGTGTGTACCATCTACAAGATGCACTGCAGCAATGCACCAAGGCTCCTTAGACAGCATCTTCCAAACCCGCGACCTCTACCAACTAGAAGGACAAGAGCAGCAGATGCATGGGAACATCACCGTCTGCAAGTTCCCCTCCAAGTCACACAATAATCCTGACTTGGAACTATATCGCCGTTACTTCACTGTCACTGGGTCAAAATCCTGGAACTCCCTTCCTAACAGCACTGTGGGTGTACCTACCTCACATGGACTGCAGCGGTTCAAGAAGGCAGCTCACCACCACCTTCTCAAGGGCAATTAGGGATGGGCAATAAATGCTGGCCTAGCCAGTGACGCCCACATCCCTGAATGAATAAAAAAATATATAAACGCTCCTATGTGCATCTTCAGGTATGTCCCACTGCAGCTGGAAAGAAGGAAGAAAAGGCACATCATTTTGTTAAGCTTCATATACCCTTAATATCCCTACTGTTCACTTTACCTATAAACTTGGCAGTTTCATTACTTTAAGAGGAGATCAAAGTGATAAAAGCCTGTGGGCAAATTAGTGAGTGATACCAGGGTAGTGTGAAGAATGTGTGTTCAGGAAAGCCAGAGGAGAAATTGAAACATTCCAGATCCACTTGTAGCAGAAAGCAATACAAACAGAATATCAGGATCAGTTTCAGTGCTATTCAAAGAACCTGAAGGTACGTATTGGGAAGAATGTGAATTCCCTTCACTTCATCTAACTGGTGATGGTAAAGTGGTTACAGAACAGCAGTACAAACTCCACACTTCCAGAATTCCTTCCCTCAGGACATTGAGAAACTGGAGAAGTTCCCCATTCCCTCTCTATTTACAGTTTAACTAGGTCAGACTATTCCTGATGTGATTGTTGTCAATTTCTCACAAAGCAGCAGTCTTTGGTGTGTTACTTCCAGTTCAGTGAAAATGCCTGTGCAATAGCCTTGGGATAAACATACAATGTGGTGTAGCACTAAGCAATACAAGACCAGAAGGTTCCTGGTGCATCTGATCTCAGCCACAGTGTAACTCAGCCAGAGAGGGGAGAGAAAATCAGACACCATTCATATTCCTGATTGTTATCCAGTGAAACCCAATGCTTCCTGTAAGCTGCACGACTGTGCAGCAACCCGAAAGCCCCTGCGTAGGCCGCGCACACGTCGGTCCCTTTAAATTGCCTTGCAAGTGCGGCTGTGCAAAACACTTTTTAAAAAAAATCACCTGCGCACTCCAAAAAAAAAATTAGAGGCAATATTAATGACACCTGCTGGAAAGTGGATGTTGGGTGAGGCTTGGTTGCTGTGTCTTTCATGATCACTGTCTGTAAACCTTCACAATCTATGCTCAAATAACAAGGTGAAATTCTGGAGGATCCTGGCCTATGAAGCCATATCTGTGAAGGCCAATAACAACAACAACCAACTTGTATTTATAAAGCACCTTTAATGTAATAAAACAGCCCAAGGCGCTTTACAGGAGCATTATAAAACAAATATGACACAAAAAGAAATATTAGGTCAGATGACCAAAAGCTTGGTCAAAGAGGTAGGTTTTAAAGGAGGAGAGCAAGGTGGAGAAGTGGGGAGATGTAGGGAGGGTATTCCAGAGTTTAGGGCCTAGGCAGCTGAAGGTGCAACCACCAAAGGTGGAGCGATTAAAATCAGGGATGCACAAGACAGAAGGAGACCAGCCAGGAGTGCATGGGCATAGTTAAGTCTAGAGGTAACAAAGGCATGAATGAGGGTTTCATCAGCAGATGAGCTGAGAGAGGGGCGAAGTTGGGCGATGCTACAGATGTAGAAATAGGCAGTCTTAGTGATAGCCCGAATATGAAGTTGGAAGCTCATCTCGGAGTGAAATGTGACACCAAGCTTGTGATCAGACTGGCTTAATCTCAGACTGCTGTCAGAGAGAGTAATGGAGTTGGTAGCTAGGCACAGAACTAGGAGCGGGGACCAAAAACAATCACTTCAGTTTTCCCAATATTCAATTGGAGGAAATTTCTGCTCATTCAGTACTGGATGTCGGGTACACAGTCTGATAATTTAGCAACAGTGAAGGTGTGGAGAGAAGTGGTGGTGAGGTAGAGCTGAATGTCGTCAATGTACATGTGAAAACTAACAACGTGCTTTCGGATTATGTCGCCAACGGGTAGCATGTAGACGAGAAATAGGAGGAGGCCAAGGATAGATCCTTGGAGGACATCAGAGGTTTCGGTGCTGCAGCTTAAAGAGAAGCCATTGCAAGTGATGCTCTGGATATGATTAGATAGATAAGAATGGAACCAGGTGAGAATAGTCCCACCCAGCTGGACAACGGTGGAGAGGCGTTGGAGGAGGATGGTGTGGTCAACCGTGTCAAAGGCTGCAGACAGGTCCAGAAGGACAAGGAGGGAACGTGTACCCTTGTCACAGTCGCATAGGGTGTCATTTGCGACTATGATAAGAGTTGTTTTGGTACTATGGCAGGGGTAGAAACCTATTTGGAGGGATTCAAACATGGAGCTCTGGAAAAGATGGGAACGAATTTGGGAGGTGACAACACATTCAAGGACTTTGTAGAGGAAAGGGAGTTTGGAGATGAGACGGTAGTTTGCAAGGGGCGCAGGCTCACCTCTCTATTAAATATCCAGACTGTTTAGTATTCAAAATGCAATTTCTCCTCCTCCTCTGATTCACTATGTCACCGTCCATTTTATCTTCACAGATTATTCATCTCCAGTGGCCAATTTACACTTCAGTCACTCCAATGGCACTGCAGCAATTCAATGAGGAGCCAGTTCAAATCTCCATCCCACCACTCCTCTTGTATCACACATTGATACTGTCACATGCTGTTCCAATCTAATCTATTCCCTCCTTTCTTAAAGTAATGAAACTGCAGGATGTATAGGTAGAGCGAGCAGTAAGAATATTAAACAGTGGCGCAATGGTTAGCACCGCAGCCTCACAGCTCCAGCAACCCGGGTTCGATTCTGGGTACTGCCTATGTGGAGTTTGCAAGTTCTTCCTGTGACTGCATGGGTTTTCGCTGGGTGCTCCGGTTTCCTCTCACAGCCAAAGACTTGCAGGTTGATAGGTAACTTGGCCATTATAAATTGCCCCTAGTATAGGTAGGTGGTAGGGGAATTGAGGGGAGGTGGGGATGTGAGAGGGTAATGGGATTAATGTAGGATTAGTATAAATGGGTGGTTAATGGTCGGCACAGACTCGGTGGGCCGAAGGGCCTGTTTCAGTGCTGTATCTCTAAATACAAATAAATAAATACACAAAGCCAAACAAAGTAATGTTGTTGCATTGGACACCACTCTAGACATCTTCTTTAGGCAGTGGAGTAGGGTAAATTTTCTTCTTGCAGACAAAACCATATAAAAGTTGCACGAATGATTGCAGATGGATGCAAGACATTACCTGAATTGATCCTAATTACGCTTCATAGGATAAGTTTGTTCCATAATGACACAGGGCACCACATGACCTTAGAGTCATAGGTTTATACAGCACAGAAACAGGCCCTTCGGCCCATCATGACCGTGCCGGCCATCAAGCACCTATCTATTGTAATCCCATTTTCCAGCACTTGGCCCATAGCCTTGAATGCTACCAGCCTCCCCCAGTAGCAAATTATTTTGGGGGATGGAGGGGGGGGTGGGCTGGTGATCTGATTTTTTTTTCTCTCTTTTCTTCACATCTCATTATATTCCAACCATTGACTTGCTTTAAATCTGCTGCCAATCCCATTTCCAGGTGACAGGGAAATGTGCCAGAGTAGCCGAAGGTGACCTATCTTGTAACATTTCTGTATTTTCCTATGGGCAAAGTGGCTGCTCTGATGGCAAACTCAAGTTGGTTGTCCTTTCATTTCTTTTACCTCAGTGCTATTAGCATTATGAGGTCAGGTGATGAATCCATTCCAAGACCCATCTCTTGTAGGATGAGGAGGAGAGACCCTATTAAATAAACAATCAACTGACAAAAAGATCATTTCCTTAGAGGCAGGTGGGGAAATATATTTGCCAAGTCACAATAGGCTGTTCTTAATCTTCTTGTGGCATTGGCAGAAAGCGGATGAACCAGTTCACATTCTCTGCCAGTAACAGTGCATGACTTTGGGAAAACCTGAGAGAATGCAGAAAAGGACATTTTCAAACAGAGGCACAACTAGGGGGAAACCATCCAAATTTTTTTAAAGATGGTGACAATCAGAAATCTATTTAAATATAATTCTTATTCTATTTGAATCCTCATGCATAAACTTTCTGATTGAGTGTTAAAATATTTAAATAAATCATTAATGATCAACCAGAAATGCTTCATATTATAAAAATCCTTTATTAATTATTTTAGATAAGAAATGTATAACTTTTAGTCAGTAACACTGAATTCTAAAAAAATGGCAAAGTACATTTACAAATACAAGCTCCTTATGTAGAGCTTTAGTTTTTTAACTATATAAATGCAGTTTTCCATATTAATCCATCATTACTTTCTTGAAAAATAAAAAGATCTGAAATAACCCATTAAGAACGAGAGCAGCATCTATGCATTCACAATGAAGGACAGTACATTACAACTTATCATTTTTTGCACAGTCATTATTAGAAAGTACATTAATCCTGTTCTGTACCTTGCTGTGAATTGCGTTGTAATATTAAATGGGACAGTGCTGCACTGGTGCAGAGAAGAGGAGCAGTAATTCAATACCGTTTGCACCAGTAACATTATTGCTTCTTAGTTTTAATGTAAAACAGGGGAGGTGGAACAGGGTTTTTGGAGCTTGAATGCAATCCTTACATTTTATGGTGTAAAGTAAGCTGTTAGCTGCCATTCCCTATTCTCACACATGTCATTGTGGGAAGCTGGCTGAGGAGCAGGAAATCTGAATCCAAGCCTGAAGGAATGCTGGTGGAGGAGAACCATTCCAGGTCACTCTCCTGTAACTCTCAGGAGCCAGTAACACAGCGACATTGGGGTATGTTGTGGATCATGGTAATATCTAGCATGGGAAGAGACAATAAAATATCTTAGGGAAAAAATGAAGCCTGAAAACTGCATTAGAAAAGTTGCAAATTCAGAGCTTGCAACACCATCCTGTCAGGTATTCTAGCAATTTTAAGTAACTAAACATTAAAAAAAAATATTTTGAAAAATACTCTAAAAGTTATTAAGTTAACCAGGATCTCATTGATTACCAAGCATTCCATTCCAACCATCCTTTATATGGATGTACAAAAATATGTGGGCGCATTTCAGTCCAAATGGATCATAGCATATGGATTAAAAGTTATGATTAATGTCTCATTAATGTTTATTTATATTCAAAATTAGATAAGTAGCTACTAAAATAACTTCTAATTCATAACTAAATCACTATTTGCATAATATACTTTATAAATACCAATTTCTTAAAAGAAAAATATACTAGATCATAAACCATAGCTAGTTATTTAAAATACCTGAAGGAGAATTCACATTTTAAGTACAAGAATTTTATTCATCAAAGCAGCTTAATAACCTACTATTGGAGGACATGGTTCTAACTGGCATTACTGTGCAGAGCTAACAGTGGTGAGAAAGCAACTATCGAAAGTTGCAACACCTAATAGGGAGAAACTGTTCCCATTGGTGGAAGTTAGAGAACTAGAGGGCACAGATTTAAGGTAATTGACAAAAGAAGCAATGGCGACATGAGGAAACTTTTTCACACAGCGAGTGCTTAGGGTCTGGAATGCACTGCCTGAGAGTGTGGTGGAGGCAGGTTCAATTGAGACATTCAAGAGGGAATTGGATAATTCTGTGTTGATCACTATATGATCAGTAAGTTATGGAATAGGCCCACGAGTGACACAGATTAGTCCTGGTTAGTCCTGTAGCTGTATCTCTACAAAAATTATGCATTTGTGTGTCCATCAAGTGAAAAGATTTTTGTTCACGACTCTAACCCCTCATCCCTGGCAACAGCCGAGTAAAACTGTGCTAAATCTTTTACATTTTCATACTCTTCGCATAATGGGGTGATCTGAACGATAATTCGTCTGAATCTAACTAAGGTCGAATACAAGTTTAGTTTTCCATTCTATGCCTCTGGATACAGAACCAAAGATTCCATCCATATAGACACCTAGCATGGGGCCTGGGGGTTTCATATATAATTTAAATCCATGTTACCATTAATTTGCATGTATTCCAAATTTCTGATACTAACTGATACTTGGGGCTTGACTTTCAATCCTGGGTCAGGAACCCAATGCTGGGATAATTCCAGTCCTGATCCCACACCTCCACTGCATCACTCACACGACGCTATTTTAAAATGCCAAAGTCCTGATTGGGCAGGAAGCAAGCTCGGTGCCCAATTAGTAACACCAAGTGCCTCCAGGAGGCAAGAACCGCCTTCCTAGCACCAAAGGCAAAGGCAAGCAGCAGCCATGATGGGGCCTGCCGCTGCCTTGCAGAGGAGAGCAAACAGCTTCTCAGAGGGACGACACCAAATTGTGGTGCCGACCTCACTGGCCCATTAACAACCTCCTAAAGGAGCTTAATGGGCCCTTAATTGGAGGTGAGCAGCTTCCCTGTTCCCTTGCCCCTGCCCTGTCATTGAAAATCGTGGACTGTTCTGAAAGCGTCGGGTTCCGGAGACAGTCTCTGAAACCGTAATTTTCAATCAGCTCCAGTTCCCAACACTGCAACCCTTTGAAAATCCGACCCCTGGTGTTCTGATTTAGGATTTATTCACTTCTGATGCAACAGCACTAAGATGATCCTTTTCCAAACCTTCACAAAGTACAAACAGGTCAAACCAGTGAATAAGAAAATAGGATTGAGATGCTTGGGCTTCACAGGCTGGATTGGCAAGGATCGGAAGTCAAAAACAGCCCCTAGTTTATGGGACTATTCCCAAAAATCAGTTTCATAATGTAAGAGATTTTAAAAATGGGAGATGGGAGGAGAAAGAGTGTTATCTATGATTCAGTTGGTAGCACTCTCGCCTCTGAGTAAGAAGGTTATGGGTTGTGTGTATGTGCACTTGAGCACAAAAATATAGACCGATATTCCAGTGCCATACTGAAGGAGTACTGCACTGTTGGAGGTGCTGTATTTCAGATGAGACATTAAACAAGGCCTTGCCTGCTCTCTAAGGTCGATGTAAAAGTTCCCATGGTATTATCTCAAAGAAAAGGATGTGAATTAGTCCCGGTGTCCTGGCCAATATTTATCCCTCAATTAACATCACCAAAACAGTTTATCTGTCATTATCATATTGCTGTTTGTGGGAGCTTGCTGTGCACAGACTGGCCACCATGATTCCTACATTACAACAGTGCCTACACTTCAAAGGTACTTCATTGGTTGTAAAACACTTTGGGACATCCTGTTATCGTGAAAGGTGCTAGATAAATGCAAGTCTTTCTTTAAAAGAAATGGTTTGCACATATCACCAGAGACTGGAATGGCAACAAGTCTGCATCTGACTGTATATAAGTGTAAATGAACATCAAATTGCAGATGACAGTGTGACATTGCATTTGAAAATAGTCCCTTCAGTTCCAGATGTAAGATTAAAAAATTCTATGTGGTCAATATGAATCTACCTTCCCTATTTGCCATTTATAATGTATAGATTTGTTCCAACTGGAAAACTAATGATTGTTGTTATGACAGTGCTTCGATATTTTTTGTTAGTTTTTTTTTGAGGACTCATGTATTTTTGAATTATGGACATTGTTTTATTTGGGAAAACCGAAAAGGATTCTATGGATGTTTCTTCACTGGGGTCATTGAAAAGAGGTCATTGGAAGGTCTTTTGGACTTGGTTTGTAAACAACCCTTATTGGAAGTCACCTGTCTTCAGAAAAATACCCAACAGGGGGTTTTTGACTTGGAGAAGATCTTTACAGAGAAGTGACAGGTCAAGATTTATAGGAGTCAGGAGGCTTGACTCTTGAGATATTGTTTTTGGTTTCATTTTGGACAGTGTGTTAGAGTTTTAAAAAGCAGTCAAGATAGCAGTCACCCCAGCTCAGCCTTTTCCATCTCTTTAGAAAGCCTGCTAGTTTTTCCATCTCTTTGAGAAGCTCTTTGAAGCGAATGTAAGAAATAGAGAAATTGATGCTGCATTCCTCCTGAAAGGCCTGCCTGAAACTCCTGATGCCGTATTTCACCCGGTAAACCTGCCAAACTGACCTTCAACATTGCCTGAAGAGAACTGTTCTAGAAAGATACCAGTGACAGCTGTCTATGCGTATTTGGGATGCCAAACCAAAAATTGGACAATTGACATCTTTCCATATCTTTTCTTTTTTTTCTTCAAGAATTAGCAAGTATTTGGCCAAAGTATTCTTTTTTTTTGTAACAGAGCTCTAAAGAAAAAAAAAATCTATTTTTCAGTTAACCGGTGTGCGTCAGTGTGTGTGTGTGTCTGTGTGTTTGTTTATGTTTGTGTGAGGGCTAAGGTAAAAAGGGAACTTTCATATTTCAATCTGTGTGTTAATGCTTAGCTTCATTACTGGTTATGTCTTGTTTTATAATAAACTGATAATGTTGTTGTTTATTAAAGAAACCTGGTTGGTGTATGTTATTCTGGGATAAGGGGTAGAGTATATGATTGACCACATCGGTAACTGGGTAACCATTTAAATATATGTTTTGAACCGTGGAGAAGTGCAACTATAAAAGACAGTGCACTCCTCCCACCTTGGTCGTAACATTGTTGATACTTTGTAGCCTTTAATGGTCAGGCAAAAGCTGAAACTTAAAGACTGCGTAGTAGGTTGCCCAAGTGGATTTAAACTTTAAAGTAAAAGTTAAACTAAGGTGGGTGTAAACCTGGATGAGATGGTTGAGCTACCAAACGCAAAAATTGTGTTTTTTGTGAAATGACTGTATTATCCTGCATGTTGTGGTACAAAAAAGCTCATCACAATGATACCAAGTAAAGAGTATAACAGCAACAAACAAACTCAGTCAGTGAGCTTGACAGTACAAGCCATGAAATCAATCTGTTATCTCATTCAGATTTTGTTTTACCAGTGTAAAATAGAAAGGGCAATGCTGGGAGAAATTTTAATTTTATTCACTTGGTGACAAAAGTTAAAATTTCCTCCATTTTTATATACTTTTAAATCAGCTTTGGTTCGATATATCAGAGCCCTGATCTTTGAGGAGCTTTTTCTTCAGATAATAGTTAATTAAAAAAAAGATACTGCAGCTTTGTATTCTGAAGCTGAACAAAAGAGAATTACATCTCAAGATGAGCTTCTTCAGTAGCTTACATGCCATTTGTACATTCTATTATTTTACCCAGCATTATAATAATTGTGCATTTCAAATACTAACTAGTTAAAAATATTAATTCTTTCGAAATAATAAAGGTCTTAACTTCATGTTATAAATAGGTTGCTGAGCACCCAGTTTGTAATGACAGAAAAGTAGAAATAATATCATTGCTGTTACCTGACATTTAGGCCAGGATTTTGTGAGGCTCCTTGAGGCGGGGTCAGAGGTGGGGGGGGGTGCATGCAGTATCAGGACAGGTGGCGGGGGAGGGGGGGCCGCTCCCCATCACCCAGTGCTTGTCCTGGGGGCAGGAAAGGCCGACGACGGCCTTCCCGCCCAGAGGCATAAGTGGCCTATTAATGGCCAATTAACAGTCTCTTCCCACCACCATTGGGATCTTACCAGAGCGTAGGGAGGATACCTTGTAAAGCGAGGCACCCTCCCTGTGGGTTTGGTGGAGGGGTCCATCCTTCATGGCCAATTTGTGCCCACACAGGATCCCCACTGAGAACAACGACCCCCCCGCAGGATATCCCTTCCCATGGACTGCATGACTCCCACCCCCCCCTCCAAACACCACCTCCCCTTGCCGGGTCCTTCTGGATTGGTCCCGTCTCAACTACCTCTGTTCTGGGGTTCCAATGCTTGGTCTGGGTCTGAGGCCTCTACAGTACCAGCAGTGGTCACCGCTCCCTGTGGCGCTACCAATACTGCTGAGCTGCTGTCCCTCTGATTGGCCAGAAGCTCTTGGAGGCTGGATCCCTGTCCCTTTAAAGACTTTAAAGGGAAGGGGATCCCACCTCCTGAAACTTTGATTTAAAAAGATCGGAGGCCTTTTCGGCCCAGCACCAGGTGCCCCGCCTCCAGCACAAAATCCAGCCCATAAAGTGAATCTGCTTAAATAAACCGCATGTCATGGCACAAATCAGGTGGGTGGATTACCTGCAAGTACTGACAGCCTCACAAGGACCCCTTGTCGTAATACTTACCAAAGGACATAATACAACGCAATTTGAAAACTGTAAATAATGCTCTTTAGTATTGAAATTTATATTTCTACCATTATTTGTCTACAGTAGTTTTTCATCACATTAATTAAACATTTATAAAATCAACACCTCTTGAAATGCATCCATTTCACACTGTCTTTCTCCTAGTTGCCAGACCCCCTCCACTCCCTCAATGCATCTCAAACTCTGTATTTCAGGTACAGTTTCCACTTCCTCTTGTCATTGTTGATCCATTTTGACTCAGCTTTAGCAAAAATGAACTTACACCTGTACAGCTTCTTTCCCATATTGGCAAGAGTATTGAAAGATTCATTAAGTACTAGGGAGGTTCTACTTGCATCAATACCAGGAAAATGATGGAATCTGAACTCGTGAATAGGTGTCACTTAATAGTTAGCATGAATTAAAGACAACCAGGTCCTAGTTTGGTTAGCAACTCAACTGCCAATGTCCAGGCAGCAATACTCAGGGGCCGGTCAGAGGTCAAACTTTTGTCTTCTAGCTCAGGGAATTGTTACACATTCTGCTGACAGCTGGTAAGGAAACGTAAGCTTCATGTTGAACAGTTGTAGGGAAATTGGTGGTCAGAAAGAATGGATTTAGACTAATGGGGTTTGTGTAATGTGCTTTACGTTCTATAATCACAAAATAGATTAAAGTTCATTACAAATATTATTCATAAATTATTTGTGATGTAAATCTGCCTGTTATCACACTAAGGCGTTCCGGGTGCAGAAACAGAGACACCTGGGGGCATATGTACACAAATCGTTGAAGGTGGCACAGCAGGTTGAGAAAGTGTGTACAGAATCCTGGGTTTTATAATTAGAGGCAGAAAATTATAATGAACCTTAATAAAACACTGGTTTGGCCTCAACTGGAATATTGTGTCCAATTCTAGGCACTGCACTTTAGCAAAGATGAGATGGCTTTAGAGAGGGTACAGAAAAAAATGTAGAATGGTTCCAGGGATGACGATCTTCAGTTATATGGATAGATTGGAGAAGCTGGGGCTGTTCTGTTTAGAGGAAAAGGTTGAGAGAAGATTCAACCAAAGTGTTCAAAATCATGTGAGGTTCTGTTAGAGTAGGTAGAAAGAAACTGTTCCCATTGGGGGAGGGGTCAAGAACCAGAGGACATTGCTTTAAGGTGATTGGCAAAAGAACCAATGGCGACATGAGGAAAAACGTTTTTCTGCAGTGAGTGGTTAGGATCTGGAATGCACTGATTGAGAGTGTGGTGGATGCAGGTTCAATCGTGGCTTTCAAAAGGGAATTGGATAATCTCATGAAGAAAGAAAATTTGCTTGTTATAGGGAGAGGACAGGGGAGTGGGAGTGGCTAAATTGCTCTTGCAGAGAGTCGACATGGACACGACAGCCCAAATGGCCTTCTTCTGTGCTGTAACCAATCGAGGATTTGATGATTCTATATCCTCAAGATGTCCCAAAGCACTTTACAAATGATGAATTACTTTGAAATGCAGTCACTGTATTTCAACAGCCATCTATGCACAGCAAGGTTTTACAAACAGGAATGAGATAAATCACCACATAATCTTTTTATTTTAATTGTACAAGAGAAAAGTACTGTGAATGCTGGAAATCTGTAACAAAAACAGGAAATGCTGGAAATACTCAGCAGGTCAGGCAAAATCTGCGGAGAGAGAAACAGAATTAACATTTCAGGTCATTGACCCTTTACCAGAGTTCTAAGTATTTCCAGCATTTTCTGTGTTTTAATTGTGCTAGTTGAGAGATAAATATTGACCAGAACATCAGGAGAACTCCCCTGCTCTTCGAATAGTGCCACCTCAGTTTAATGTCACCTCCAAAATGCCAGCCTAAATAATTTGCTGAAATCTCTGCAGTAGGACTTGAATGATCTTTTGACTTGGAGTGCTACTACTGAACCAAGGCTGATACTTCGCAGTTATGACGTTGCAGATTCCTTGAGAACTGAATTGAACATTCTGGATTATGAGACAAATACCCGCTGCCAGTAACTGTGTGAGCAAAAGAGGGAATGAGAGCAATATAATTCTGCCCTTGGAGGCAGGCATGGTGGGGCGGGCAAACAAAATGGCAGGGGGTGCTGTTCCCAACATTGCCTGGGTCCCCTGCCATTTTGTCTGGGCAGGGTAATTGAGGCCTTTAAGTGGCCAATTAATGACTACTTGAGGGCTTCTTCCCACATCCACCTCAATTTTGTTGAAGGTGGAGGGGCCCGCCACTGCGGGGAAATGCCAACAGTTAAAGCCTGGCAGCCTCCTAGTGGAGGGTCCCTCCTTTGGGGGACAATCCAGGACCCTCGGGGGACAACCCCAGCAGAGATTGCCACTCCTTGGGAAGAACCCCCCCCCCCCCACCCTCACCAACCAACCCTCCCCCCCACCCACCCCGTCACCGGAGCCTGCCTGAATGGCCCCAGAAACCCTAACCCCACTCATCTGTCCCGTGGTCTTCTCTCTCCTCAGTAATACAGGGCGTCCTTCAGTACCGGCAGTGCCACTGCTCTGGTGGCGCTGCTGGTACTGTAGAGCGGCCAGCCTTCTGATTGGCCGGCAGCGTTAGAGGCGGTAGCTCATCCCTTAAAGGGACAGTGTCCCCGACGGTGCCTGCCCACCATCAGAATAGAATGCAGCCCAAGGAAATGAAATGAGAGAAAGAAGGAAGAAGGGAAGAAATAAGAGGGTTAAAGGAGAAAGGAAAGAGATAGAGGGAATGAGAAACTGGAAGGAAAAGAAAATGAGAGAAAACTGGAGGGAGAAATGAGGGACAGGGTATGAGGGAAAGGAGGAAAGAAGAAATAAGAGAGATAAGAAGCAAAGAAATGAGAGCAAAGAGGAGAGGAAAGAATGAGAGAAACAATGAAAAGGAATGAGAAAGAGGCAGGGACAGAAGAAATGTAAGAGGAATAACAGGGTACAATCCAAATTGCAAAATAGTTGTCATTCCAGTGAGAATATCAAGTGTGTTATATTTATAACAAATAGCTCTTTTTTGTTGTACAATTTTTTTTCTCCATCTCTTGAGCCATAGCCTAAAGCAATTGTCTGCAATCCTTCTTTGCTATTTTAGCAGAGCTGTGCAAAGTGGGTATATGGAGTTAGGTCACAGATCAGCCATGATTTCATTGAATGGCGGAACAGGCTCGAGGGGATAAATGGCCTACTCCTGTTCCTTTGTTCCTACAGCTTATTTTAAAATAGGTTAACATCTCTGCTAACATATCCAAGAAAATAATTTCAGACAAATGGATTAAGTATTCTTTCATTAACATCCTACAACAGCATTTCTGAGTGTCCTTGTGTCGACTTTCAACGCTATTGGTTTGTTGTCAAAGTTTAGAAGGTCAAAGCCCTCCTCTCAGAAAACTGATTGTGTGGCATTGCATATTTGGGGAAAATGATTTTTCTTAAAAACATTCTTATTAATTAATATAGATACACATAAAGTGACACACACCAAGAATTAATAACATGCTGTCAAAGCTTTTTGTCTTGTACTCATCAGGACAATCCGCAAAAATAACCAATGTAAGGGAAAGCAACGACTTATACTGCATGAGAGTGCTGATTGGTTGGCAAGTGAACTTGGATTGGTATGGGCATTGCCAAGGAGAATGCACCAGTTTATGGTGACTTGGCAGTTAACTGCCAAGCTTTGTTTGAAATTTAAACCAGGCAGCATGACTCTGATTGGTCAAGGCATTGCCCTGAGGAATGAACCAGCGAATGGCTGTCACTTATTTTGTTCAGCTGAAACAGGTGCAGTGTTTGTACATATTCTTTCAGTCTGCAAAGAACAGGGCCCTGTGTATTAATATATGTAGCTTCCAGTACGTGCAAATGGCCAGGATGGAAGATTGGAGGCATCGTAGGGAAGGTCGAGGAAAGATCGGTTGGGTCGGAGGATGTCCAGTCACAGGGGTTTGCTCAGGCATGCATGCTGGATTCAGCAGGAAAGTGAAAAGGCACTCACCTCCTGGATCAGGTAGTCTGTGCCTGGGTTTAGTTGTTAGGTTCCCTGAGACTTGGGAAAAACAGCTGTCCAGAATTAAATTTCAAATCTTGAATAACAATGAGGCACACAGCCTCATCATAATATCCAAAGGGCCAACTCTTCAGAGCAGGTTGGTCACTCACCCACCGTCCCATCTCCGTTAAAGCAGCAAGTGGATAGGTTGAAGGTAGGTGTGGGTGGGCATTCAGGTTTTATTACTTCTGCCTCCCACCTAACCCAAACCCACAAGTTTTTTCAGGTTATAATTCCCCCCACCGCACCCCCCCCCCCCCAGGATAGCTGACATTTAGCTGAAGGAAGTTCCGTTGTTCCATCCTTAAATATCAGGTAACTAATTGCAAAGGCTGGCAACAGCCTTGGATTTATTGGAGGAAGCAGACTGCTGGAGCTGAGTAGCAACAGTGTACTTGTGGACCCTGACCGCATCGGTTCAGGTGTAACACTCTCGCCTCTGAGTCAGAAAATTGTGGATTCAAGTCCCAATCCAGAGACTTAAGCACTTCATCTCGGCTGATACATCGGTGCAATATGGAGGGAGGACTGCATTGTCAGAGGTGCCATGTTTTGGATGAAATGTTAAATCAAAGCCTCATCTGCCCTCTAACGTCAACATAAAAAATCCCGTAGCACTATTCGAAGAAGAGCAGGGGAATTTTCCCTTGTGTTCTAGCCAACATTTATCCCTCAACAAACATCTGAAACAGATTATCTGGTCACTACCTCATTAATGTTTGTGGAACTTGGTTGTGTGAAAATTGACTGCTGTGTTTCCTACATTACAACAGGAGGAAAAATGAGGAGAAATGTTTTTATGCAGTGGGATGTTATGATCTGGAATGCACTGCCTGAAAGGGCGGTGGAAGCAAATTCAATAGTAACTTTCAACAGAGAATTGCATAAGTACTTGAAAGCAGCAGATTTTCAGGGCTGTGGGGAAAGATCAGGGGAGTGGGACTAATTTTCAGCTGTTTCAATGACCTGGCACGGGCATGATAGGCCGAATGGCCTCCTCCTGTACTGTATCACCCTATGATTTGACACCATTGCCTACACTTCAATAGTACTTGATCAACTTTAAAGCACTTTGAGATATTCTGAGGTTATTAAAGGTGCTTTATAAATGCAAGTCCTTTCTTTTCCAGCTTACGTTGCTAAGGGTAGCACCAGAGATGCGCACATTACAGAACCAAATTCAGTGGTGGTTCTCTCCTTGCCATGGTCAAAACACCTGTCAGTATGCACAATCAAACCTCAGACACAAATAATGGCAACTTGAACAAGCTATGGAGGGCACTGAACCATTGTTGTTCTGTACCCATCATCATCAACAACAACAACAACTTACATTTATGATAGCGCCTTGATGAAGTAAAATGCCACCTTCAGGAGAGGAGCATACAGAAAATGGACAAGATAAAAAACTATGGAAGAAAAATTTGTTTGTGTAGCACCACTACGCAGACAATGCTGCCAGCCGCAACCTTTGCAGCCCATGTTGGATTCTTCCTGCCCGACCCCCGGGGAATTAACGTAAGTCTGCATAGCCCGTGCAAACAAACTTTTCCCTCTCAGTTTCCCAACCCCAAGTACAGGTCTACTCTGAACATCGGAGTGTTAGGCAGCTGGGTCACTAAATTGATCACAAATAAAAATGGTGAATATGTGGGGCCTTACATAACAAAGCATTTTGTAAGTCATTTGGCAAGAGCTTCAAATAAGATTGCTAGGAGGTGACATCAAATGGTGAAAGAACTTGAGACTACTCTCCTGAATTAGTTATTAACATTGCAGAATTTGATATAGGTGTTCAAATTGAACTGGCATAATCACAAAAGTATTTCAAATTTGTAACTTCAAAGTTCTGGTTCTAAGTATTAAAATATTGTCCTGAGGAGTAGAATGTAACTTCAGACTTGCAATAATGGCATTAGTCTTTGGCTGGGGATTTCCTCCCCTTTACAATGCGTCAATGTGGTTTCCACCACATTCCAAATGAAGTTATGGCAGCAAAGCAGAAGGAACTCTGAGAAAATGCCCGACCTTTGACTTTAAATATCTTGCAGAATATCATATCGGATAACCATATTAACTAACTGACATTGAAACTGGAGGCCTTTATAAAATTAATAGTAAATAAATCCTTGATAGAAATCTCAGTAAGTCCCATTGCGTGATCAAATAATAAAATAGAATAATTTTCCTCCTGAAGCAGACTTTAAAAGT
The DNA here is from genome assembly GCF_036365525.1 of Heterodontus francisci. Lineage (NCBI taxonomy): Eukaryota > Metazoa > Chordata > Chondrichthyes > Heterodontiformes > Heterodontidae > Heterodontus > Heterodontus francisci. The sequence continues at coordinate 146,348,721 of NC_090374.1, forward strand.
CTTAAGGTTTCATCGAAAGATGATTTCCTGATGCAAAGTGTGGCAACACATTGGTTTATATGTCTTCAAGCATGTGCATTAAATCATATTCCAAGCCTGGCCTCGGCTAAAAATAACCCTATTGAGAGCTGAATTTCCCTTTCAGCTTTCAAAACATGCACAGGTTTTTCTTCAGAATACTTTTCAGAAGTTAAACTTTGAGTGCTGTGCTAAGAAATCTATTGAACTCCCAAATATTTCATAGTATTTTCTGAAACAGCTTTTTTTTTAAAAAAAGCCTATAATCCTGCTATAATTTACATTTGGATACAAAAGCAACTTTCACCCTCACCTAAAAGGTTCATTTCGACCTATTTAAAGTATAGTCTCTTGAGGGAGAGTTAGTGTTATAAGCAGGAAGACATATTTGTTCAAAGGTGCAAAATACATAACCCAGAAATCTGGAAGGCACCCCAGCCTCATGGAATAAAGTTTTCCCAAGCCTGTACTCAAAATAATGTGCACTCAAATCTGTCACTTTTAAGTAACTTTTAGCTGAGACTTATTTTCTGCAAATAGGAGAGAAACATATGGCACACCAATGAAGGCCCACTTCTCACTAGGCCAGAACTTGATGACTGGGCCCTGTTCAGGGACTTCCGAGACAGCATCAAAGTAAGCAAAGCAGACACAACCGAGATAAGCAGCCAGACAGATCAAGATATGCCTAGAACAAAAACAGAAGGGAAAAATAATGAGAATACATTCAGGATTTTTCAAAAGACTGTTCTTACAGCCACTGGACAACATTTTTCATGAGTCAGTCCATATGTTACACAATCCAACAGTCCGTCATAGTAACCCATTCTCTATTGATTCATGAAGCTTTTTCACAAGGTTGTCAGTATTATTGTCAATTTGACTAAAGATAAAGAGTACAATACTAATTTATGCTACAGATTTTCATTTCCTTTACATTTACAGATAATGCTTCACGTGACTATTAAATTAACAATAACACAGTTTGCAGGGCATTGCAAAGCTATCATGCAGTTTAGGGTTGAGATAACATTGACAGAACACTTGAATTTCTTTCCTGCAGTTTACAACATTATTTCAATCTTCAGATGAGTCACTGCCTTTGACACAAAGGCATGTTATTCGTTATGGCACATGCAACGTATCATCACTTACTGTTATTTACAGATACTTTTTTTTTGTTTACAGAGTTGTGTTGTGGTTAACAATAATGAGCAGCTAGTTTCCTGATTTGAATTACTTGGTTTGAACAGTAATAATACCATAAATTACTGCCATGTATATTACAGATATTGAATATAGTATATATTGGATATTGAATTTTTAGGTGTTTCAATTCAGACTTTTCTTTCCAACATTTTTTATGTATCAATCTCGGTTCTAAAAGTATCAATTCTCCCAACATCCATAGCCTTTTAGGGAATTAAAACTTTTAGAACATAGATTGATACATAAAAAATGTTGAAAAGAAAGTCTGAAGTGAAACACCTACAAATTCAATATCCAATATATGTTATATCCAATATCTGTAATATGCATGGCAGTAATTTATGGTATTATTACTGTTCAAACCAAGTAATTCAAATCAGGAAACTAGCTGCTCATTATACACACATTGTAAGGAAAAAATGGTTCCTGATTTCACTCCCAAATGGCAGAATGCAAATTTTATGTTTATGCCCTGTTGTTTTGGATTCCCCCAGGAAATAGTTTCTGTTTATCTTCCCTATTGAAAGCCGGTATCACTTTAAAAACTTTGATTATATCATTATAACTTCCTAAACTTAAGGAAATATAAGTCAAGTTTATGCAACCTGCTCTTATAGTTTGATCCTTTAAACCCTGTTATCATTCTGGTGAATCTGTGCTGCGGCCTTTCAAGGCCAATATGTCGTTCCTGAGTTTCTGTGCCCAAAACTGAACGCAGAACTCAAAATGGGGTGTGACCAAGATTCTGTACAACTGAAGCATGGCTTCCTCTTTTGTGGACTCCAACCACCTGAGTTAAACACCAATACTCCATTAGCCTTTGTGTTTCCTTTTAGGGATTGTGCACTCGCTATTAGTGTGCCTCTCCACAGCTCTGTCACCACTAAAAGATATTCTGATTTGTCTTTCTCAGATCCAAACCTCACACTTTCCCACAATGAACACCATTCACAATAGTTCTGTCCACCCAATTATATCCCTTTGTAACTATTTGCTCCCATTCACATAGTTTACCAAGCCTCGTAACTTAGTGCCATCTGCAATGTGGATATACAGGGGCTCTCTAGACCTAAGGCAACCAGAGAACGACTGCCACAGTCATCGAAGCAATGCAGCAGAAAGGTGAGCAGCCTGCCTCCACATCAGCTCCTCACGCTGGGAGAGCACAACTTAGGAGACCCACAAGCACCTGCGTAAATCCACCGAGCTGCACATGGGTATCACTGGGTGCCACTTTATTGTATAACGTCCTTTCATTGCATTAAAGTGTGAAATAAAATGTTATGTGTCCCACAACTAAGTCATTCCTATTCTCATTTCAGCACTATTGGGTCCTTATTAGCTGGAGCGCTCTTAAGAGGAATGTGAAGGAATGATCCGAGCCATGTTAGGTCAAAGGGTTATTAATGACTTGACCTGATGGCATGACAGGTCCAATGAGATCATAAGGGAATCCAGGGAAAGGCCAACAGGATTATACAAGGGAGATGATTTACTTTATCACATGGATGTCTACGGGAAGCTCACGAGAAACGTGTCTGTATTAATGACTTGCAAGCCTCCCTGGTGTGTATGCCAATGCACCTTGCCTGCTGTTCCCCGATTGCATTGCCATTGTCCCCCTGGCCTGCAGCCCCTTCCAAGTCTTCCACGGAGGTAGAGGAGGTATCATGCTCCAAGAGGTCCTCACTCTCCAAATGCTCTCCCCTCTGTTAAGTCAGGTTGTGCTGAGCACAGCACACCATAACAATGCGCGAGACCCCTGCTGGGGCATATTGAAGTGCTTCATCAGATCTATCCAGGCATCTGAATCTCATTTTCAGAAGTCCTATGGCCTGCTTGATGGTCACCCTTGTTGTCGGGTGGCAGCTGTTGAAAGACTCCTTGGCATCTGTGCTGGGGTTCCGCACAGGCTTAAGGAGCCATGTTTTTAGTGGGTAACCTTTGTCACCCACTAGCATCCTTGAAGGCCTGAAAAGATCGAGCACCTAGGCCTGCCTTAGTGTATAGGCAGTGTGACAGTTTCCCAGGAACCTTGCACAGACCTGAAGGAAGTGTTTGTGATGGTCACACACTAGTTGCACATTGAGGGAGTGAAGCCCTTCCTGTTGATGAAGGCTGGTGCCTGGTCTGCAGGAGCCTTGATGACCCCACGTGTGCTGTTGAATACACTCTGAAGCTGGGGAATCTTGCGATGGCCCGAAAAGCTACAGGCCTCTCTGCCTGACTGGCTGGATCAGTGCTAAACCGCACGTATTGGCTGGCAAAATTGAACTCCGCTTTCTTGTTTCTGCAAACAATATTTTTGAATACTTTATAGTTTTTAATGATTTCAACACATAATGATTTAATTTCCAGTACAAGAATATAAATTTTTTTTGACAGGTTCGAAAGGGCAACATAGGCTTTGAATTACTGTTGCCAACAATAATCCATTAATGCTTAACTTGTTCATTTGGCATTTCTCCATCCACTATTTTAACTAAGGGCGTTGACTTAATCATTTTAACCTCATCCTGTAAAGTTGTATTGAACTCTATACAACTATCGTTATTTTCATATTTAAAATATTTATAATCCCTCCAGGAGAAATGATACTTGGATTGAAAGATAGAATTATTGTATGTCGCAAAATACCAGAAAGCTCACCAAGGGCCGGATTTTACTAGCACACAGCAACTCGCGGCAGTGCGCTTTGAAGTTGGTGGTCCGCCTGCATGCAGCGGCTACCACTGAGCCCCCGTTCAAACTATCGCTCATTTAAATGGAAGGCGTGGAGTGATTGCCCCCAATGACATAAAAGAGGCGGCCACTCTGTACCCGCGCAGGTGCCATTTTTAAAGGGCTGCAAGCCCTTCATTAGCATTTGCATTTTTAAAAGGAACAAAAGTTCAAAATTAAAGTTTGTAGTAATTTTCACTCCCCTCACCCACATCCCCATGGAAGAATCAATTTATTCAATGCCCATTCCCCCCCACCAAAACGTTTATGTAGATTCCAAACTTCTCCCTGACCTTTTTTAACTTTAAACTTTAACCCCTTCCCACCATCCCCCCCACCACCAATCAAAAGACTGTTCCTCGCTCCTCTCCCCCTCCTGCCCTGAGAATTACACTCCCCCTCCCCACCAGCATCTCACCTCGGTTCCCCAAATGGGGATCCGAAGGCATGGGACTTCCAGTCACCAGCCGGAATATCAGTGTGGGACGGCTGCCCGGTCTAGGTGGGTTTATTTACATTTATTTGAATACATTTTCCAATGCAATGAAGGCCCCATGAGGGGGCCGCACCGAGGCCTCGCTGCCACAGGTAAAATGCAACAGGGCCTTCTTGGCGTCAGGCGTCGAGGCAGGCCTCTCCTGGCAGAATGTGCCGGGCACCCACTATAACCCCCGACGTTAGAGGGCTGATATAATCCAGCCCTATCTGTTTCTCTTTCCAAATAGATGTAACAGACTAATCACCAATGATGTAGATCCTTTGTGAACTTGGAATCCTGCTATTCCAGCACTATTTGCAAGTATAAAATAGTTGGTTGCATCTCATTTCCTAGCATATTGTAGTGGAAACCCTGCAATCAACTGCTTCCATCTCACATTTTAAATCTTCAAGGTATAAGTGTTTATCAAATACGAACATACGAACATATAAATTAGGAGCAGGAGTAGGCCACTTTGCCCCTCCAGCCTGCTCTGCCATTCAATATGTTCATGACTAACTGATTACCCCACATTTCCACCTACCCCCAATAACCTTTCACCCCCTTGCTTATCAAGAATCTATCTACCTCTGCCTTAAAATATTCAAAGACTCTGCTTCCACCGCCTTTTGAGGAAGAGAATTCCAAAGACTTACGACCCTCTGAGAGAAAAAATTTCTCCTCACCTCTGTCTTAAATGAGCGACCCCTTATTTTTAAACAGTGACCCCTAGTTCAAGATTCTCCCACAAGGGGAAACATCCTTTCCACATCCACCCTGTCAAGTCCCCTCAGGATCTAATATGTTTCAATCAAGTCGCCTTTTATTCTTCTAACTTCCAGCAGATACAAGCCTAGCCTGTCCAATCTTTCCTCGTAAGACCATTCCAGGTATTAGTCTAGGAAACCTTCTCTACTGCCTCCAACGCATTTACATCCTTCCTTTAATAAGGAGACCAGTACTTTACACAGTACTCCAGATGTGGTCTCACCAATTTCCTGTATAGCTGAAGCATAACCTCCCTACTTTTGTATTCAATTCCCCTCGCGATAAACAATAACATTCCATTAGCTTTCCTAATTATGTGCTGTACCTACATACTAACCTATTGTGATTCATGCACTAAGACACCCAGATCCCTCTGCAACTCAGAGTTCTGCAATCCCTCACCATTTAGATAATATGCTTCTTTTATATTAGTCGTGCCAAAGTGGGCAATTTCACACTTCCCCACATTATACTCCATTTGCCAGGTCTTTGCCCACTCACTTAACCTATCTATATCCCTTTGTAGCCCCCTTATGTCCAGTATTGCCACTATAACCCAATGGAAACTCTGTAAGATTTATTTATTTTCTATAGAGATCTGAGAACATGCCTTCCTCCAAAAACATTTTGATTTTTCATACTTCACATTGTGAACTTTCTGCTATTTTGGGACAAACAATAATCCTGTTCCATTCACAACACCTCAAATGATGAAGCAGTCCGTGCCTGCATGCAGAAAGACCTGGACAACATTCAGACTTGAGCTGATAGGTGACAAGTAATATTCATGCCATATAAGTGCCAGGCAATGACTATTTCCAACAAGAGAGAATTTACCCACCTCCCCTTGACATTCAATGGCATTACCATTGCTGAATTCCCCCACCATCAACATCCTGTGGATCACCATTGACCAGAAACTTAACTGACCAGCCACATAAATACTGTGGCTACAAGATCAGGTCAGAGGCTGGGAATTCTGCAGTGACTGACTCCCCAAAGCCTGTCCACCATCTCCAAGGCACAAGTCCATTTGTCTGGATGTGTGCCGCTCGAATAACACTCAAGAAGCTCGACACCGTCCAGGACAAAGCAGCCTGCTTGATTGGCACCCCATCCACAACCTTTAACATTCACTCCCTCTACCATCGGCACACTGCAGCAACTCACTAAGGCTCCTTCGACAGCATCTTCCAAACCTGCGACCTCTACTGCCTAGAAGAACAAGGGTAGCAAGCACATGGGAGCATGACCCCCACCTGCAAGCTCCCCTGCAAGTCACACACTATCCTGACTTGGAACTACATCGCCATTCCTTCACCGTCACTGAGTCAAAATCCTGGATCTCCCTCCCTAACAGTGGGTGTACCTACGTCCCATGGTCAGCAGCAGTTCAAGGTGTGGATGTGGACATAGAAGGCAAGGTCAACATTTATTGCCAAACCTGGCAGAATTATTATTACTTCAAATTATAATTTTGTTAGCGTGTAACTCACCAGATGCAATGTAGGTATGGAAAGTTGAATGCAGACCAAAGTTCACAAAAAAGGTTATCACTAATCCAGCAGAGTAGAGCTAGAGCCCACCAAAAACCTGCTAAGAGACCCAACTTGTACACACGAACATTTTCACACCTGAAAAAGCAAAAAACACACATGAAGGAATTGAAGTAAAGTTTGAGGTGAATGTACATACAGCAGAACCATAGGGCGGAATTTACAACCGATGGTCCTTGCCGAAACAAGAGGACCTGTAGTGGATCAGTAATCTACCCACCTCCAGGTTCCCCAGCTGATCAGGGATGGCAGGCGGGAAGACGCATTGATTCTGTCAAAGGAAGGATTTCCAATTAAAGGGACCACAGCATAAGATAGAATAGGTCAACTTGACTTGGATTTTTGAGACTGCAGCAATCACAGCAATGGAGAGAAGCCCTAAGAAGGCTGCTCCCAGGGTCTGTCACTCTTACCTGGAGGTCCTGCTGCAGGACTTGAGGGAGTGCCAAGGACGAGAGGAAAAGTACAACCTCTCCAACTAAGCAGACGTGGATGGAAGCGACCAAGGAAGTCAACAGCAGATGTATGGTCCTTCCAACCTGGAGACAGTGCACCAAGTGCACCAAGGACCTCAGGAGTGCAGTTAAGGTGAGTGGTGTAACAATTTTAGGTGCCAAGCCCCAAACTCAAATTTTCCCAGCATTCCTCTACACAGCACTGCTCAGAACAACTCACCTTGCAGCTCTACTCATTCCTCTCTCCTCAGGCACCTCACATCCCCATCTGAACAGCCAACACTCACACTCACCCTCATCTTGTTATCATCTCACACCCATGCCTCATAGTCACCCTCCACATATGTTGTCCTTTTCTGCTATCCAGACAAGTCATTACTCTCATAACTCTCTGCTTTCTCCCCTTGCTGTAGGAGATCACATAACCTCAGGGAGAAGCAGAGAACCAGGGAGGGGAAGGGTGTGAGGTGGTCTTCCAGTGACAGGCACCTTATCGGTCACTGGCTATGCGTGCCCACCTGGCCCACAGGGAAGGAAGTCTTCTTCCAGGAGGCTACACATGTCAGCAGCAACCTGCCATGAGAGTCTGAGCCTCCTGAGGCTCTGGTGCTCACACATGTCGAGAGAGCTGATGGGCGTCTCACCTCCTTGGAGCTGGATCTCTCTATCCATCCCCGCTACCCTCTGGAGCCGCATGTGGAGAAGGCAGCTGGTTCTAGTGCTGGTGTTGCTCCTGCTGCTTCTGGTTCTGTTGGTGTTGCTGCTCCTCTTGTTCCTCATTAGAGATCCAAGGTGGAGTTGCATAAGCTGCTCCCATGCCGTAGCAGGGAAGTGCAGCTGAAGGTGAGTGAAATGCAATGCAGATGAAGTAACTTCCAAGAAGTTGGCAATCACCTGTCAAGCACTGATAGTGTCTCTGAGAGGAGTACCGTGAGCAGAAGCCTCTCACCTGACCACAGCTGCAAAGCTTCAGTTTCACCGGTCATTGCCTTCCCAGCTTGTCAGTTTCACTGAAGAAGCTCTTCCTACTGTGCACTCACCTCAGTGACCCTGGCAAATTGCTGGCAACTCGGGAAATAGGTCTGCTGGCTGTTAAAGCCAGAATCCTTGGATAAACCAGAACTTAATAACATATTTGAATATTTAAATAACTTATCTGACAGATGCACTGGGATTCCGTGCTTGCCTTCAAACCTGCCGGCATGAAAGCCAGAAGAGGGCGAGATGATTTTGGAATCCCAACCTGATATCATTTTTTAGGAATTTAACACCCTGCACGCACCCAAACCCACCTCCCTTTGCCTGGGAAAATTCCATCTATTGTTTCTCCTGGGGACAGGGGGTGGAATTGGAAGAATGATAATTCAACAAAAGGCTGTTCTGACATTTGTACTTTGATAGTGAGAAAGTAACAGTTGACACACTTACAAACAGATGCACATTTCTTCTAACATGCTCTCTCTCCCTTCTGTTAATTTCCTCTACACCAAGTAGTGACCCAGAACATGGTATGCTGAAAGCTTCAGCCAATGCTGATCTTGAACTAGCAACTAGATGGCGTGTGAAATGTTGACCAATTTTCACTTCATTTTGAGGAGCCATCACACTTCTCAGCACTTCCAGGAAGCTCAACTGAGTTCAACAAATGTGACACACACTCCCATCATTTCAAATGATATTCGGAAAATCACAAATTATATTTTTGTTCTTTACCCTTGAGGGTTAAAGTTTTGTTTTAATAAAGCTTATACTGAAAGAAATGAAAACATATCAGGGCTCTCAAAATAGTGGAATATTGCGAGTGACAGTTACATGAATAGTAACAATAATAGTTTGAAAATTCATTTAAATATGGGAGCGACATTAATGTTTCAGAGTGACATTCATCAAAATATGCCAGTTTTAAATTAATTTGGATGTCTGACACACCCAAAAAAGCTTGACAGGCAGGACCTCATGAATTCATGCAAGAAGTGGTCCTCTGTTGAAATTAGGACTCAACACCATCCAGTGTCCAAACCGCCAGTAAAACCTTAAACCAACAGAACCTGCTGCTTACTGGAACAGGGGCATGCTTTGTCAGTGGCTGTCAAAGTCACCACAGTCCTTAATTTCTTTGCCCCTGATTCCTTGTAGTCTTCTAGACGAAACATATCCTACATCTACCAGTCTGCAGTACACAACTGTATTAAGTAGACCACCAATGCCCAGGGCTAACTAGTACATCATCTTCCCCATTGATCTCAGGAGTCAACACAAGAGAGATTGGGAATTTTCTGCAGTGGCTCGCTTCCCTTGCAAATGTTTTCATTAGGACACAAGAACACCAGCCAGTGGCATTTGTGAATAGGAAGATTTACCATTCCATCCAGCTATCATCTAACTAATCTCCAATGACAAAAAAAAGCATACAGCTTTGTGCAAGGTACTCCAAATTTGCAGATGATACAAAACTGGGTGGGAGGGTGAGTTGTGAGGAGGATGCAGCGAGGCTTCAGGGTGATTTGGACAAGTTGAGTGAGTGGGCTAATGCATGGCAGATGCAGTATAATGTGGATAAATGTGAGGTTATCCACTTTGGTAGCAAAAACAGGAAGGCAGATTATTATCTGAACGGCTATAAACTGAGAGAGGGAAATATGCAACGAGACCTGGGTGTTCTCGCTGAAGGTAAGCATGCAGGTCCAACAGGCGGTAAAAAAGGCAAATGGTATGTTGGCCGTCAAAGCGAGAGGATTCGAGTACAGGAGCAGGGGATGTCTTGCTGCAATTACACAGGGCCTTGGTGAGGCCACACCTGGAATATTGTGTGCAGTTTTGGGCTCCTTATCTGAGGAAGGATGTTCTTGCTGTAGAGGGAGTGCAGCGAAGGTTTACCAGACTGATTCCTGGGATAGTGGGACTGAAGTATGAGGAGAGGTTAAGTCGGTTAGAATTAGAAGTTCAGAAGAGTGAGGGGGGATCTCATAGAAACCTATAAAACTCTAACAGGACTTGACAGAGTAGATGCAGGAAGGATGTTCCCGATGGTGGGGGAGTCCAGAACCAGGGGTCATAGTCCAAGGATATGGGGTAAACCTTTCAGGACTGAGATGAGGAGAAATTTTTTCACCCAGAGAGTGGTGAGCCTGTGGAATTCGCTACCACAGAAAGCAGTTGAGGCCAAAACACTGAATGTTTTCAAAAAGGAGTTAGATATAGCTCTTGGGTATAAAGGGATCAAAGGGTATTGGGCGAAAGCGGGACCAGGTTACTGAGTTGGATGATCAGCCATGATCATAATGAATGGCAGAGCAGGCTCGAAGGGCTGAATGGCCTACTCCTGCTCCTTTTTTTTCTATATTTACTCAGGTAGCTATCAAAATGCATTTATCCTTGACACTTAACCATCTGCCCAATATTTGACTGTTACAGCCAGGATGGCTGTTGAGAGACAAAGGCTACCCCTCCATACATAGTCCATGACATACCTCCACAACCCAACCATGCCTGAACACATATATATGATAAACAGTATGAGACCACCAGGATCATCACTGAGCAGACCATAGAACTACCAAAATCATAACTGAGCCAATGGTCACTACATCCAGACAGAAATATCCCACTAAATGTCAACCCTATATTTAAAAACCATATTTTATTCCCCACTTGCTGGAATGGGACTCAAACACATCTCAGAGGCAGGAGTGTTACCATTAAGCCAAAGGGTCAGTCCTATTGAGATAGAAAGTTCTTGTATATAGAAACACCATATGACATTGAATTATTCCATTTTTAAGAGAAGGGGAAAGAATTGACATGTTCCAGCCAATCAGATATACCTTTCTAAAAACATTTTTATTTCATTTGATATTTTTTCCCATTCCAACATTTATTGCCCATCCTTATCTGCCCTTGAGAAGTGGGTGATGGGCCACCTTCTTGACAACTGAGTGGTTTGCTAGGTCATTTCAGAGAGCAGTTAAGAGTCAACTACATTGCTGTGGGTCTGGAGTCACCTATTGTCCAGATGTGTAGGGACAGTAGATATCCTTCTTTATAGGACATTAGTGAAGCAGATAGTTTTTTTAAAAATGACAATCCAGTGGTTTCATTATCATCATTATTGACACTAGCTTTTTATTCCAGATTTATTTAATTAAGTGAATTTAAATTCCCCAACGACTGTGGTCTGATTTGAACTCATGTTCTGGGTTAGGTCAGGGCTCTGGATTACTATTCCAGTAACATAACCACTATGCTACCAATCCCAAACAGGCACTCTATTCTGCGTAATTTATATGAATATCAGATACCTACTACCTCCAAAGAAAAAATCTACAAAAATCTGTCACATAAAGGCAAGGACTAGTTTGGTGAACCAGTAGGAAGAAGAAAGCATTCTGGCTCCATGCTGGCCCATCGTAGCTTTCTGCAACCACCTAACAAAATGATTTGCCTGTTGTCTGCCTACTTACTTTGACTGATGAATGGTGACAGGCTGAATTTAGTGTGAGTCTAAAAAAAGTTCAAAAAATGTGGGAATGACATACTGTACTCTAAAGGGAAGGTAATGAATAGTAATTGCATATGTTGTGGCATATTTCCATTTTTGTTTCTTTTTAATAGCAGCTTTCTCTATTGGATGCCATACAGCTTCAAACGTGGCTTGAAACTCCATATACCCTGTAAATAACCCTTTTAGCTTGGTTAGCCTCATAGGCTGCCTAAAAAATTCTAAGCCAAACAGTTCCCATTCCTCTCTTTCCTACACAAATTATACTCCTGACTAGAACTGGAAGTTACAAAAACAGTTATTTTTATTACCAAATACCAGTTGCATCAGTTACAGTCCTATTAGCCAAGGCTTATCCATTGTCTTTTACACATTAAGGATTAATTTCTATGTCTAACATCCGATAACATACTAAGCTGATTCTATGCAGGACATCCTGAGACCTATTATTGTGGCTGAGGGAAGTGACCTTTCCATTCCTGCAGCTTCCTCTTGAGGTCATTCAATGCCAGCTAAACCTCCTACAAAACTGTACAAAAATTACAAAAATGACTGGTTGGGCATAAAGTTAGAGCATGTAGGTTCAAACTTAATAAATGTGATCCCTACTCCCTCTCCTATTCTCACAAGTATCTGAATTACATTCCCGTGAAGACTGCTGCCATGCACAATTGGGAAGCAGTGTATGAGATTAGAGATATTAGAAGGGATTACACATTTGCTTCTCGCTTTGAGAGAAAGCTACTTTAATTAAAGGCAGGGTTAACTACGTGTGATGAAGTGGCTGTATATATGTCCGAGCAAAGTACAAAGCTTTTGTAGAGCTACTGGTAAACAAGGCATCCCCATAGTTTTCAATAAAAAGCATTTAATCCTGGAGCTCTAAAGTCATTAGAAAAACACAGCAACTTGTTGAAGGTAATCTAATGTAATATTTTTGGGAACCATATTGGAATACGCCAGATTCAAGATTATAATTGAACAAAAACAGAATTTTAATTTGCAACAACAACTTGCATTTATATACTGCCTTTAATGTAGGAAAAGATCACAAGGCACTGCACAGAAGTTTAATAAGACAAAAATTGGCACCAAGCCAAAGGTTTTCCCATATGATCCACTATCCACAGCTGAAATGTGGACTCCCTCCACCAATGCTTCTTGATGTTTGGCTACTCAGAATTGTGCAACACTGGTTCAGGATAATCAGCTTCCCTCCCTGTTGTCTTCATGTGGCAGCATGGTAGAAACTGGGATCCCCAAATTCTTCCAGCATGTGATACAGCAACACTACTTGTAAAGCAATGAATCTGGAGGTCTTTAGTAGCTTCCTCCATGTTGCTGAAAATAAATTACATTACTTAATGGTGACTACTATGACTTCTACCTTGTCTAAAACTCAGCCCAATCATGCCTCAGCATCTTGCAATTGCTTCCCTAACAAGAGTGGAGGAAATGACTGCAGGATGTTGATATGTCACCTGGTAAGCATTTTAAGTGTGATATTTTAAGCAAGGTTAATTAAGTAGCAGTAACTCACCACTGGCAATCTAGATGTGAAGTAACTAGGGAAATTTTTATGTCAAAAGCAGCAAGTAAATTTGTACAGGATTTCCAATTTCCTGATATTGTGAGAGATGCTATATAAATGCAAGTTCTTTCTTTCTTTTCAATATTGTCTGAACAATTAGTCAAAACCAAAGCACATACACACATTCATGTAAAGTGCATTACTTTGTAGAGGCATGTGTGTATATACACAATCAATTCTTCACATATTTCCGCATACTTAGATATTGCACAATGAAGGGCAACCTGGCTGCCAGTTGTAATCATGGAAGTAATAACATGCAAGTGAAGGCCATTTTTACCTCAGCATAGTAGGGTGGTGTTATGTAAGTCATTGCTGTTCTGGGTTTTTGAGGTTTAGCATTGTTTGTATTTGCTTCTCTGATAATTTGGTGTGTGCCAGTTCTAAGAAAAATTCATATATTTATCTGCTCAAAATATTTACTGTGTGGAGAGGGTGAGAAAAAGCGAAGTATCTTGTTGCTGGGAATGAAATGGAACTTGTCACTGCAGCTGTAAGTTGTAGCAACTTTTATTTAATGTTTAAGTAGGTTTTAAAACTTTATGGGATTTCAAAAGATAACTGAATAAACAGAGTACATGGGCAAGGTTTTAACTCATTCAAAACCCACCCATTTACATAAAGTTGAAATCAGGCCCCATATTATAGAAATCTAGGCTCCAATGTCAATGTAATGGTAGGCTCCAGAAGCAGGGGTAAGTGTAAGTGGCAGGGGGGGTTGTAGGGTGGATTATGAGCACAAAACCTGTAAATAAATTAATGTGTCGCATTCTCCGATTTTGACTTGATTCAATCTTTAAATTTTTCCTTCTAGCTTTCACATCACCAAGCTACATAGCAGGTGTCATATGAACCTCCATGTAGCAATCTCTATTCCACTATTTAAAGGGACAATGCAAAAAGGTAATTTGGAGGAGCCAGGAGATGCTTAAAATGGACTCACAAAGAGAAAGGGCAGCACCTCAGGTTTAATGATGCTTCTTTGGAATTATTGTTAGGTGCAGGCAGAAGCAAGAAAGACATACTTCTCCCCAGCAATGGGAGAGAGAACTCTGCTGCTGTCACCAAGAAGGTGTAATTGGAGGTAGCTAAGGAAGTAAGCAGCAGAAACGTTGTGCCCTGGTCTTCAATGCAGTGCAGGAAGTGGATTAATGACCAGGTCAGGAAGAGTGAGTACGTCAGCTGATTCACTACTTCCTGTGGTGTACAACCCCACTCCTCTCACTCTGTCTTGCCAAGTGTACTCCATCACATCACTCCTCACACCCACTTAAGATTCAAAATCAGCCTTTCTTCACTTCCTATGCATTTACTCACCTCCACTGCTGCCACTGATGATGCACCCTCTGAAGAAATGAGTATATGATTTGGGGGAACCCAGGATTCTGTTCATTTTGCCTTCAATGCACTCCAAGAGGCCTTGGAGGTCTGAATGAGTGAAGTTGTGAATTCTTCTTTCATGGCTTGATTCCCCCAGGCACAGATTGCGCATGAGTGTTTGTAATTCCGTACAAGTGCAGCAAAAATATTGGCAAGACATGCAGTGATGTGAAGTAAAACAGCAAGAACTTCTTCTCTCTTACCTGGCATGGTAGCATAATGGTAGGATACAGGTTCATGCCCATGATGCTCTACTGACAGTTACCAATCCAAGCCCTACTGCTGTGGGAAGTATGCAGCAAAGGCAGAGGAAGGCAAGTAAAATCAGCTCTAAGCAGCTCCCACATACATTCTAGCAATGGATTTCTATAAGACAGTTTTTGCTTCAACCCCTTTAACCAGGAGATTTTGCAGAGGGATCTTACACAAATTTATTATGTGTGCCTACTGATAAAAAGTGTTATCCCACAGTGTCACTGTATTTTTAATTTTACAATAGAGGTCATTTTGACTTTATGTGATAATGTAAAGTGGATGATAGTGAATTGCAGCCTGTTCTTTATCTCTCCGCATATTTATTTCCATTGACTATTGCACAAAGTCTAAATTCCCCACAATATTTACCCTGTCCCTGCATAGCAAAATCTGTTTATTTTGTAGAGCACCATAATATTTCAGGGTTAACAGAAAATTTATTGTTAATACAATTTATTGGTCCTTCACATGACATACAAAATTCCTGCTGTGTGTACATATTCATATCTTACAGAAGATTGGTGAAATGGCACAATGACATTCCTACCCTTACACTGTGGAGGATAACAAACTTTTCAGCACATCCATATTGTTTGGGCAGTTTACTTGATGGACCTGTGTTATGTGGGCAGAATGTGATGCCAATTTAGTGTCAATACTGCAAAATGAGACCCTTTGCCAGAGTTTTAGGAGACATGCTTCCTCAGAGGCATTCAAAAGACTATTAACAACTTGTGATTCACTTCATTTTTCTTGACACACCATGTCCAAAACAAGTGCAGTTAGAGAAAAAGGTTGACCGAGCAATGTTCGCCTCTTTTCCCAGGATCTGCTTATCTACTTCTCATGTCAGGACCATGTGGGTGTGGTACATGATTATTTTAGAACACCCTGCTCCTGAAAACAGTCATATTATGGACCAACTTTCGAATTTGTAGTTAATGTATGTCTTTTTCAGGATTTAGAAAACTAAGGGTGGAATTTTAACTCCTAAGAACGGGTGGGTTGGGATCGAGTGGGAAGTAGAATTTGCAGAAAATTTAAGCAAAACTGCAACCTGGCTTGAACATACCCATTTGCAGCTTTAACTGAGGCTCGTTTAGTTGCATGTGAGGTAAAGGCTCACTGGAGTTGGTGTGGTCATTAGGACAGACTAGGTGGTATTTACGACAGCTGTTAACATCATCAGCACATGATAACTAGGGGATTTTCAATTGAATTAAACAGGCATTTGAATTTAATATCTCTGGGGTTTCCAGGGCTTGGGAAATTTGCCAGCGAAAAGTAGGCAAGTTTCGGGTGCACTTCATAGGGATATATCGACTCCAGATTGCTTGAACTTAATAAAGGCCCAGTTCTTACAGCTGCTTTGTCAGTTCCCTCTGGCAAATATTTCACTGAGGGTTCTTGTCAGCTTAGACGTTTTGGAGAGGTTTGGAGGCTATCTAACAAATACCAGCAGGATGGGAAGAACCTGGATGGTTTCAACACTACATTGGCTAATGAAGACAATGACCAACCACTGCAGCAACAATGTTCTGTGTTGGGTTTAGCAGGTGCACAGGAGACAGGTGCACAGGATAGAAGGTCAGAATAGCAGAGAGGAGAGCAACAGAGAACTGTGGTCACAGGAAGCACTACACACGTGAGAGGGTCTACCGACAGAGGCTCAGCTTCCTTGACCTATATGAAGGGCACTGTTTCTGCAGGCTCAGATTGACAAGGCAGGTGGCTGCAAACATCTGTAGCCTCCTCCCGGCTGGACATGGTGGCCATACATTGCCCTCTGCTGTCAAAGTCTCCACCTCCATCAATTTCTTTGCCATCAGAGATATCCCAAGGGTCTCTCTGTCATCTGCACATAAATGTATAAGGCAGGTCACTGATGGGTTGTTTGTCACAGTGTTGACTTATATCAATTTCCCCTGACAATAGCCAACATTGGGCATTCAGATTCACGTTGCTGGCTGCCTCTTGTGGCCATTCGAGCACCACCACATCAGCCAGGAGTTTTGATCAACCACAAAGGATTTTATTCCCTCAGTGTGCAACTAGTGTGCAACCACAAGGAAAGGTTCATTCAAGTGTGTACCAGATTCCCTGGGATCTGTCATGATGTCTTCATACTGTGGCAGTTCAATATTCCAGAACTTTTCATTCCGGGAAGCAGACTTAAGGGTTGGCTTGTAGGTGACAAGGGATAACCCTTCAAACTTTGCTCATGATACCTGAGAGGAACTGCACACATGAGATGCAGGAGTGTTACGACAAGAGCCACATGACTGCAGGGTGTGTCATTGAGCAAGTTATCAGAATGTTGAAGATGTGTTTCCAGTGCCTCAATCGTTCTGCAGGCATCCTTCAGTACTCACCAACGAGCGTCTCCAGAATGATAGTGATGTGCTGTGTCCTGCACAACATTGTGCAGCAAAGAGGATTGCAGGTTGGCGAAGATGAAAGTGCTCATCAGACATCTTCTGACAAGGAGAAGATTGAAGAAGAGGAGGAGGAATGATATGAAGATGGGGCACCCATCGCCAGGACAGCCATGTGTATTGCTCCCAGGGAAACCCTCATAGCTTGAAGGTTCACTTCATTATTCCGACTGTACAAGTAATAATGAAAACAACACCGCACCCACCCCCCCAACCAATTCCACCCCCACCACAAATCTCCCCCCCCTCCCGACCTTTGCACAATACAGATCTTTATCTGCTCATCCATCTACTGCCCCTTTGCCCAGTGCAACTCGCCATATATTGACATTTATCATTAAACAAATGAATGGCGAGTTGGCACCTCAGGGCGCAATAAAGGGCAAGACTTGGAAATGGTTCTAATCAATTAATTTTTGGTGGCATTATAGAAAAGGAAAATTAACATGACATTTTGTCAAACACCCATGTGCACAAACTAGGTAAATTATAATTTCTTCAATTTATTCTTCCTGTGTGGTTTCAGCAAAGATTGAAGCAGGCTGCTCCGATCCCTGCCCTGACTGCTGAGATGCTTTTTGCCCACACCCTCTGGGATTTGGAGCCCTTGAGAGTCCACCAAAGACAGTTCTACCTGCACCTGTGGAGGGGCAGACTTGGCCATTGGAGGACAAGGCAGCATGTTGGGTACTGGCTGAGGGGGTCAATGGGTGAGAAGTGGGAGCACTTTGCATGGAGTTCCAATTCTCCATCATCCCTGTCTTGGGCCAGCACCACATCACTCCTACCACTCTGCTGCAGACCAGCTTGGTGAGGATCAAGGACGTGTTTTATGGCTGCTGGTAATGTACCTGTCATTCTGATTAAGGTGGAAGACATGTTGGCATCCAAAGTCTGCCCAGCTGTGGTCAGGTGTCTGCATGGACTCACCTGAGAGCTGGGCTTGAATCTTTCACAATTACCTGCACCACCAATCCACTACTGTTCAAGTTGGACTCCTCCATCCTCTTTGCTATTGTGGACAGTGTGAATGGCACGTTAGTCAGTACCTGGGAAAGTTGCTGATGCACCTCTATTGTTCTCCTTTTCATTGACGCTTCTGCGGCTCTGCATCTATGTCCAGCTGAGCATAGTTTGGAGAGGATTGTGCCACCACCACCCCCCTGGCCCCGCCTACATGTACTCCCTACAGCTGTCCCTGTCACCGGTATCTGCTCATGCTTTCTTGTGAATTTTGAATCAGCAGACAAAAATCCAACCAGCTGTCTGAGTGAACCCATCGAAGTGCAGGTGCATGGCTATTCGCATGGGAGGGAGAAATCTGCTGCTGTCACATATTGGCAATGACTGCCAATAGCCTCATCCCCAGAAAGGCAGAAGAGTGCTACAAATAATTCCAAGTCCTCAGCAGGGCAGGCAAGGTAAACCATTGCACATCTGTTCCTTTTTTTTGTTCTCCACCGTGAGCACAAGCACACTCTTCACAACCTTCTTAAAACAACACTTGTCCAACCAACCCTTCATAGTGCTTTCTGGTAAAGGGTTTGGCTCCAACTCAATATCTTGTACTATGGCTACTCAGCTCCCCTCTCAACAATTACTTACATGCAAATCCCTAAATCCATTTCATTTAACAGCCTTATGCCCCTACTTTGTTTACTGCACCTCTCCCACACTACTTGGCACACACTCCTCAACTGTTAGCCTTACCCTCATTCACTCTAACTCTTGCAAGACAAATTGGTGCACAATGCCAGTCACAAGCAGGGCACTGGATGGTGGGTGCCAAACCTTAAGTACCTCCCTGCTTCAAGGAAAAGGCCATGGAGTTTGTGGGGAAGCTCTCTGCTCTTGCTGTGGGAGATGTTGCAGTTAGCGGCATCTTGCTGATGCAAGGTAACTGACTGAGCAACTACACTGTTTTCCTGCCATCCCTGTGACTCACCACATAGCCAACCTTCCACCCCATTTTCTGTTTCCTTAATCCCAACAGGGTGATGCTCAACCATTTTTGGATTCTACTCTTCTTTCTTGTAAATCTACCATCTACCACAGCAACAGGTGGCACAGGAGGAGGAGGATGATGATGAAGAAGATGGTCAGAGCCAGGGCACACAGGAATCACAGCTGCGTAACAGTGTTATTTCTCAGGTGGCAGCACATGTCAGGCATCCAGCCACCACCCCTGACAGCACTACACCAGTGGAATGTAAGAGGCGGCACCAAATTGCCAAGGGGCAAGCTGGCATGAGACAAGGGCAACCTCAATCCCATGAGCCTTCAGTACAGCACAAGTAACCAACCATATCACATGATACTAGCCCTCAGATGGCACCTAAAAAAAGCTCGAGAATAAGTTAAAAAAAGTCATGTGTAGACACCCAGTGGGTGCAGAATGTCAAGAAAGAGTAGGTTGACTGTGAGCCCTTCGGATTTCACTATAGTAAATTGGAATATGCACTGACATGGCACTAGTATTGATGGAGGTTAGAGTCATAAGGACATAAGAATTAAGAGCAGGAGTAGGCCATTCGGCCCCTCAAGCCTGCTCTGCCATTAAATAAGATCATTTGATTGTGGGCTTAACTTAATTTGCCTGCCTGCCCTCCATAACCCTTGACACCCTTGTAGATGAAAAATCTGCCTAACTCAGCCTTGAATATATTCAATGACCAGCCTCCACTGCTCACAGGGGAAGAGAATTCTAAAGACTAACGACCCTCTGAGAGAAGAAATTCCTCTTTATCTCTGTCTTAAATAGGAGATCCCTTAATTTGAAACTATGTCCCCTAATTCTAGATTCCTCCATGAGGGGAAACATCCTTTCAGCATCTACCCTGTCAAGCACCCTCAGAATCATATATGTTTCAATAAGATCACCTCTCATTCTTCTAAACTCCAATGAGTTTAGGCCCAACCTGCTCAACTTTTCCTCCAAGACAAACCCGTCTTCCCAGGAATCAACCTAGTAAACCTTCTCTGAATGGCTTCCAATGCAAGTATGTCCCTCCTTAAATAAAGTGATCAAAACTGTACACAGTACTCTAGGTGCAGTCTCGCCAATGCCCTGTACAGATGTAGCAAGATTTCCCTACTTTGATACTCCATTCCCTTTGCAATAAAGGCCAACATTCCATTTGCCTTCCTAATTACTTGCTGTACCTGCATGCTAACTTTTTGTGATTCATGTACAAGGACACCCAGATCCCTCTCTACTGCAGCATTCTGCAGCCTCTCTCCATTTAAGTAATATTCTGCTTTTCTATTCTTCCTACCAAAGTGGACAAACTCACATTTTCCCACATTATACTCCATCTGCCAAATTTTTGCCCACTCATGTAACCTAATTATATCCCTTTGCAGACTCTGTGTCCTCTTCACAAGTTGCTTTCCTACCTATCGTCGTATTGTCAGCAAATTTGGCTACAATACAGCCAGTCCCTTCATCCAAGTCATTAATCTAGATTGTAAACAGTTGAGGACCTAACACTGATCCCTGTGGCACTCCACTAGTTACAAGTTTCCAACCTGAAAATGACCCATTTATCCCAATTCTGTTTCCTTTTAGTTAGCCAATCCTCTTTCAATGCTAATATATCACCTCCAACACCATGAGTTCTTATCTTGTGTAGTAACCTTTTATGTGACACCTTATCGAATGCCTTTTGGAAATCCAAATACACTACATCTACTGGTTCCCCTTTATTCATCCTGCTCATTACATCCTCAAAGAATTCTAATAAATTTGTCAAACATGATTTCCCTTTCACAAAACCATGTTGACTCTGCCTGATTGCATAGTGATTTTCTAGATGTCCTGCTACTAACCTCTTTAATAATGGATTGTAGCATTTTCCCAACGACAGATGTTAAGCTAACTGGCCTATAGTTTCCTGCTTTCTGTCTCCCTCCTTTCTTGAACAAACGTGCTACATCTGCGATTTGATGTGTTGTCATATAAAAGGATGGGGAGTGGTTTGAAGAAATGCCTCTTTAGTTGAAAGTGGTTGAGAAAGAAGTCGGGCTGTGATGTCAAAGGGAAGACATCAGTGATGATATGTGCTGTGATGCCTCTTGCAGTAAAATGGTACCTGAGCTTCCTTTGCTTCATCGTGTGATGTTGCACCCTTTCCATGATAATAACAAACAAAGTATGCCCATAGGGAATGCTACATCTACTCCTCAGAAGATTTGACTGTGGGAAGGGGGTAGCGGGGAAAGGTGCAGTAGGTGGTCTGAAAGTTTGCTGATGGTCTGACCTGATGAAAAGCAGTCATAAGTAAGTACAGGTGTCTTGTGGTCAGAATGGCAAAAAATATTGCTTTTAAAATAGTTTCCTGACTGCTGAAATCTGTAATCAAAGATCTCCAGACTCTTCTGTGTTAGGAACACCTCACTTACACCTTGATCCCGCTGGTGGACCTCATAGTAATCAATGTAACTAACTGGGGAACGGCTTGACTTTGTACAAAGTTGTAAAACTAGTAATAGCGAGTTGCCAGTCTTTTACGTCTCTCTCCATTTTTAATTCCATTGAAATCAGTAGGGAGAGATGCCAACTCGCCATCACATGTTTTACCCTTTGCAAAAAGTCAAGATGCCCCACAATGCTGGAGCGATCCAACCCCAGGAAACTCAGAGCTGCTTCGCTACTGGCTGTCACTTTGATGTATTCATTTGAGGTAAGTGATGGCTCAGCAGGTAGAAGTGCAATGGTGCAAATAAAATCTCTCATGTTCCTCCTAGTATTTGAATTAAGAGCAGTTATTGGAAGAAATCGGGAAACAGGTTTCCCACTTCCCTGTTCAGACTGAGAACAGTGTGGGGATATCCAAGTGATAGAAAAAAAATTGGAGGAGCCTGGGGAAAAAAATAAACATTAGTACACTGTAATAGATTCTACATTAAAGCTTCTAAACACATTTGTAGTCTGAGACCAAAGTGTCGTCGTAAATCCCACCACAGTTTGTCATTGCTAAAAGACATGCTAGAAATTTAATTTGAGATTTTTTCTTGTAATAATGACAGCACAGTTCATTGCAAATTAGTGAGAACAGGATTAATATTGGTTAACATATGGAGGGCAATTTAGTGCCACAAAAGCAAACGTAAACACATCTGTGCCTCCTAATGGCAGTGTATTAAACATCTGTGTAAGCCTCCTGAACTGGGAGGCGGAGAATGGGTCAGGTACTGCTCTGACTTCCAAATGGGCTGAAGCCAAGAGATATTGGGCTTTCTTTAGTAGATAGTCTCAAAGCCCTTCAGTTTGTACCGGATGTAATATAAATCCAAATAAATTTCAGAAATGTCCAGTCAGTGACTGACATGTTTTAGTTTAGAGAAAGCCAAAGCTGCCACCCAGTCTAGCGTAATATTAAAGATGAAATGGCCAGGCAGCACAGCAGAACTCTTGGGACATTTATAACCAAGGGTGGTGGGGGAGGGGGGGTGGTAAAATTGTACTTGGGCAGTAACACAAAATTGGCAATGGTGATTTGGTAGCCGCAACAGAAAAGAAAATTGTGCAGCATGTAACACCCAAGACCAATTCCACCGCTATGCAGCATAAAGTTATCTTTTTCCTGGGTAGTGTGTGAGGTGCTGCCAGTAGTGTAATTCAGGTCTGTCAGTTACACATCACACCCTACAGATATCAGTCTAGCATAATTACCTATAGCATTACAGCATTCTTACTTCACTCTTCTCCAGACCATAACCACACATTATTCTATTTCCCACACATTAAGGTTGGCCAGATTTCCTGTTCCCAGTCATTTCTCAATGCCACTCTGGAATCAGTCACTAGAAATCACTAGGTGTGAGTTGACTACTTATCTGGCTGTGCAGAAACAATTCCTCATTGTTTACTATTTTCCCCTAGATGACACAACTGAGACTAAGAGTGGATTTTATTTCGGTGATGGGGGTCCCAGCGACAGGCCAAAAGGCATGCCCTTTATTGGACCCCCAGCCAAATTCAATGGCAGGCAGGTAATTAACACTCCACCATCAGGGATGCCATCCCCTTCAAGGGACAAGATCCTACCCCAAGAGCTGCCGGCCAAATAGAGGGCTAGGAGCTCAGCAGCGCCACCAGGTGCCACTGCTGGACCAGGAGCAGCATGGAGCCCCGGACTGCAGGTTAGTGGGGGTGGCTTCACTGGGGCCAGACAGGCAGAGCCGGCAAGGGATTGGTGGGGGGAGGTGGTGGTTGCTTAGGGCGGGGGTGGGTGCAGGCGCAGGGGTGCAGCCTTTGCCACTGGGAGCCCTCCATGGGCCACAGATTACTCTGGCAGGAGGGACCTCACTCCTCCCCCCCCCCCCAGCCACCAGCCCACACGAAGTTCACCTGGTGTTACTGGGTGGCCTCCCCATGTGGCGGAGGCCCCCCCACCGCTGCTGGTTAAAAGCCAGTGGGGATGGGCAGAGCCCTTAAGTGGTCATTAATTGCTTACTTAGGGGCCTCAATTGGCCTCTGGGCAGGAAGGCCGTCCTCGCCCCTGACAAAATTGAATGGCACCAGGAAAGTGATGGGCACTCCACTTCCTGCCTGCCCTTGCCTCCCTGCCCGTCCCTAGAGAGCTGATAAAATTCAGCCCTAAGAATTCAGCTACCTGATAATTTAATGAGATAGGAAAAGGCCATTCTGCCCTCAAGGCTCATCATCCTCATCGATCTCGTCTCTGAGTCAAAAGGTTCCGGTTCAAGTCCCAGTCCAGGACCTGAACACAAAAATCAAGGCTGACACTCCAGTACTGAGCGAGTGCTGCACTGTCTGACCCTCTCGGCGGGACATAAAAGGTCCCATGTCACAATATCAAACAAGAGCAGAGGAGTTAACCCTGGTGGCCTGGCCAATATTTATCCTTCAATCAACATCACAAAAACAGATTATCTGGTCATTATCACATTGCTGTTTGTGGGAGTTTGCTGTCTGCAAATTGGCTGCCGTGTCTCCTGCATCATAACAGTAACTACGCTTCAAAATACTTCATTGGCTATAAAGTGCTTTTGAGACGTCCAGTGGTCATGTAAAGTGCGATATAAATGCAAATCTATCTTTTTTCCTTTTTCTATTATGGCAAGCAGTTGCATTCTAAATAATCCCAATGTTTTTCCCCTATTACACCACTTGCTAGATTATTCAATATATTTATCATTCTGTGGCTAAAGCTACTTGTTCTAAATTTATTTATTTAACTGATTTCCATTTATATCTCAGCTTCTACTTTCTTGTTGGTATTTTAATGCACCAATGCACTCAACTGTGAGATCAGGTACATAGGACACAAATGGGCCCAGCTTACTGTTCTCTGCCCTGATCATATGCAACATAGCTTAACTTTACATCAGGCACGAGAATAAAAGATGGATATGGAAACGTGACTTTTCAGAACATAAACATTGCCACTGGGACTTTCCTCAAAGATTCTCCTAATCAACCATCATAACTTAAGCTGAAAATGGCAAGTAAACAAGATTTCTGCCAAAACTATGGCAGGTGATCACACAAGGAAATTCACAACAGGTATTCTAAATAGTTCTTGATCCACAAATCCGGATGAATCTCACTGAAAATTTGATGTTGTGATATTGAACATGTTTAAATAGGCAAGGATGCATGACTGTCTGGGTAGTCTCTTCTCAGTGAAACTATCAACAGGAACATGTAAAATCTCATTTGCTACCACAGTGATTGAGACCACATATATAATTAGGGAATTGACCTCACTGGTAAAAAAAAATAAAATGTCTTGCCTATAAATGTAGGATGGATATAAAGCAGTGCTTTATATCTTCATAAAGATGGCTTTTTTCAGGTCATCTCCAAGAACCAGGTTCAGAAAAATGGGCTTCAAAGAGGATTGAGAGAACATTGGCCATTTCCAGTTCTCACCTTCAGACAGAACAGACCTTAAAAATCTATGATCCATTTTACAATACAATTGTAAAACATGGGTCTTCAGACAATAAACATATGAACATATGATAACAGATCAACTGTTTCAACAAATTTAAGTCAAAATGAAAGCATATTACTTACTGTAAAGAGGGCAGTTATATTTGGCTGTTTGTAATGACTTACCTTTTTAATTCAGCAATAAGTAGAGCTGTACAGGGGACTCCCAGTGTCATCAATGAAATGTTATTGATTGCTGGCTTCACAAATGCAAGACACGTGGCTACACCAGATAGAATGCCAACAGCAGCCTTAAATCGGCTCCTAGGATAAGAACCAGATATTATAGATGGGCTCTTCTCCAACTGAGAGTAAACTCAATGCACAGAGTTCTCCCTCTCCCCCAATACCCTGTTTAATCTTTGCCATTTTCCACTGTCTTACCGCGAATATTTGCGAGTAGCATAAAGCCACCTTATGTTGCCCAGTAGCCTTCACTGGTATTTAGAAATTATTAGCTCATGGATATAAAACAGAAGCCTCAGAAGTAGGTTTGTGAACAGTTTATTAGGAATAAAATTAGATTTGTCCAAATATTATACATATATACATACAAGTGAGGAGGATAGTGATAGACATCAAGAGGACATAGACAGGCTGGTGGAATGGGTGGACAAGTGGCAGATGAGATTTAATGCAGAAAAGTGTGAAGTGATTCATTTTGGTAGGAAGAACAAGGAGAGGCAATATAAAATAAAGGGTACAATTCTAAAGGGGGTGAAGGAGCAGAGGGACCTGGGGGTATATGGGCACAAATCATTGAAGGTTGCAGGGCAGCTTGAGAAAGTGGTGAATAAAGCATAGGGGATCCTGGGCTTTCCAAATAGGGGCATAGGGTATGAAAACAAGGAAGTTATGATAAATCTGTATAAAACACTGGTTTGACCTCAGCTGGAGTATTGTGTCCAGCTTTGGGCATCACACTTCAGGAGGGATGTTAAGGCATTAGAAAGGGTGCAGAAAAGATTCACGAGAATGGTTTCAGGGATGAGGACCTTCAGTTACATGGATAGATTGGAGAAGCTGGAGCTGTTCTCCTTGGAGGAGAAGATTAAGAGGAGATTTGATAGTAGGGGTCTGGACAGAGTAGATGGGGAGAAGATTGGTGTAAGGATTCAGAACCAGAGGACACCAATTTAAGGTGATTGACAAAAGAAGCAACAGCGGCATGAGGAAAAACATTTTTACGCAGTGAGTGGTTAGGATCTGGAATGCACTGCCTGAGAGTTTTGTGGAGGCAAATTCATTCGAGGCCTCCAAAAGGAAATTGGATGATTATCTGAAGAGAAAGGTTTGCAGAGCTACAGAGAAAAATCAAGGGAATAGGACTAGGTGAATTGCTCTTGCAGAGAACCAGCACAGACACGACTGGCCGAATGGCATCCTTCTGTGCTGTAACCATTCTATGATTCTATTCTATCATTCTAAGTAATTATGTAAGACTAAAGAACCCCATTTCCGAATGCAAGAAAGCATGGAATGGTATAAGCTGAAAGCAAACATGATTCCGCGAACATCTGAACCAAATCAGGTGTTCAGAGACTTTGATATAAGTATATACATTGGACATGCCTTTTGTTCAGTTTCTGGAACTGAAAAATACACAGAGAAACTCGGTAAACATATACATCCCTTTAGGCACCAACACTATGAACTTATTTTGGTCCCAATTCAGTTCCTACCGACGTTCTTGAAATAACATACTTGACCCGTACTCAAACCAGATGTTACATTGATTTAATTCAAAAATTTGCTTTTTTCCTGTGAAATAATTTCATTGTATTTAAAAATAAAACTGGACTTCCCTGTGTCCCCAGTGAGTTTGTCCAACGAATAGATAAACGGTACAAACCAGGAAGTTGATTCAACAACTGACCTCAGTGCTGCTCATTGGAGAGAAAATTGGCTCGTGCTCCTATCCAGCAATCTCTGCTAATTTAATTGAGATACCAGAGGATAATCAGTGTCGGTGGAACCCTAGCCCAGAAAGTAAATAATGTCTTCAGATGAAGGAGGAGGAAAACTGGCAGGGCAAAATGGAAATTTTTAAGAAAATATTCCCATCATCATTTTTCACCCATTTTTAAAATGTTGAAATAAGAAAAACAAAACAATTCACAGCATATTTTAGGCTTCTATATTTGCAACAATTACATTGTTACTAATATACCATGTTGTTTTGAAACAATTTGTAAAAGTTGAAAGATGAATTGTAAATGAAAACAATTACAGTTTATGCAAATTTTTTGTTTGCATTTAATACATTATATTTGCAAAGAACCTGCTGGTTTTAGGCCAAGTTCCTTTTACATAACAAAGAGAAAACTAGATAACACATTGGATTATCATAGCACAATACAATTTTCAAATGCAAAGCCCCTAGTTGGCCTGTTGGCGAGGTCACACCCAATTAGAGGCGCTGGGAGCAGCTTGGAGGCAGGACCTAGTAAAGGAGGGTGATTTTAAAAGGCAAACGGCAGCCATGACTGGGTTTGCCCCTGTCTGAAGTAACAGAGCTACAGGGAGCGCAGAGGGCCAGCGCTGGCTGGGCAGGTATCCCGGGCATCCCCTGGAGGCTTTGAGAGATGCTGTGTCCGAGAGGAGAGATGTGCTCTTCCCTCCATCCGGAAGAAGAAATCCTCCAAAAGAGACCAAGAGGGCATGGATGGAGGTGGCCACAAAGGTCAGCAGCTGGAGAGTCACAAGAGGGATGTGGGTGCACAAAGCACTTCAATGATCTGATAAGGTCTGAAAAGGTGAGTGGCAAGCGACAACCGGGTGACAGGCCTCTAACTCTGTATAAACCAGTATGCACACGAGCTGAGTAGACTGAGTGCCCATTCTTCTCCTTCACATTGTCAGATCAAGTGGCCAGTTGCATCGCTGAGACATCAGCCTCACATATGGAATGCAATTGAGCCGGGGCATCACTGAGGAGCACAACATTTCATGTGTATGTCATGCTGGAGTAGTGAGGGAGGGCAGCCTTCTCATAAATCTGCCTCAGGTGTCACACACAAGGGGCTGAATTTTCTTCTTCAGCCGCTGAGAGCGGCGGCGGGCAAAAAAAAGGCACCCCCACCATGTCGCTGCGATCTTCTTCACGGCAGCCAAGGATAATGGGCTGATCAGGCCACACCCTCCAATCCCATGGAGGAGGTGGGCTCTCCAACGCCGCCAATGGCATCAGCTGCCTGTGCACAGGCACTAGTGCCATTTTTAAAGGGCAGCCAGCCCCGCCGGTCATTGAAATTTTTATAGGGCTACCGCCCCCCCACCCCGAATCTACCGCCCCCGAATCTATCAGCCCTTCTCCCCCCAATAACAATTAAATTCAAAATTTTTCTTCTCCACCCCAAAACACACTTTCAACACTTGACCATCCTACCCCCAAACCGATCAAAGTGCAGAGGTCTCCCCTTCCCACCCTCCCCTACATCAGTAATTTGCACTAACGCCTGTTCTTCCCCACCACCCCCAACACTGAACTAAAAACCATAAGTTCCCCTCTTCCCCACCACTGCAGCACCTGCTTTCCCTGGATAGGAAAGTGAAGGTGCATGAGTGCCGGCCGCCGCTTGGAAGATCGCAGCCCGAGGGTAAGATCACTGTTGATTTTATTTAAATGTATTCATTTTATTAATTTTAAAATGTGAATCTGGATCCAATCACCCAGCGGCGGGGGGGCCGCCACAGGGAAAATCGGGCCCGGCACTCCCAGCGTCAGATTCTGTGGCAGGGTGTTGCCAGAATGATCATCTGGCCCCGCCCTGCCATGAAGCCCGATATCGGGAGCTCAGTAAAATCCCAGCAAAGGAGGGTCTTCCTGGAGCATCAGAAGCAGATGAGTAGGCAGTGGCGTAGTGGTATTATCACTGGACTAGTAACCCAGAGACCCAGGGTATTTCTCTGGGGACATGGGTTCGAATCACACCACAGCAGAAGGTGGAATTTGAATTTAATTAATAAATCTGGAATTAAAAGCTAGTCTAATGATGGCCATGAAACCATTGTCGATTGTTGTAAAAACCCATCTGGTTCACTAATGTCCTTGAGGGAAGGAAATCTGCTGTCCTTACCTGGTCTGGCCTACATGTGACTCCAGACCCACAGCAATGTGGTTAACTCTTACATGCCCTCTGAAATGGCCTAGCAAGCCACTCAGTTGTACCTAACCAATAAAAAGGAATGAAACCGACCTGACCATTTGGCATCGACCTAGGCACCGGAAACGACAACGGCAAACCCAGCACTGTCGACTCTGCAAAGTCCTCCGTACTAACATCTGGGGGCTTGTGCCAAAGTTGGGAGAGTTGTCCCACAGACTAGTCAAGCAACAGCCTGACATAGTCATACTCACGGAATACTACTTTACAGACAATGTTCCAGACACTGCCATCACCATCCCCGGGTATGTCCTGTCCCACCGGCAGGACAGACCCACCAGAGGTGGCGGGACAGTGGTATACAGTAGGGAGGGAGTTGCCCTGGGAGTCCTCAACATTGACTCCAGACCCCATGAAGTCTCATGGCATCAGGTCAAACATGGGCAAGGTAACCTCCTATTGATTACCACCTACCGCCCTCCCTCAGCTGATGAGTCAGTACTCCACCATGTTTAACACCACTTGGAGGAAGCACTGAGGGTGGCAAAGGCACAAAATATACTTTGGGTGGGGGATTTCAATGTCCATCACCTAGAGTGGCTCGGTAGCAATACTACTGACCGAGCCGGCCGAGTCCTAAAGGACATAGCTGCTAGACTGGTTCTGCGGCAGGTGGTAGGGGAACCAACACGAGGGAAAAACATACTTGACCTCGTCCTCACCAATCTGCCTGCTGCAGATGCTTCTGTCCATGACTGTATTGGTAGGAGTGACCACCGCACAGTCCTTGTGGAGACGATGTCCCGCCTTCACATTGAGGATACCGTCCCTCGTGTTGTGTGGCACTATCACCGTGTTAAATGGGATAGATTTCGAACAGATCTAGCAATGCAAAACTGGGTATCCATGAGGCACTGTGGGCCATGAGCAGCAGCAGAATTGTACTCAACCACAGTCTGTAACCTCATGGCCTGGCATATCTGCCACTCTACCATTACCATCAAGCCAGGAGACCAACCCTGGTTCAATGAAGAGTGCAGGAGGGCACGTCAGGAGCAGCACCAGGCATACCTCAAAATGAGGTGTCAACCTGGTGAAGCTACAACACAGGACTATCTGCATGCCAAACTGCATAAGCAGCATGCGATAGATAGATAGATAAATACTATTGTATTTTTTATTTTTTTTTATTTTTTAATTAGAGATACAGCACTGAAACAGGCCCTTCGGCCCACCGAGTCTGTGTCGACCATCAACCACCCATTTATACTAATCCTACACTAATCCCATATTCCTACCAAACATCCCCACCTGTCCCTATATTTCCCTACCACCTACTTATACTAGGGGCAATTTATAATGGCCAATTTACCTATCAACCTGCAAGTCTTTGGCATGTGGGAGGAAACCGGAGCACCCGGAGGAAACCCACGCAGACACAGGGAGAACTTGCAAACTCCACACAGGCAGTACCCAGAAATGAACCCGGGTCGCTGGAGCTGTGATGGAAGGTGTCATCAACAGTGACAAACTGCGTAAGCAGCATGCGATCGACAGAGCTAAGCGATCCCATAACCAACGGATCAGATTGAAGCTCTGCAGTCCTGCCACATCCAGCCGTGAATGGTGGTGGACAATTAAACAACTAACTGGAGGAAGTGTCTCCACAAATATCCCCATCCTCAATGATGGGGGAGTCCAGCACATCAGTGCGAAAGACAAGGCTGAAGCATTTGCAACAATCTTCAGCCAGAAGAGCCGAGTTGATGATCCATCTTGGTCTCCTCCTGATGTCTCCAGCATCACAGATGCCAGTCTTCAGCCAATTTGATTCACTCTGCGTGATTTCAAGAAACGACTGAAGGCACTGGATACTGCAAAAGCTCTGGGCCCTGACAATATTCCGGCAATAGTACTGAAGACCTGTGCTCCAGAACTTGCCACGCCCCTACCAAGCTGTTCCAGTACAGCTACAACACTGGCATCTACCCTGCAATGTGGAAAATTGCCCAGGTATGTCCTGTACACAAAAAGCAGGACAAGTCCAACCCGGCCAATTACCGCTCGATCAGCCTACTCGCAATCATCAGTAAAGTGATGGAAGGTGTCATCAACAGTGCCATCAAGCGGCATTTGCTTAGCAATAACCTGCTGAGTGACGCTCAGTTTGGGTTCCACCAGGGCCACTCAGCTCCTGACCTCAATACAGCCTTGGTTCAAGCATGGACAAAAGAGCTGAACTCAAGAGGTGAGGTGAGAGTGACTGCCCTTGACATCAAGGCAGCATTTGACCGAGTATGGCATCAAGGAGCCCCAGCAAAACTGAGGTCAATGGGAATCAGGGGCAAAACCCTCCGTTGGCTGGAATCATACCTAGCGCAAAGGAAGATGGTTGTGATTGTTGGAGATCAATCATCTGAGCTCCAGGACATCACTGCAGGAGTTCCTCAGGGTAGTGTCCTAGGCCCAACCATCTTCAGCTGTTTCATCAATGAACTTCCTTCAATCATAAGATCAGAAGTGGGGATGTTCGCTGATGATTGCACAATGTTCAGCACCATTCGTGACTCCTCAGATACTGAAGCAGTCTGTGTAGAAATGCAGCAAGGCCTGGACAATATCCAGGCTTGGGCTGATAAGTGGCAAGTAACATTCGCGCCACACAAGTGCCAGGCATTGACCATCTCCAACAAGAGAGAATCTAACCATCTCCCCTTGACATTCAACAGCATTACCATCGCTGAATCTCCCACTATCAACATCCTAGGGGCTACCATTGACCAGAAACTGAACTGGAGTAGCCATATAAATACCGTGGCTACAAGAGCAGGTCAGAGGCCAGGAATCCTGAGGCGAGCAACTCACCTCCTGACTCCCCAAAGCCTGTCCACCATCTACAAGGCACAAGTCAGGAGTGTGATGGAATACTCTTCACTTGCCTGGATGTGTGCAGCTTCAACAACACTCAAGAAGCTCGACACCATCCAGGACAAAGCAGCCCGCTTGATTGGCACCCCATCTACAAACATTCACTCCCTCCAGCACCGACGCACAGTGGCACAGTGTGTACCATCTACAAGATGCACTGCAGCAATGCACCAAGGCTCCTCAGACAGTAACTTCCAAGCCCGCGGCCTCTACCAATTAGAAGGACAACGGCAGCAAATACATGGGAACACACCACCTGTAAGTTCCCCTCCAAGCCACACACCATCCTGACTTGGAACTATATCACCGTTCCTTCACTGTCGCTGGGTCAAAATCCTGGAACTCCCTTCCTAACAGCACTGTGGGTGTACCTACCCCAAATGGACTGCAGCGGTTCAAGAAGGCAGCTCACCACCACCTTCTCAAGGGCAATTAGGGATGGGCAATAAATGCTGGCCTGGCCAGTTTCGCCCACATCCCATAAATTAATTTTAAAAAAGTTTCCGTCCGTTGGAGATCCCAGGGTTTTGCGGAGCCATGGGCAAACAATGGAGGAGCCCATGCAACGCATGTGCTCCGTGATGAATGGCGGAGCAGGCTCGATGGGCTGAATGGCCTACCCCTGCTCCTATGTTCCTATGACTCAGGGTTTGGAGTGCATGAGCTCCTCCATTGAGAGAGTGTCCAATCTCTTGGACAGCCATTTGCAGCTCAGCGTGTGTGCAGGAGCAGCACACTGACATGCACAGAAAGAGTGCAACTCCCTGTAGCATTGACTGCTCAGTGTCGCTGATGGCGCAGATTTGCTAGGAGTGGATGCCAGATGCGTCCCAGCCAGTCGCCACATCCTGCATGCAAGGGCACCATGAAAGGGCTGAGGCAGTCGAAGAGGCTGATGAGGTGTCCATCCCTCAGGGAGAACAGCATCATCCTTTGCCTCCTCTGTCCCTCCGACTAAGGAACCGACCATGCAGCAAGGCCCTGTGACAGAGGCTGCCCTTGCAATGATGCAGGTGCAGCAGCCTGTGGAGGAGTCCCACAGGCACCTCCACGATAAGGATGGAAGCAATGGACATCTCAGCCATGAGTAGAGACAAGGGAAAAGCTGACTCCACCTCATCCTCAGCCACAGAACCCTTCAGTTCTGATAAAGGGTCACTGACCTGAAATGTTAACTCTGCTTTTCTCTCCACAGATGCTGCCAGACCTGCTGAGTATTTTCAGCATTTCTTGTTTTTATTCAAGAGGCCAATGGTCTGTTCAATGCAGACCAGCAGAATATTCAATGAGTGGAAGCCTTTTCTGTTCAGAAATCTGGCTGGCTGGTCTTGATGGCTATGTGGGTGCAAATGATGATTCCATAGACCTGAAGGAGTCCATCGATGGCAGCAAAGTCCAATGCCCTCTGTGTCTGCGCGGGCCTATCTGTTTCAAAATGGATGTAATCCCCACCCTCTGGAATAGGGCATCCGTGACCTGCCTGATGATTTGATGAGTTGCCGACTGCGAGATGCCACCCAGGTTGGCGGCTGATCCTTGAAACGACCTGGATACATCAAAATTCCGGGTAATAACGACCTTGATGGCTGCAGGTAGGGAATTGTCATGGGGACCGTGAGTCATCAGGTCACTTGGACCAGAGCGCAAATGTCTGAGGCCATCTGCCTGGATAGGCGCAGTCTCTTACAGCACTGGCGCTCTGTCATTTGCAGGTAGCTGACTCTTAGGTGGCACACCTGATATCTTCGGTAGTGCCTTCTTGTCCTTGCAGCCTCTCTCTGTCCTCCTCTTGACCGGGTGGATGCATCTGCTAAAGTTCCTCCTCACTACTCCATCCAATGTTGGAGTAGCTGCTCCCATCTGAACTCCCTCAATTGCACTTGTTGTTTCGTTGGTTCACCAGGGTTTCCTCTGCCCACCTCTGATGCTCAAGTGATGCCAGCTACTTCACGTCCCTCTCGAGTCCAACCACTCACTGTTTACAAATACAAGCCTCTCAGCACCAGCGATGGCAACTCTGTGCCACTGGGTGAGCAGCTGAGTTTATCTCCCATCTCTCACAACTGTTGACCATTAGCACTCAGTGCTCCCTGCTGTGTTCACAACAGCTGCTCCCTAATATGTCCCAGACCCTCCGTCTTCCCCATGCCACCAGATTAAAAATCTAAAACTGCTGCTCCAATTACTGTTAATGTTCTCCAAAACAAGCTCAACAAACTGTTAATTGGAGGCGTGTGGGTTACTGGCACTCCCCCTCCCCCCCACCCCACAACCTCCCTTTGAAAATTGCATCACATTCCAAATGCGTCAGAATCCACTGATGCCAATTGAGATTGTGATTTTCAAAGTGTGCCCACACCCGACCTCACCCTCACATGCTTTTGAAAACCCAGCTGAGATGAATGTAGTGCTGCCTCCTCTATACACATCAGAAAGCTTAGTGGGTAATACCAATTAATACGGAAAAGCCATTTTGCCCAACAAACCCACTTGTTCCACAAACCATATACAATCAACTCTATTGCGGATGCTATTCCACCCTTCAAATCTCCAAGGAAAAGTTCTTCACAATAGCTCCATGATCCATTTACAATTCATATCAATGACTTAGATGTGGGGAGTGATGGCATGGTAGCTAAATTTGCAGATGACACAAAGTTAGGTAGGAAAGTATGTTGTGAAGAAGACATAATGAGGTTGCAGACTAATATAGACAGGTTGAGTGAGTGGGCAGAAATCTGGCAGATGGAGTATAATGCGGCGGTGAGAGGAGCCGGGGTATAAAAGCAGCGGAGAGCGAGGTCCGACACCAGAAGCAGCGGCGGCAGCGGTGAGAGGAGCCGGGGTATAAAAGCAGCGGAGAGCGAGGTCCGACACCAGAAGCAGCGGCGGCAGCAGTGTGAGGAGCCGGGGTATAAAAGCAGCGGAGAGTGAGGCCTGATACCAGAAGCAGCGGCGGCAGCAGTGTGAGTGCTTTGTTCTGTTCTGTGGATCTGCTTGACCAGCAAAATTCGAAGTGTGACGTCACAGGAGGGCTGCCAGAAGTAACGCGAGGGGTGGAAATGGCAGTCAGTGGGGTAGTATGCTCCTCCTGTGAAATGTGGGAGATCAGGGAGAAGTCAAATGTCCCTGATGACTGCGTTTGCCGGATGTATGTCCAGCTGCAGCTCCTTTCAGATCGCATGGATCAGTTGGAGCGGCAGTTGGACTCACTGAGGAGCATACAGGAGTCGGAAAGTATCATAGATAGGAGTTTCAGGGAGGTAGTCACACCGCAGGTTCAGCCAGATAGATGGGTGACTGCCAGGAGGGGCAGGCAGGTTGTGCAGGAGTCCCATGTGGCTATTCCTCTCAATAACAAGTATGCTGTTTTGGATACTAGTGGGGGGGATGGCCTCTCAGGGAAAAGCAGCTGCAGCAGCCAGGTCAATGGCGCCAAGACTGGCTCTGTTGTACAGCAGGGAAGGTCAAAGTGTAGACGAGCGATAGTGATAGGGGACTCGATAGTCAGGGGCACAGATAGGCTATTCTGTGGCCGCGAGCGAGAATTCAGGATGGTGTGTTGTCTCCCTGGTGCCAGGGTCAAGGATGTCTCTGAGCGGGCACAGGGCATTCTGAAAGGGGAGGGTGAGCAGCCAGAGGTCGTGGTCCATATTGGTACTAACGACATAGGCAGGAAGAGAGATAAGGTCCTGCAAAGTGAATATAGGGAGTTAGCAGAAGGTTAAAAAGCAGGACCTCGAGGGTTGTAATCTCAGGATTACTCCCTGTGTCACGTGCTAGTGAGGGTAGGAATAGGAAGATAAGGCAAATGAATGCGTGGCTGAAGAGCTGGTGTAGGCGGGAGGGCTTCAGCTGCTTGGACCATTGGGATCTCTTCTGGTGCAGAGGTGACCTGTACAAGATGGACGGGTTGCATCTGAACTGGAAGGGGACCAATATCCTTGCGGGGAGGTTTGCTAGTACTACTCGGGAGGGTTTAAACAAGTCTGGCAGGGTGGTGGGACCCAAAGTAGTAGTCTCTCCGATAAGATAGTTGAGGCAAATGTAGAGGTTAACGCAAGCAAGTCCAGTAGGCAGGCTGGGCAGGGGCAAGACAGGGAGCGTGGAAGGTCTGGTAGGCTAAACTGCATTTGCTTTAATGCAAGAAGCCTTACGGGTAAGGCAGATGAACTCAGAGCATGGATTGGTACACGGGATTGTGATATTATAGCTATTACAGAAACGTTGAGGGATGGGCAGGACTGGCAGCTCAATGTTCCGGGGTATCGATCCTTCGGGCGTGACAGAAGTGGAGGTAGGAGAGGAGGGTGAGTTACACTATTGATTAGGGAGGACATTACGGCAGTACTTAGAGAGGATATCCCAGGGGGAAACGTCCAGTGAGGCCATATGGGTAGAACTTAGAAATAAGAAAGGGGTGATCACTTTGATGGGATTATACTATAGGCCCCCCAATAGTCAGAGGGAATTGGAGGAGCATATATGCAGGGAAATCACAGATAGGTGTGGGAATTATAGGGTTATAATAGAAGGTGATTTTAACTTCCCTAATATTGACTGGGACTGCCTTAGTGCTAAGGGATCAGATGGGGAAGAATTTGTTAAGTGTGACCAGGATAGTTTTCTGAAGCAGTATGTGGATGGCCCGACTAGAGAAGGGGCTGCACTCGACCTCCTCTTAGGAAATGAGACTGGGCAGGTGGTTGATGTGTCAGTGGGGGAGCACTTTGGGACCAGGGACCAGTGACCATAACTCTCTTAGCTTCAAGATAGTTATGGAAAAGGATAGGACTGGTCCTCAAGTTGAAGTCCTAAATTGGGGGAAGGCTAATTTCGATGGCAGCAGACAGGAACTCTCAAAGGTTGATTGAGAGAGGCTGTTTACAGGTAAAGGGACGTCTGGCAAGTGGGAGGCTTTTAAAAATGAGATAGGAAGAGTTCAGGGCCGGCATGTTTCTGTTAGATTGAAGGGCAAGGCTGGCAAGTTTAGGGAACCTTGGTTGACGAGGGATATTGAGGGTCTGGTCAGGACAAAGAAGGAGACATATGTCAGGTCGCTGGGTCAAAATCCTGGAACTCTCTTCCTAACAGCAATGTGGGTGTACCTACCCACATGGACTGCAGCGGTTCAAGAAACAGCTCACCACCACCTTCTCAAGGGCAATTAGGGATGGGCAATAAAAGCTGGTCTGGCCAGCGACACCCACATCCCGTGAATGAATAAATAAAAAGGTATAGGCAGCTGGGATCAAGCAAGTCACTCGAGGAGTATAAGGGATGTAGGAGTACACTTAAGAAGGAAATTAGGAGGGCAAAAAGGGGTCATGAGATTTCCCTGGCAGATGAGATAAAGGAGAATCCTAAAAGATTCTATAAGTATATTAAGAGTAAAAGGGTAGCTAGGGAGAGAGTAGGTCCCCTTAAGGATCAGTGTGGTAATCTATGTGTGGAGCCATGGGAAATGGCGAGGTCTTAAATGAATACTTCTCGTCTGTATTTACCGTGGAGAAGGTCATGGAAGCTAGTGAGTTCAAGGGAGGGAACAGCGATATCTTGGAGCATATCAACATTACAAAGGAGGAGGTGTTGGAGGTTTTGAAGCGCATTAAGGTGAATAAATCCCCAGGGCCTGACCAGGTGTATCCTACATGCTATGGGAAGCAAGGGAGGAGATTGCTGGGGCCCTGGCAGAGATTTTTGTATCATCGTTAGCCATGGGTGAGGTACCGGAAGACTGGAGGATAGCTAATGTTGTGCCTTTATTTAAGAAGGGCAGCAGGGATAAGCCAGGAAACTACAGGCCGGTGAGCCTTACATCAGTGGTGGGAAAGTTATTGGAAGGGATTCTGAGAGACAGGATTTATATGCATTTGGAAAGGCAAGGTCTGATTAGGGATAGTCAGCATGGCTTTGTGTGTGGGAAATCATGTCTCACGAATTTAATTGAGTTTTTTGAGGAGGTGACCAAGAGTATAGACGAGGGCAGGGCGATGGACGTTGTCTACATGGACTTTAGCAAGGCCTTTGACAAGGTCCTGCATGGTAGGCTGGTCCGGAAGGTTCGAACACATGGGATCTAGGGTGAGCTAGCCAATTGGATACAAAATTGGCTTGGTGATAGGAGGCAGAGGGTGGTAGTGGAAGGCTGTTTTTCAGATTGGAAGCCGGTGACCAGTGGTATGCCACAGGGATCGGTGATGGGCCCTCTGTTGTTTGTCATATATGTTAATGACTTGGATGTGAATGTAGGGGGCATGATTAGTAAGTTTGCAGATGACACCAAAATTGGTGGTATAGTGGAGAAGGTTGTCTAAGGTTACAACAGGATATAGATAAACTGGGAAAGTGGACAAGGGATTGGCAAATGGAATTTAACTCAGACAAGTGCGAAGTGATGCATTTTGGGAAGTTAAACATATACAGTGAATGGCAGGGCCCTGGGGAGTGTTGTTGAGCAGAGAGACCCTGGGGTGCAGTACATAGTTCCCTGAAAGTGGCAACACAGGAGACAGGGTGGTGAAGGCGTATGGCATGCTTGCCTTCATCAGCCGAGGCACTGAGTACAAGAGTTGGGACGTCATGTTACAGTTGTACATAACATTGGTTAGGCCGCACTTGGAGTACTGTGTGCAGTTCTGGTCGCCGCACTACAGGAAAGATGTGATTAAGCTAGAGAGGGTGCAGAAAAGATTCACAAGGATGTTACCTGGTTTGCAGGGATTGAGTTATAAACAGAGATTGGATAGGTTGGGTCTGTTTTCCCTGGAGCAAAGGAGGCTGAGAGAGGACATGATAGAGGTGTATAAAATTATGAGAGGCATAGATAGGGTAGATAGCCAGAGTTGGATTCCTATGGTAGGGGTGACTAAAACTAGAGGGCATAGATTTAAGGTGAGAGGGAGGCGGTTTAAAGAGGATCAAAGGGGTAAATTTTTCACACAAAGAATATTGGGTATCTGGAATGAGCTGCCAGAGGAGGAGGTGGAGGCAGGAACAGTTGCGACATTTAAGAGGCATCTGGACAGGTACTTGAATGAACAAGACATAGAGGGATATGGAATTAATGCAGGCAGGTGGGATTAGTATAGATAGACATTATGGTCGGCATAGACACGGTGGGCTGAAGGGCCTGTTTCTATGCTGTACGACTCTATGACTCTAATGTGAAGTTGTTCACTTTGGCAGGAAAAATCAAAAAACGGAGAGCGACTGAAGAATTCCAAGGTGCAGAGGGATTTAGGTGTTCCAGTGCATGAGTCACAAAAAGTTAGTATGCAGGTACAGCAAGTAATGAACTAATGGAATGCTATCCTTTATTACGGGAGACATTGAAAATAAAAGTAAGGATGTTATGTTTCAGTTATACAGGGCATTGGTGAGACCACATCTCGAATACTGTGTGCAGTTTTGGTCTCCTTATTTAAGGAAGGATATAAATGCGTTGGAGGCGGTTCAGAGGAGGTTTACTCGATTGATCCCTGGTATAAGCCTTATGAGAAAAGGTTGGACAGACTGGGCTTGTTTTCATTGGAGTTTTGAAGAGTGAGGGGAGATTTGATTGAAGTTTATAAGATCCTGAATGGCCTTGTCAAGGTGGATGTGGAAAGGACGTTTCCTCTAGTGGGTGAGTCCAGAACTAGGAGACACTGTTTTAAAATTAGGAGTCACCCTTTTAAGACAGAGATGAGGAGAAATTTTTTCTCTCAGAGGGGTATGCGACTTTGGAACTCTCTGCCTCAGAAGGTGGTGGAGGCAGGGTCATTGAATATTTTTATGGCGGGGGTAGATAGATTCTTGTTAGGCAAGGGAATCAAAGGTTATCGGGGTAGATGGGAGTGTGGAATTCGAGACACAAACAGATCAGCAAAGATCTTATTGAATGGCAGAGCAGGTCCGAGGGGCCAAATGGGCTACTTCTGCTCCTAATTCATACGTTCATATGTTCCCTAGTTGTAGGGAAACAAAGCCTTGCACATCCTCTATTAAACTCGGACCTGAAAGAACCCAGGAGATGGGTTTGCTTTGCATTGGTACCCAGTTTTGTCCAAGTTACATTGTCCTAAAAATAATTTTGCTTAGAATAAATAGTTGTGTTTTGGTTGATTTATTTCCATGCATTGATAAAATACGCACTGTTAAATGATATGGTTATCATCATCAACAATGCCTGCTAATGGAGCAAAAATTCAGGAAACCATTGCATCCAGGACAACTTTGAATTTCAACAAGAAATTCTACTAGCAGCACATGGAGCATGAAGTTAAGAACAATATGGTATGGTTTTTCCTGATGGTCACTGTCAAAAACATTCCAAAAATACCTGATACTTACATCCCATCAAAAAACATTACCACATGAAGAACTACCACTAGAGAGCTGCCGGTACCTATGGAATTGCCCCCCAAAGTGAGTTAGTCCTTAGACAAGAGGAGAAAACTTGGGTGTATAGGACATTGACTTGCATATTTAAATAACTCCCCCCCTCCATAATAGTCAGGCATACTGTTCACCCATTTATAGGCCCACCTGTAAATTGCATCAGGCAAACACCCAAGGTGCTGGCTCCCACTCTGATTTTTAACTGCCAGCCACTGTTCCTCAGATAAAAAACGAGCAGACAACAGCTGAAAATCACCTCCAATGATACATAACAGAAAATGTGCTGAACCACAGACTAACACATGTTGTTGAGATATTCTGTAAATGAGTGATTGTAAGAAGAGAAAAAAGGGAACAGTAGCAAGTTTTAACCTCTTTGATT
The DNA here is from genome assembly GCF_036365525.1 of Heterodontus francisci. Classification (NCBI taxonomy): domain Eukaryota; kingdom Metazoa; phylum Chordata; class Chondrichthyes; order Heterodontiformes; family Heterodontidae; genus Heterodontus; species Heterodontus francisci. The sequence continues at coordinate 146,389,846 of NC_090374.1, forward strand.
TCCGTTTCGCTATCCAAATCTCTAGTATTCTACTACGCATATGTTTAAAAAATTACACAACAAGCATTAATATTCTTAAGAATCTCTGAAATACATTAGCATAGCACCGATTACATTATAATTTCTGTAAGTTATCTTATTGCCTTAACGCCTTAACCAATAGGTTGTGGGTGAGTATAAGCGCAAGTGAATTCATTCAGAATCCTCTTCCCCTTCATAATTGCAGTAAATGTTACACCAGACCATCTATTTACAGATTGATTATATCAGCAAAATGACGAACTAGCTGGGCAGATCTGATGCAATTAAACCTTGCAGATCAGATAAAAAGGGTAAACAGTCTTCATCATGAATTACTGCCAGTGATGTTTCCAATCTGATGAGGTTTCAAATATAAAAAAAAATCAACAATTTTTAAAATTCATTTATGGGATGTGGGCGACACTGGCAATGCCAGCATTTATTGCCCAATCCGAATTGCCCTTAAGAAGCTGTTGCTGAACTGTCTTCTTGAATTGCTGCAGTCCATGTCGTGCTGTTAGGAAGGGAGTTCTAGGAATTTGACCCAGCAATGAAGGAAGACAATATATTTCCAAGTGTGCGACTTGGGGAGAACTTAGAGGTGGTTATGAATCCATGTGCTTGCTGCCTTTCTCCTTCTAGGTGGTAGAGGTTACTGTCAAAAAAAACCTTGGCAAGTTGCTGTGGTGCATCCAGTAGATGGTGCGCATGGCAGTTATGGTGCATCAGTGGTTGGGGCAGTGAATGCTCAAAGTGGTGGATGGGGTGCCGATCAACTGAGCTGTTTATCCTGGATGGTGTGAAGCGTCATGACTGTTGTTAGAGCTGCACTTATCCAGGTATGAGGAGAGTATTCTATCACACTTTTGACTTGTGCCTTGTTGATGGTGGAAAAGCTTTGGAGAGTCCGAAGGTGAGACATTCCCCCAGAATACCCAGCCTCTGACCTGCTCTTGTAGTCACTATGTTTATGTAGCTGATCCAGTTAAGTTTCCGGTCAACGGTAGCTCCCAGGCTGCTGATGGTGTAGGATTCTGAGATGGTAATACCACTGAATGTCTAGGAGAGTTTGTTAGACTCTCTCTTCTTGGTTATGGTCATTGGCTGCACTTATGTGGCACAAATATTACTTGCCACATAGCAGCCCAAGCCTGAAATGTTGTCCAGGTCTTGTGCATGTGATCATGGACTGCTTCATTACCTGAGGAGTTGTGAATGGAACTGAACACTTCAATCATCAGCGAACAACCCCACTTCTGACCTTATGATGGGGGAAAGATCATTGATGAAGGTGTTGAAGATAATTGGGCCTAGGGTACTGCCCTGTGGTACCCCTGCAGCAATGTCCTGGGGCTGAGACGACTGTCTTCCAACAACCACAACCATCTTCCTTTGTGCGGGGCATGACTTTAGCTGATGGGGTTTTTCCCCCGATTGCCCTTGTCTTTAAGTTTACAAGAGCTCCTTTATGCCACATTCGGTCAAATGCTACCTTGACATCAAGGGCAGTCACTCTCACCTCACCTGTGGAATTCAATTTTTTTGTCCATGTTTGGAACAAGGCTGTAATGAGGTCTGGAGCCAAGTAGTCCTGGCAGAACCCAAAGTGAGCATTGGTGAGCAGGTTAATGGTGAATAAGTGCCACTTGATATCACTGTTGACAACACCTTCCATCCCTTAACTATGATTGGAAGTAGGCTGATGGGGAGGTTATTGGCCGGATTAGATTTATCCTGCTTTTTTGTGGACCGGACATACCTGGCAATTTTCCACTTTGTCATCTAGTGTTGTAGTTGTACTGGAACAGCTTGGCTAGAGGCACTCTTTGTCTTGGAGCACAAGTTTTCATATGTTGTCGGAGCCCTAGCCTTTGCTATATCCACTGCACCCAGTCATTTCTCGATATCATATGCAATGAATCAAATTGATTGAAGACTCGCATCTGTGATGGTGGAGTTCTTAACAGTAGGCCGAGATGGATCATCCATCCACTCAGCACTTCTGGTTGAAGATGGTTGCAAATGCTTTGACCTTGTCTTTTACACTCACATGCTGGGCTCCTTCATCATTGAGACTGTTAATGGAGCCTCCTCCACCTGTTAGTTGTTTAATTGTCCACCATCATTCACACCAGATGTGGCAGGACTGCTTTGATCTGATCTGCTGGTTGTGGGATCGTTTAGCTCTGTCCATAGTGTGCTGCTTCTGCTGTTTAGCAAGCTTGTAGTCCTGTGTTGTAGCTTCACCAAGCTTTTAATTATGCCTGGTGCTGCTCCCGGCATGCTCTTCTACATTCCTTAAATTGTGGTGGAATACATTTCTGCCACTGCTGGTAGCCCACCTCATGAATGCCCAGTTTAGAGCTGCTGGATCTGTTCTGAATCTATCCCCTTTAGTATTGTGGTAATACCACACAACATGATTGAAAGTGTCTTCAATGTGAAGACTGGACTTCATAAGGACTGTGCAATGGTCACTGCTACAAATACTGTCATGGGCAGTTGCATCTGCAACGGATAGATTGGTGAGGACAGGACATACCCAGGGATGGTGATGGAAGAGTCTGGGACATTGGCTGTAAGGTGAGTATGACTATGTCAGGCTGTTGCTTGACTGGTCTGTGGGACAGCTCTCCCAATTTTGACACAAGTCCCGAGATGTTAGTGAGGAAGACTTTGCAGGTTTGTCTGAGCTGGGTATACGTTTGTTGTGTCCAAATCTGATGCTAGGTTTATGCTGGGTGGGTGTGTCTGGCTTTATTCTTATTATACTTATGTAGAGGTTTAATACAACTGAGTGGCTTGCTAGGCCATTTCAGAGGGCAGCTAAGAGTCACCTATATTGCTATGGGTCTGGAGTCACAGTAAGGACAGCGGATTTCGTTCCCTAGCAGACATGAGTGAACCAGATGTTATTTTAAGAAAAACAATTTGGTAGTTTCGTGGTCACCATTACTGATACTAGCTTCTTTTTTGTTCAAGATTTATTTAATCAATAGAATTTAAATTCCCCAGGTATCATGATGGGATTTGAACTCAAGTTTCCCAATTATTAGTCCAGGTCTCTGGATTACTAGTCCAATAACACACCACTCTGTTACCATACCCATGTTGATAACATGGTAACGTACATAGTTATAAATTACTAGTGTACACATTTAGGAGGTGAAAACTATTGTACCACAAAGGCATTTAACAAAAGGCATTCAATCAGGAAGTACACTTTGTTAAGCTTTTGGAGGTTTTTAAATAATACATCTGAGATGGAAGCTGGAAATGTGAATATCTAATGTTCAGCTTATCTGAAACAACAATAATGTAATAACCTGAAATTGTTTTTCTGGTGCCATTACCATTTGGAACATTCTTTCTGTATAATAAATCGGCAGGACTTCCCTTCCTCAGTTAGGGCTCATATACAGTAGCAATTGTTGCTGATAATTCTGGTGCTGTAACTCTTGCCCCCTCCCTCTTATTTTGTTGACAGTATTATCTCTTACAATCTTATTTATCCTTTATCTGTAATTGCTGTAAATGTAATAAACATAATTCTGTTAGAAATTCAGACTTGAGGGCTATGGATGTGTAGTTTATGTTACATTAATTTAACTCTGGTGTATTACAAATTACTGTGAAGGAAATAGCAGTGCAAATATTTTTCAATTGCTACACATACAAAATGACTATTGCTTAAAGTAATTCCAGCATTGGCACCCGTTTGGAGCATAAACAAATAATTTGTTAAGACTACAGTATTTCCTGCTTACTGTGCTCAAATAGGGTCAAAGGGTTAGGAAGGACCAGGATGGTAGAGAGAAGTTAAGATGCTTTTCGTCCACAAAAAGTCCCATACACCCAGCATCTCAAATGGCCTTTCCTAATCAAACTCCTACTGCTCGGCTACATGTACCAATTCCTGTTTAGGACTGCGGGCACAGGTTTGAAAGCAAGTGTCTGGCACTTCAAAACCAGATAGTTCCAGGCAGGTGGGGCTCATCAGTCATCCGTCTTAGTTGGCAGCTTACCTTGGAGAAGGAAAACTCTGATTTTAAACCCCCAGCTATGGGCAAAATAGTAAAGTCTGCAACAGCTGGCAGTGTGGAAGAACAAAGACAGTGCCAATGGACTGGATGACGATGTAGAAAGGGCAGGTGTGGCTCGCCAGCTTGCTTAGCAGTTCATCTAGGAGAAGAACAACTCCAAAATTAAAACCTGCATCTGTTCAGCTGCTGTGCTTGTGGCACATGTTGCACCAGTGCTGCATTAGCTGCCTCGGACAAGAGAGTGGGAGTGGCTCTGCACAAACCTCACCCACTTAAATATAATCAATGCGCAGGTTGTTCAGCAACAAGTCAACTAACATATCAGACTACCAAGCCCTGTGACGATGGGGAAATGGTGACGGGCACAGGTAGAAGGTGCTACTGGCAGTCTTCAGTCACAAACCTGCACACAGGAGGCCTCAGGGTGATGGTCACTCTCCACAGACTGGGGCAGTTGTGGAGCTTGTATCCTCTGAAGGTGACACAGCAGACCTTTTTAGGTACACTGCTGCTCTCTCCAATCCAGGGAAGGGGAAGAAAATAAACCCTGAACACAGCTTGCCCTCCCTGCACCAGCCAGCTCACTGCTCCTGGCTGGTCACCAATCACTGCAGTTGAAACATAAAGAAAACTCAAGCTCAAAGGACAACTAACTATCAGAAGACACTTGTCTCATGGAATATCAGAGCACTTTTAGACAACAATACAAGACCAGAGCGTAGAACAGTCCTCATAGCCAGAACTCTGGGCAGGTACAATATTGACATAGCCATTCTAAGTGAAACAAGGTTTGCAGAGGAGTCTCAACTTGAGGAAGTAGGTGCAAGCTACACATTCTACTGGATTGGCAAGTCCAAGGACCAGCCTCGACAGTCAAGTGTGGGATTTACCATTCAATCTGAACTGACACATAAACTCAACTCACTTCCCAAGAGTATCTCATGGTACTTCGAATAAATCTTGTTAGAAACCAGTACGTAACACTCATCAGCACCTATGCACCAACAATGACAAAAGAAGAAATGCCAAAGAAGCATTCTACGATGATCTCAGCAGAATCATCAGAAGAGTAGGACACCAGGACAAACTCATCATTTTTGGTGATTTCAATGCCTGTGTCGGTACAGACTGTAATACATGGAGGGGAGCACTGGGACACCAAGGCATTGGTAGAGTAAACTCCAACAGCCAGTTTCTTCTCTCTAAGTGCAGCGAGGTTGACTTCACCATCACAAACACCATCTTCCAACAAGCTGATAAATTGAAAACAACATGGATGCAGCCCAGATGTAAACACTGGCACATGTTGGACTACATTACTGTACGACAGAGACACTTCAAGGACGTGCGCTCTACCCACTGTCTTAGAGGTGCTGAATGTTGGTCAGAGCATCAGCTTGTCAGGAGCATCATGTCCTTGAAGATAACACCTAAAGCGCTATGACACTTCAAACCATAAAGAAAGCTTGACATAACTATCCTAAAAGACTTGGCCAAGAGTCAGGAACTGGAACAAAAAGTAACTGTAGAGCTTGCTGGTATCCCAGAAGATAACACAGACATTGAAGATTCTTGGAATCACCAACAAAAAAAGCCAGATAACATCAAGCAAAACACAAGCTGCAGGCCAAACTAAGAGAGATGAAGAGCCGATGGTGGAAGAACAAGGCTGCAGACCTTCAGGAACCTGCAGATAAGCGCAACCTGAAGGCCCTGCATGAAGGTCTCCAAACTGTCTATAGCCCCAAAACCAATGGTACATCCTCTCAGCAGATGGTAATCAACACTTTACGAACAGGCATGAGATTCTGAAATAAAAACAGAAAGTGATGGAAATACTCAGCAGGTCAGGCAGCATCTGTGGGGAGAGGAACAGAGTTAACTTTTCAGGTCTGTGACCTTTCATCAGGTGAAGCAGCAATTTACTTGTACTTCTTTCAATTTAGTATACTGTATTCGCTGCTCACAACGCTGTCTCCTCTACATTGGGGAGACCAAATACAGATTGGCTGATCGCTTTGCGGAACACCTCTGCCCTGTCTGCAAGTGTGACCCTGAGCTCCGGTTATTTGCCATTTTAATTCATCACCCTGCTCTCACACCCAAATTTCTGTCCTCGGCTTGCTGCTGTGTTCCAGTGAAGCTCAATGCAAGCTCGAGAACAGCACCTCTTCTTCCGATTAGGCACACTACAGCCTGGACTCAATAGTGAATTCAGTGATTTCAGACCATGAGCCCCATTATTTATGTATTTGTTTGTTTGTTTATTTTATTTTATTTTTTAACCATGTGCCAGTCTTAAACTAGTTTTTCATGTTTTGCATTCAGAGCTGTACATTATTCTGCCATTAGCACTCTCTCTGGACAAATACTTTGTCTTTTACGTCAACTATATAGCACTCCCTTTGCCTTTTATTCTCTGACATCTCTGTCATTTAATCTCTCCTCCACTCTATCCTATCACAGACTTTCCTTTTTGTTCTTCTTTCCCCCTCCCCCTTTCACTTGCTCAAAGACAGTTAGTTACATTTCTAACCTTTGCCAGTTCTGATGAAAGGTCACAGACCTGAAACATTGGCCGGAATTTTATGCCACTCCAGCGAGCCGGATGGTGGTGGAGCGGTGGTGTAAAATGAAGCTGGAGGTCTTCCTGACCCACTCCTGCCTCCGCCCCACTTTACATAGGGCGGGGGGGGGGGAGAAAAATGGGCCGCCCGCACCAGGCCAATCAAGGCCCTTAAGTTGCCAATTAACGGCCACTTAAGGGCCTTCGCCTGCCTTCATAGGGATTTTACCCGTGGCAAGCGGGTGTCCTGGAGCCGGGTAAGGCCGCCCAGTGAAAGCTGGTGGCCTCTCAGCGCCCCAGGGTTGACAAAGGGGCACAGAGTGCCCGATTGAGGGCCGCCCCTGCTTCTGCAACCACCCCCAGGACCCAAGACACCCCCCCACTTCCCCCCATAGGACCATCCTTGCCTCGCCGGGGCACAACCGATTACTCCTGGCGAGGCAAACCAAACTTACCTGCACTCCTGGCTCCACATCCTCAGCTGGGCTGCAGTCCCAGCAGTGGCCACCGCTCCCGGTGGCACTGCTGGGGCTAAGAGCTGCTGGCCCAATGATTGGCCGGCAGCTCAATGAGGCAGAACTTTCTCCCTCAAGCGGATGGAAGTCCCACCTCAGAACAATTAAAGCCTGGGGGACCGTAAAATGCGGGACAGATCCCCAGCTAGGCGGAAGCGGATTCGCCACTGACTTTTACGTCGGTGGCCAGCTCCCATCCGCCCGACGTAAAATCCAGCATGCTAACTTTGCTTTTGTCTCCATACTTTCTGTTTTATTTCAGATTTCCAGCATCTGCAATATTTTGCTTTTATTTAACCAATCAACTCTGTTTGCATGAAAATAAGACAGATATTCACACATGGATGTGAGCTATACACAAACAACCTAAGACAAAGGCCTTCCCCAGACTTTTTGTCTATAACTAACCTTCACTACAATGGGGTATGAACAGCCCTCATATCTTCAAACTGGGGCCATCCAAAAACCATTGTGCAGCCCAGCAAGAATTTGAAACCTAAAGACACATGGGCAAAACTAACAATTGTAAGTTCACCTTAAAAGATAATCGTTTTGAGGAACAAAGGAGGTCTGGCCAGTACAGAACTTCAGACGGCAAGATTGTGCTCCTCTCTCCTCAGCCACACAGAAAAACATCTAAAGCCATCTTGAATTCCAGCAAGGCTGAGAGAGAGAGAGATCAGTTCCAGTCAACATCATTGATCCCTGCTGAGACAATTGGAAGCCAGCTACAGCAGAGACAAGAGAGTGCCTTTGCAAAAATTACTCTTCTACCTGTGAGAATTTAACTAAGCTATCAGCACCATCTTCAACCTTATTATTCTTTTCATTCCTATGAAACAGCTGTAACTCAACAATCTCTTTTTTCCTGGTTAACCATTTTTTGGGGATATATGTGTGTGTGCATGAGGGCCAGTAAAAATAAGGAGCTTTAATATCTCAATTCATATATCAATTTGCTTCATTATTGGTTAAGATTTGGTTTTATAATAAATAGTTAATTCTGTTGTTGATTAAAAGAAACCTGGTTGGTGTGCTTTATTCTGGGGACAAATAGAGTATCTAATTGGCTGCTTTCGATAAGTGGGAACATTATTGATATGCTGTGACCTGTGGAGAAGTGGGACTGAATTAACAGTACAGTCCTCCCGCCTCAGTCGTAACAACCCTAACTTCCTAGCTCCCTGCTCCGCCACAGGTAAGTGCAGCAGGGCAAGACTTCTGGCCATCTCCTGAAAGTGCCATTGACCCTGTCCTAAATACTGGGAGTGGATTCATTTCAATATTTAGGGTGTGCAGCCCATACGTAATCCGAGGTGCCACCCCTGATGGGGAGGAGCCTGAGGCCCTTAATGGGCCAAACATGAAAGTTAAAAAATTTTTATTCCCCGGCAGAAAATCCTTTGGCATCAATTATCTTTGTATCTTGACATTTTTGGAGCCTTCACTAGGCCCACAGTGGAACCCCACACCTGTTCTCAGCAGACAGTGGGCGTAAGGAAAGCAAGATCATTTGGTGTGAAGACAAACTTTGCAAACCTACAGTCACAGTGCCAGGGCCAGAAATTAATGACATTGCATTGGTGAGGCCTTTTTCTTTCAGTTCTAATAAGGAGCTTAATATTTTACCAAGGTCTGTCACATGATATATTGCCTCAGCAAAGTTGCTGTTTAACAGCAATGGGGAAAGCACAGTTGTACTTAGGTTGAAGCAGTATCACAGTGTACTTGTAGCATGGGTCCCTGATAAACTTGTGAGTAACACACTGCAGACTAGTATTTAAAGCAAACTTCCAATTCAGCACTATATATTGAACACTACAGAATACAAGTAATGCTGCCTCCCATATTTGTGTTTTTTTTAAACCTTTCTTAGCCCCTTTCCTGAAGTCACTGTTTATTCTAAGTGTGAAATTCCATAGGTGTTAGGTGTCCTCTATTTCTCACCAAATGGCCATGATTCATATATACACTGAGCCAGGCAGTGTCAGCAGGCTGTCCAATTGTGTGGCACATCGCAGTCAAAACAAATTGTGTCTCACCTATACACATGCATTTATCAATAAAGGCTGTTGGATAGCGGTTAGCAATTAGCTCTGGATGATTTTTCCAGACCTAAATATTGTTCAGTTCCACACTAGACAAATGAAAAAAGAGAGAAAAAACAGCAAATACTGGAAATCTGAAATAAAGTCAGGAACGGCTGCAAGTACAAAGCAAGTTTATCAATATCAGTACAAATACAACAGATGCTGACAGATATACAATGTATTTCCAGCATTTCCTGTTTTCATTCATTACTGGACCATGCATTTGTCGACTGAGCCATCAGGAGAAGCTCATATTTACACAGTTAACTACCATTTCCTACAACTCTTCTAGATACACATTAATTTTCCATTGCTGCAGGATGAAAGTCTTAATCAGTCCAAATGTTTTGTCAGATTCATCAATAGGCAATGATTAAAAGTGTTTTTTTATATCCATACCACAATAAGAGTATATACTTTACTGTACCATGTTTACAAAAACAAAGTCAGTTCATGAAATTCCATGGGCAGCGTGTTTTGGAACTTTTTAAAGAATTAATTATCAATTGGATTTCGGACAAGTAGGCTGACAACACAAAGGCAGTGAGGGGTCAAAATACTTGGTGGTTAAGTACAGCTGGGGGCCTCAAAGTACATGTGGCATTGTGTTTTCAAATGATGTCACTGAGGAGCAACATGTAGATCAGAAATGAATCTACACTCTGTATGTTCTCTGTTTCCATTTTACTATACCATCTCAGATCAGACTCCATAGCTAAGGCATCTTGTCAAGGTTGACAGCTTCCTCTCTTTGTTTATCTTTGCTATATTCAAGAGTTTTAAGTCATTGTAATTGCAGTGTAAGGATGGAAAAGGTTAATGCTGAAGACAGTGACAGCAACCCCGCCCAATGTAAGAGTGATGATATCATAGTCATATGAGATTAGGCTGGAGAGAAGAGAGTAGCACAAAAGATGCCAGCTTAGGAGGCTTGTTGAAAGTGTATATAGTATTATGTAAATAATAAACAGTTCTTAGTTGACCTTATCCTGAGTCTGAGACTTTCTCCAGAACATCCCTGTTACGCTACTAAATACAACAACACACAATATAGTGACACTGGTTTAAACGACCAAGAAAATTTGAAGATATCCCTACCTCGTGGAAAAGTGCCAGGAAAACAGCAGATTTAGTCAGGCACCTGCAACAAACTCTGGAGCTGCTCTGTAGCCACAGAAGACACAGACAGTCGGTGAGAAAGTCCTGCAGCCTCTCAGACTGCACCACAGAAGCGCAGGGTCTGCATAGGTACATTCAAGTCCCAGCAATCTGGTCTGAGTTTCAGGACCGGGTGATGGTCCAGGATCAGGTAAGAGATTTGTACGAGGGCCAGTAATGGTTAATGGCACACTGGGACAAAAACACAGGTAGAGATGTTGATCTCGAGCAAGGAGACCACTCGAGTCGTGTGGAGTTGGCAGCCATTGCTTAGCCAGACCGCGGAAAGCGCGTGAAAGGTCGGAAAGCACGGGAAATCTCCAAAAGACCATGAAAATCTCCATTCAAGCCTGTAAGATTTTTAAAAAAGGGGAACACCCAGAAAACGTACTAAAGTGAAGAAAGTAATACGGGATTCAAAATTTGGAATTCCAGAAAGTTTTCAAGATCTAGAAGGACCCAGTCAGGTTCAAAATTGGCCTATTTGGAGGAAGAGGTTCCTAAGGCTTCAGATTGCTTCCAACTCCATACAAAGTCCGGAGTTGAACAGGTCAACAACCTTTTATATTCAGTAGGTGCAGTTGCAGACGACGTAATTGTGAGGCAAGGGGTAAACGAGGCTTCTGATAAATCTGAAGATGTCATTCAAGCTTTTGATAAATATTTTAATTTTTGCAGCAATAAAATCCTGCAGCGGGCCAAATTTAATAAACGGGTGCAGAAGATAGGCGAATCCGTAGATTCTTATATTAATGATCTGTACTGTTTGGCAGAGGAATGCAATTATGCTGAATTAAAGGCAGAGCTAATCAGAGACCGAATAATTGTTGGCATTGCTGATGAATCTTTGTCAGACCTTTTGCAGTCGAAGCAGAATCTTACACTTGAAAAGGCCATTTAGATTGTAAGACAAGCTGAAGTTCGCAAACAAAATAGGGCCATTCTGCAGGTTGAAGACAAGCCGTGGATGAGAAGCAGTCCAGTGACGGTACAGTTTGTGAAGCTTACATCTGAGGAACACTTTGTGGAAAAGAAGACCCACACAGGTGAGGAGGTGCATGAAACTGGGAAACTGTGCCAACGCTGTGGAGCCAGGAAGACCAACAGACAGGAACAGTGTCCAGCAAATAAAGCTGAGTGCTTCAATTGTAAAAAGGCTGGACATTATGGGAAAATGTGCCAGAGCAAAACTTCTTCACTCAAGAGTGTAAAGCAGAAGGCTTTCACACAGAGAGCAGTGAATCAAGTGCATCAATATCCAGAAGATAAAATACCAGGAGATTTCCGAGGAGAAATAAATGACCCAAATCAAAGATTCTGAATGGCGGACATTTCCGTACATGGACACCTCACAAATTTTAAACTGGACACAGGTGCTAGAGTTACAATTCTGTCAGACTAAGAGCCATGGTTGATGAGACATTGCATACAACCAGCAGATACACAGTTGCATGGTTCATGCAGGACACAACTGAGAGTAAAAGGCAAACTGCACGCAACTCTCCAACACAGAAGGAGACAAATTGTGGAGACCTTATATGTCTCACAAAATCAAGAATTTTCCTTACTAAGTAGAAAAGCATGCTTAGACCTGCATTTGATCAAGAAGATTTACAAAGTCAAGCAAACAGGGGTAAAGAATCGCTTCCAAGCAAAATAATTGAAACTGTTCACAGAGCTCGGAAGACTCAAGACAGAGTATAGAATCACTCTAAAGGAAAGGGCCAGGCCAGTGTGTATCTTTACACCCAGAAAAATACTTCATCCATTATTAAAGTCAATAAAGTCAATAAAAAGCAATGAAACCAGACAGACCACGCGGCATCGACCTAGGCACCGGAAAGCACAACTGCAAACCCAGCCCTGTCGACCCTGCAAAGTCCTCCTTACTAACATCTGGGGGATTGTGCCAACGTTGGGAGAGCTGTCCCACAGACTAGTCAAGCAACAGCCTGACATAGTCATACTCACGGAATCATACCTTACAGACAATGTCCCAGACACTGCCATCACCATCCCCGCGTATGTCCTGTCCCACCGGCAGGACAGACCCACCAGAGTTGGTGGCACAGTGGTATACAGTGGGGAGGGAGTTGCACTGGGAGTCCTCAACATCGACCCTGGACCCCATGAAGTCTCATGGCATCAGATCAAACATGGACAAGGAAAACTCCTGCTGATTACCACCTACCGCACTCCCTCAGTTGATGAGTCAGTACTCCTCCATGTTGAACAGCACTTGGAGGAAGCACTGAGGGTGGCGAGGGCACAAAATGTACTCTGGGTCGGGGACTTCAATGTCATTAATCAAGAGTGGCTCAGTAGAACCACTACTGACAAAGCTGGCCGAGTCCAAAAGGACATATCTGCTAGACTGGGTATGCGGCAGGTGGTGAGGGAACCAACAAGAGGGGAAAACATACTTGACCTCGTCCTCACCAATCTGCCTGCCACAGATGCATCCGTCCATGACTGTATTGGTAGGAGTGACCACCGCACAGTCCTTGTGGAGACGAAGTCCCGCCTTCAGATTGAGGATACCCTCCATTGTGTTGTGTGGCACTACCACTGTGCTAAACAGGATAGATTTCGAAAAGATCCAGCAATGCAAAACTGGGCATCCATGAGGCGCTGTGGGCCATCAGCAGCAGCAGAATTGTACTCAACCACAATCTGTAACCTCATGGCCCAGCATATCCCCCACTCTACCATTACCATCAAACCAGGAGACCAACCCTGGTTCAATGAAGAATGCAGGAGGGCATGCCAGGAGCAACACCAGGCATACCACAAAATGAGGTGTCAACCTGGTGAAGCTACAACACAGGACTATCTGCGTGCCAAACTGCATAAGCTGCATGCGGTAGACAGAGCTAAGTGATCCCATAACCAATGGATCAGATCTAAGCTCTGTAGTCCTGCCACAACCTGCCATGAATGGTGGTGGACAATTAAACAACTAAATGGAGGAGGTGGCTCCACAAATATCCCCATCCTCAATGATGGAGGAGCCCAGCACATCAGTGCGAAAGAAAAGGCTGAAGCATTTGCAACAATCTTCAGCCAGAAGTGCCGAGATGATGATCCATCTCGGCCTCTTCCTGAAGTCGCCAGCATCACAGATGCCAGACTTCAGCCAATTCGATTCACTCCGTGTGATATCAAGAAACAACTGAAGGCACTGGATACTGAAAAAGGTATGGGCCCTGACAATATTCCGGCAATAGTACTGAAGACCTGTGCTCCAGAACTTGCCGTGCCCCTAGCCAAGCTGGTCCAGTACAGCTACAACACTAGCATCTACCCTGCAATGTGGAAAATTGCCCAGGTATGTCCTGTACACAAAAAGCAGGACAAGTCCAACCTGGCCAATTACCGCCCCATCAGCCTACTCTCAATCATCAGTAAAGAGATGGAAGGTGTCATCAATAGTGCCATTAAGCAGCACTTGCTTAGCAATAACCTGCTCAGTGATGCTCAGTTTGGGTTCCGCCAGGGCCACTCAGCTCCTGACCTCATTACAGCCTTGTTTCAAACATGAACAAAAGAGCTGACCTGAAGAGATGAGGTGAGAGTGACTGCACTTGACATAAAGGCTGCATTTGACCGAGTATGGCATCAAGGAGTCCTAGCAAAACTGAGGTCAATGGGAATCGGGTAAAACCCTCCGCTGGCTGGAGTCATACCTAGCACAAAGGAAGATGGATGTGGTTGTTGGAGGTCAATCATCTGAGCTCCAGGAAATCACTGCAGGAGTTCCTCAGGATAGTGTCCTAGGCCCAACCACCTTCAGCTGCTTCATCAATGACCTTCCTTCAATCATAATGTCAGAAGTGGGGATGTTCGCTGATGATTGCACAATGTTCAGCACCATTCGTGACTCCTCAGATGCTGAAGCAGTCCATGTAGAAATGCAGCAAGACCTGGACAATATCCAGGCTTGGGCTGAGAAGTGGCAAGTAACATTCGCACCACACAAGTGCTGAGCAATGACCAACTCCAACAAGAGAGAATCTAACCATCTCCCCTTGACATTCAACGGCATTACCATCGCTGAATCCCCCACTATCAACATCCTAGGGGCTACCATTGACCAGAAACTGAACTGGAGTAGCCATATAAATACCATGGCTACAAGGTGTGATGGAATACTCTCCACTTGCCTGGATGGGTGCAGCTCCAACAACACTCAAGAAGCTCGACACCATCCAGGACAAAGCTGTCAGCTTGATTGGCACCCCATCTACAAACATTCACTCCCTCCACCACCGATGCACTGTGGCAGCAGTGTGTACCATCTACAAGATGCACTGCAGAAATGCACCAAGGCTCCTTAGACAGCACCTTCCAAACCCTTGACCTCTACCAACTAGAAGGACAAGGGCAGCAAATACATGGGAACAGCACCACCTGCAAGTTCCCCTCCAAGTCACACACCATCCTGACTTGGAACTATATCGCCGTTCCTTCACTGTCACTGGGTCAAAATCCTGGAACTCCCTTCCTAACAACACTGTGGGTATACCTACCCCAAATGGACTGCAGTGGTTCAAGAAGGCAGCTCACCACCATCTTCTCAAGGGCAATTAGGGATGGGCAATAAATGCTGGCCTGGCCAGCGACGCCCACATTCCATGAATGAATTTTTAAAAATTAAGCCAAGTTCAAGACCAATTGGAAGAGATGACAAGAATGGGCATTATCTCTTCTGTAAAACAACCACGGAGTGGTGCTCGGTCATTGTTCCTGTCCTAAAACAGAATGGAACTCTGTATTTGCATGGATTTAACACAGCTCAACAAAGCAGTAGCACGTGAGATTCACCCAATGTCCACAGCTGATGACAGTTTAGCAAAACTCTCTCAGAGCACCATGTTTACAAAACTTAATGCCAATAGTGAGTTTTGGTAGGTATCACTAGATGAAACCTCAAGATTACTGACTATATTTATAACGCCTTTCGGGAGATTTTGTTTTAATAGGTTACCATTTGAAATAACATCTGCATCAGAGATCTTTAGAGGTCTACGTCTCACATCTTAAAAGGGCTCAAAGGAATTATCTGCCACATGTATGACATCCTGATACATGGACGGACAGTAGAGGAACACGACCAAAGAGTTCGAGCGGTTCTATAGAGACTTCAAGATACAGGATTTACTCTGAACGAGAAGTGCGAATTTTCCATGAACTCAAATTGTTTCTTGGGACACATAGTGAGCAGAAAAGGCAGAATGGCAGATCCACAGAAGACAAGGGCCAATACAGAATTTCCCACTGCTACTACCGTTCAGCAGCTCCAGAGATTCCTGGGAATGGTAAAACAACTAGCAAAGTTTCTAACTCATTTAGCACTGATAACTGAACTACTGAGACAACTCCTCAGAAAACAGCAAGCATTTTATTGGAATTCCCACCAGGAACAAGCATTCAGGAGAATAAAAGAGATGCTTATATCACCGGACATCTTGGCTCACCTTACCCTATTAATGACAGTAGCGGCAGACGCCTCCTCAACTGGGTTAGGAGCAGGAGCAACCTGATGGTTCCTGTAGACTGATAATCTATGTGTCAAGAGCTTTGTCAGACACAGAGACAGGATATGCAGTAATAGAAAAAGAAGCGCTAGCAATTACTTGGGCATGTGAAAAATTTTCCAACTACATCGTTGGATTGAGTGTCATCATCAAGCTAGGCCATAAACCTTTGATATCTTTGTTAGACAAGAAGGAGATTGCAAAGATGCCTCCACGAATACAAAGATTCCATCTAATGTTGATGCAGTATACATATGAGACAGTATATGTCCAAGGGAATTTGCAATTGTCCATCTATGCGCTTTCTAAAGCGAAGGTCGACCATCCAAAGCAGCAGGATGTGAATTTTGTATGCGGGATAGAATCATATTCCCAACTTTCAGCACAAGAGTGGCCAGTGAGCACAAAGGAGTAACAGGAAATACGCCAAGCCCAAAAGTGTGACAAAGACTGTCGTTGAGTAAAGCAGTATTGCATGCAAGAAGAACGTTAGGGTGGGAGAACAATGAAAACATTTTATGAGTATTAGAAATACTTTACCATTAAAAATGACTTGTTAGTTTACAATGACAAACTAGTCATTCCTAGTCCACTGAGATCAAAGATCTTAGATCGTTTACACCAAGGCCATTTGGGTATAACCAGGTGCAGGCAGAGGGCACAATCTTCAGTATGGTGGCCTGGAATATCTAAGGATATTGAGAACGTGATCCAAAACTGTCAGACATGTGCAGTACAGAGATCAGAACAACGTGAATCCCTGTTAACCACACGGTTTCCAACCAGGGCATGGCAAAGGCTGGGTATGGATTTATTGTATGTTCAGCAGGAAGTCATACATGATCACCACCGATTACTTCTCAAGGTGGATAGAAGTCAGACAATTGCATTCTACGACAACAGAAACGGGCATCAGAACTCTTCAAGACATCTTTGCGATGGACGGTATCCCTGATGAAATACTGTCAGACAATGGACCACAATTCGCAAATGAATATTTTTCTCAAACTGCAATAAAGATGGGATTTCGACATCTCACGAGTTCGCCAAGGTACCCACATTTGAATGGCGAGGCAGAAAGAGGCCTCAGAACCAGTAAGTCATTCCTGAAAAAGAATAAAGATCTTCCAATTTCACTTTCAATTTATAGATCTACGCTGCTGATGAGTTGATTATCACCAGCAGAACTATGGATGGGCAGGAAGATAAGAACACAGCTTCCTATGTTGCGGAAGAACTTGCTTCCCGGATTGAATGTCCAGGATTACAAAAATGTAAGAGACAGGAAGGACTCTTGCAGAAGGCAACATACCTAGAATTATAATAGAAGATTTCAAGCAAGAAACTTACCTGAACTAAAAAATGATCAAAGAGTATGGATATGTGACCTGGAAAGTGAAGGTACAGTAATCCATTGTTACGAGTGCTTCGATTTTTTTGTTAAATTTTGAAGATTTGGGTTTCGAAACTGAAAAAGAGTCCATGGATGTATTTTATTTCAAGGGTCACTGAGAGGTCTGGACTGTAAACAGTTACTGGAATGCACCTGTCTTCAAATAATTACCCAGCAGGGGTTGTTTTTGACTGGGGAAAGATGTTTACAGAACTGACAGGTCAAGATTTATAGGGGTCAGGAGGCTTGATTCTTGTGACATTAGTTTTGGTTTCGTTTTGAACAGTGAGTTGGGATATGGACAATAATTTGAAAAGACAGTTGGAGAAAACTTGCCAAGGAAGCAAAACCCCAGCTCAGTCTGTTCCAGCCCTTTGAAAAAAACATGTTAGTTATCCATCTCTTGAGAAGCTGAGAAGCAAGCGTAAGAAACTGCCTGAAATCCCTGACTGCATTTTCCCTGGAAAGCCTGCCAAGCTGATCTTCAACGTCGCCTGACAAGAACTGTTCTAGGAAGATCCCAGTGACAGCTGTCTATATGTATTTGGGACGCCAAACCAAAAAGGACTGCTGACATCGTTTCATATCTTCTCTTTTTTTTCTTCAAGTATTAGCACTTATTTTGGCCCACGTATTCTTTTTTTGTTTTATGTACTAAAGGGTAAATGTCTTTATTTTTCCGGTTCACCAGTGTGTGTGTGTGTGTGAAGGGCTAAGGTAAAAAGGGAACTTTTATATTTTGAAACCTGGTTGGTGTACTTTATTCCAGGATAAAAATAATTGACCATATCAATAAGTGGGAAAAAATTTAAATATATGTTGTGACCTGTGGAGAAGTGGAACTAGAATAAACAGTGCACTCCCCCTGTCTTGGTCGTTACACCATCTACTACTATGTTATACACACATAATTCATTCCTTACAATGTTCCAAAACATGTTGCCCATGGAATTCCATTAACTGTCTTTGTAAATGTGGTGCAGTAAAGTGAGAAAACATTTGGACTGTTTAAGACTTTCATTCTGCAGTACTGAAAAATTTATGTGAATCTAGAAGGGTTGTAGGAAATGGTAGTTAGTGTAAATATGAGCTTCTCCCAGTGTCTCAGATGACAGATGCACTGTCCAGTAATGAATAAAAACAGGAAGTGCTGAATTTTACACCGCCCCAGCGGGTCAAATGGTGGCATGGGGGTGGATGGGGGCTGTGTAAAATTGCGTGGGAGGCTCCGGAGGCCTTCCTGCCCCGCTACCGCCTCCAGCCAACTTTATGGCAGTCGTGCGGTGGGGGGGTGGGGAGGAACGGGGCACCCGCCCGAGGCCAATCAAGGCCCTTAAGTGGCCACTTAACGGCCACTTAAGGACCCTTGCCTGCCACCATGGGTATTTTATCTGTGGCAAGCCGGCGTGCTGGGCACATGAAAGGCCGCCCAGCGATAGCTGCCGGCCTTTCCGCATGCCGGGGGTGGGGGGGGGGGGGGGTGGTGTCATGGCAGTCGGGCACAAGGTGCCCGATTGAGGGCCGCCCCCGCCTCCCAACCCACACCCGTGACCGAAGATGTCCTCTTCCCCCCAAATGACCACCCTTGCCTCGTTGGGGCATGCCCGATTCCCTCGGCGAGGCATCAACAACATACCTTGGATCCTGGCTCCATGGCATCCTCCTCGGTCGGCGGGCTGCAGTCCCAGCAGTGGCCACTGCTCCCGGGTGGAAGTCCTGTCTCCGGACAACTAAAGCCTGGGGACCCGTAAAATGTGGGTAGGATCCCTGGGCTAGGCGGAAGCAGGTTCGCCACCGAATTTTACGTCGGTGGCGCAGTCCCGTCCGCGTATGGTAAAATCCAGCCCAATGGATCTGTCAGCATCTGTTGAGAGAATTGCTGCATATTTGTACAGATATTGACAAACCATTGCAACCATTCCTCAATTTATTTCAGATTTCTGGTATTTAACCTCAACATAGCATTATGGTTATGTTACTGGATCAATTATCCAGAGGAGCAGTCTAATGATCCAGAGCCAGGAGTTTAAATCCCACCACAGCAGCTGGGGAATTTAAATTCAGTTAATTAAATAAAGTCTGGAATAAAAAGCTAGGGTTGATAATGGTGACCATCAAACTACCGGATTGTTGTAAAAATCCATCTGCTTCACTAATGTCCATTCGGGAAGGAAATCTGCTGTCCTTACCCAGTCTAGCTGGTATGTAACTCCAGACCCACAGCAATGTGGCTAACTCTTAAATGCCCTCTAAAATGGCCTAGCGAGCCACTCAGTTGTAGCAAAGCTAGAAACAAACAATAAGAATAAAACAGGATGGACCACCAAGCATTGACCTCAGCACTAGAAAAGACAAAGACACACTCAGTCCAGTCGACCCTGCAAAATCCACCTCACTAACATCTGGAGACTTGTGCCAAAATTGGGAAAACTCTCCCACAGACGAGTCAAGCAACATTCTGACTTAGTCACAGTCACAAAATCATACCTTACAATGTCCCAGACTCCTCATCACCATCCCGGAGTATATCCTGTCCCACGGGGATGGCAGACCCATCAGGGGCGACAGCACAGTGCTATACAGTCGGGAGGGAGTGGCTCTAGGAGTCCTAAACATTGACTCTGGTCCCCATGAAGTCTTGTTGCATCAGGCCAAATATAACCAATGAAACCTTCTGCTTATTGCCACTTAGCGCCCTCCCTCAGCTATGAATCAGTACTCCTCCATGTTGAACAACACTTGAGGGTATGTACTTTGCGTTGGGGACTTCAACGTCCATCACCAAGAAAGTCTTGGTAGGATCACCATTGACCATGCTGGCCGAGTCCTGAATGACATGTCTGCGGCAAGTGGTGAGAGAACCAACAAGAGCGAAAAACCTACTTTACCTCACCAATCTACCTGTCTCAGATCCATCTGTCCATGACAATATTTGTAGGTTGATCACTGCACAGTCCTTGTGGAGATGAAGTCTTGATTTCACACTGAGGACACCCTCCATCCTTTGTGGCACTACCACCATGCTAAATTGGTATGATTCAGGACAGATCTAGCAGCTCAAAACAGGGCATCCATGAGGCACTATGGACCATTAGCAGCAGCATTGTATTCAACCACAATCAGTAACTTCATGGCCCAGCATATCCCTCACACTACCATTACTATCAAGCAGGGGACCAACCCTACTTCAATGAGGAGCGTAGGACAACATGCCAGAAGCAGCATCAGGCATACCAAAAAATGAGCTGCCAGCCTGGAGATGCTACTACACAGGACTACATGCATGCTAAACACCTGAAGGAGCACACTATAGACAGAGCTAAGCATTCTGCCACATCCAGTCATGAATGGTGGACAATTAAACAATGAGCAGGAGAAGGAGGAGGCTTCATGAACATTCCCATCCTCAATGACGGGGGAGCCCAGCACACCAGTGCAAAAGACATAGAAACATAGAAAATAGGAGCAGGAGTAGGCCATTCGGCCCTTCAAGCTGCACCGCCATTCATAATGATCATCGCTGATCATCCAACTCAGTAACCTGTTCCCGCTTTCTCCCCATACCCTTTGATCCCTTTCGCCCCAAGAGCTATATCTAACTCTTTCTTGAAAACATACAATATTTTGGCCTCAACTGCTTACTGTGGTAGCGAATTCCACAGGCTCACCATTCTCTGGGTGAAGAAATATCTCCTCATCTCAGTCCTGAAAGGTTTACCCCGTATCCTTAGACTATGACCCCTGGTTCTGGACTCCCCCACCATCGGGATCATCCTTCCTGCAGCTACCCTGTCAAGTCCTGTTAGAATTTTATAGGTTTTTATGGGATCCCCCCTCACTCTTCTGAACTCCAGCGAATATAATCGTAAGCGACTCAAGCTCTCCTCATACTTCAGTCCCGCCATCCCAGGAATCAGTCTGGTAAACCTTCGCTGCACTCCCTCTATAGCAAGAACATCCTTCCTCAGATAAAGAGACCAAAACTGCACACAATATTCCAGGTTTGGCCTCAACAAGGCCCTGTATAATTGCAGCAAGACATCCCTGCTCCTGTACTCGAATCCTCTTGCTATGAAGGCCAACATACCATTTGCCTTTTTTGCTGCCTGTTGCACCTCCATGCTTACCTTCAGCGACTGGTGTACGAGAACACCCAGGTCTCACTGCATATTCCCCTCTCAGTTTATAGCCGTTCAGATAATAATCTACCTTCCTGTTTTTGCTACCAAAGTGGATAACCTCACATTTATCCACATTATACTGCATCTGCCATGCATTTGCCCACTCACTTAACTTGTCCAAATCACCCTGAAGCCTATCTGCATCCGCCTCACAACTCACCCGCCCACCCAGTTTTGTGTTATCTGCAAATTTGGAGCTTTACATTTAGTTCCCTCATCTAAATCATTAATATATATTGTGAATAGCTGGGGTCCTAGCACCAATCCCTGTGGTATCCCACTCGTCACTGCCTGCCATTTGGAAAAAGACCCGTTTATTCCTACTCTTTGTTACCTGTCTGCCAACCAATTTTCTATCCATCGCAATATATTACCCCCAATCCCATGTGCTTTAATTTTACATGCTAATCTCTTATGCGGGACTTTGTTGAAAGCCTTCTGAAAGTCCAAATAAACCACATCCACTGGCTCCCCCTCATCAACTCTACTAGTTACATCCTCGAAGAATTCTAGTAGATTTGTCAAGCATGATTTCCTTTTCGTAAATCCATGCTGACTCTGTCCGATTGTCTGATTCTACCACTGTTCTCCAAGTGCTCTGCTATAAAATCTTTTATAACTGACTCTAGAATTTTCCCCACTACTAATGTCAGGCTGACTGGTCTATAATTCCCTGTTTTCTCTCTACCTCCCTTTTTAAACAGTGGGGTTACATTAGCTACCCTCCAATCTGTAGGAACTGTTCCAGAGTCTACAGAATCTTGGAAGATGACCACTAATGCATACACTCTTTCTAGGGCCACTTCCTTAAGTACTCTGGGATGTATATTATCAGTCCCTGTGGATTTATTGGCCTTCAATCCCATCAATTTACCCAACACCATTTCTCTACTAATACTGATTTCCTTCAGTTCCTCTGTCTCACTAAGCCTTGTGTTCCCCAACATTTCTGCTTTGATATTTGTGTCATCCTTTGCGAAGACAGAACCAAAGTATGCATTTAGTTGGTCAGCCATTTCTTTGTTCCCCATAATAAAGTCCCCTGTTTCTGACTGTAAGGGACCTACATTTGTCTTCACCAATCTTTTTCTCTTCACATACCTATAGAAACTTTTACAGTCAGTTTTTATGTTCCCCGCAAGCTTGCTCTCGTACTCTATTTTCCCCTTCTTAATCAATCCCTTGGTCCTCCTTTGCTGAATTTTAAACTGCTCCCAATCCTCAGGTCTGTTGTTTTTTATGGTGAATTTGTATGCCTCTTCCTTGGATCTAATGCTATCTCTAATTTCCCTTGTAAGCCATGGTTTGACTACCTTTCCCGTTATACTTTTGCGCCAGACAGGAATAAACAACTGTTGCAGTTCATCCATGCGTTCTTTGAATGTTTGCCATTGCCTATCCACCGTCATCCCTTTAAGTAACGTTTCCCAATCCATCATAGCCAACTCGTGCCTCATACCAAGGCTGAAGTGTTTCCAACCATCTTCAGCTAGAAGTGTCAAGTGGATGAACCATCATAGCCTCCTCCTGAGCTCCCCACTGCCATGGAAGCCAGTCTTCAGCTAATTTGATTCATTCCAAGTGATTTCAGGAAACAGCTGAATGCACTGGACACAGCAAAGGCTACGGGACCAGATAACATGCTGAAGACTTGTGCTCCAGAACTAACTGCGCCTCCAGGAGGGACAACACTGGCATCTACCAGACAATGTGGAAAATAGCCCAGGTATGCCCTGTCCACAAAATGGACGGCACAGTGGTGCAGTGGTTAGCACCGCAGCCTCACAGCTCCAGGGACCCAGGTTCAATTCTGGGTACTGCCTGTGCGGAGTTTGCAAGTTCTCCCTGTGACCGCGTGGGTTTTCGCCGGGTGCTCCGGTTTCCTCTCACAGTCCAAGACTTGCAGGTGATAGGTAAATTGGCCATTGTAAATTGCCCCTAATGTAGGTAGGTGGTAGTGAATATGGGATTACTGTAGGGTTAGTATAAATGGGTGGTTGTTGGCCGAAGGGCCTGATTCAGTGCTGTGTCTCTAAATAAAATAAATTAAATAAAAATGCAAGACAAATCCAATCTGTCCAATTACCACTCCATCAGTCTACTCTCAATCATCAGCAAAGAGATGGAAGATGTCATTGACAGTGCTATCAAAGCAACACTTACTCACCAATAAGCTGCTTACCGGTGCTTAGTTTAGGTTCCAGCAGCACCACTCAGCACCTGACCTTAATCAACTTTGGTCCAAGCATGGACAAAAGAGTTGAATTCCAGAGGTGAGAGTGGCAGCCCTTGACAACAAGGCAGCATTTGACCAAGTGTAGCATCAAGGAGCCCTAGTAAAATTGAAGTCAATGGGAATCAGAGGGAAAACTCTCCACTGGCTGGAGTCATACTCAACACAAAGGAAGATGGTTATGTTTGTTGAAGGACAATCTTCTCAGCCCCAGGACATCACTGCAGGAGTTCCTCAGGGTAGTGTCCTAGGCCCAACTATCTTCAGCTGCTTCATCAACGACCTCTCTGAATCATAAAGGTCAGAAATGAGGATGTTCACTGCTGATTGCACAGTGTTCAGTTCCATTTGCGGCTCCTCAGATAATGAAGCAGTCCTTTCTGCATGTAGCAAGGCCTGGACAACATTGAAGCTTGGATTGCTGAGTGGCAAGTAATATTCCCTGCCACACAAGTGCCAGACAATGACAATCTACAACAAGAGAGAATCTAACCACCTCCCCTTGATCTACAATGGCATTACCATTGCCACATCCCCCACCATCAACATCACTATGGATCAAAAATTTAAATGGGCCAGCCACATAAATAATGTGCCGACAAGAGCAGGTCAGAGGCTGGGAATTCTGCAGTGAGTGACTCCCATCCTGACTTCTCAAAGCCTTTCCACCATCTACAAAGCACAAGTCAGGAGTGTGATGGATTACTCCTCACTTGCCTGGATGGGTGCAGCTCCAACAATACTCAAGAAGCACGACACCATCCAGGTCAAAGCAGCCCACTTGATTGGTACCCCATCCACCACCTTAAACATTTACTCCTTCAACCATTGGCACACAGTTGCAGCAATGTGTACCATCTACAAGATGCACTGTAGCAACTCACCAAGGTTTCTTTGACCTCCCAGGCTCTAACCCTAGAAGATCAAAGGCAGCAGGTGCCACCACCTCCAAGTTCCTAAGTCATACTCCATCCTGACTTGGAAATATAATGCTGTTCCTCCATTGTCACTGGGTCAAAATCCTGGAACTTTGTGGGTGTACTTACACCACATTGTGGGTGTACTTACACCACATTGAAGACTGTGTTTCAAGAAGGCGACTCACCATAGCTTCTCTAGGGCAATTCAAGTTAGGCTATAAATGCTGGCCTTGCCAGCCATACCCACATTTCATGACCAAATTTTTTTAAAAGTCCTGAATAAGCAGCAATTTCCTTCAGTTAAACATTGGGAAGACAGAAGGCACTATTTCCAGTCCCCACCACAAATTCCATTCTCTTGCAACCAATTCTATCCTTCTCCCTGGTAGCTGTCTCAGGCTGAAGCAGGCTGTTCATGACTTTAGTGCCTACCTGACCCTGAGCTGAGCTTTCAACTCCACATCCCTTCCATCACAAAGACCAACTGTTTTGAACCCCGAATATCGCCCATCTCCAATCCCGCTCATCTGCTGCTGAAAACATCATTCATGCTTTTGTTTCCTCCTTATTTGATTATTCGAATATTCTCCTGACCAGTCTCCCATCTTCCATCTTCCATCAATTTGAGCTCATCCAAAACACTGCTGTCCATATCCTAACCTGCTGCAAGTCCCATTACCCATTACCCCTATGCTTGCTGACCTAACTTGGCTCTCAGTCCAACAACATGAATTTAAAATTCTCAAGCTTGTGTTCAAAGTCCTCCAATGCCTTGCCCCTCCCTTCAGGAATTCCACATTCCTCCAACACTGGACTCTTATGCATCCCCCATTCCCTTCTCCCCACTATTGGCAGCAATGCCTTCAGCCGTCTAAGCCTAAATTCTGAAATCCCTAAACTTCTCTCTCCCCATTTAAGGCCCTCCTTCAAACCTACCTCTTTAATCAAGCTTTTAATCAACCCTCCCAATATTACCTTTGACTCGGTGTTAACTTTCATCTATTGTGCTCCTGTGAAGTGTCATAGTCATAGAGTCATAGAGTTATACAGCAGAAATAGGGCCTTTGGCCCATCGTGTCTACGCCGGCCATTAAGCACCTATCTATTCTAATCCCATTTTCCAGCACTTGGCCTGTAGCCTAGTTTGGTATGGTGTTTCAAGTGCTCATCTAAATACTTCTTAAATGTTGTGAGGGTTCCAGCCTCTACCACCTCTTCAGGTAGTGTGTTCCAGATTCCAACCACCCTCTGGGTGAAAAAACTTTTCCTCAAATCCCCTCTAAACCTCCTGCCCTTACCTTAAATCTATGCTCCTTGGTTATTGATCCCTCCGCTAAGGGAAAAAGTTTCTTCCTTTCTATCCTATCAATGCCCTTCATAATTTTGTATACCTCAATCAGGTTCTGCCTCAGCCTTCTCTGCTCTAACGAAAACAACCCTAGCCTATCCAAGTGCCCTGGGATGTTTTCCTAAGTTAAAGGTGCAATATAAATGCAAATTGTTGTTGGTGCTGATACACTGATGAGGTCAGATTTGAGACATTGGGACTATTTTGATTGGAACAGAGGCAGCTAAGAGGAAATTAAATTGAGGTTTTTAAAATTATGAAGGGTTTGATAGGGTGAATCGCAAAAAAACAATTTTCTCTGGCTGGGGAGTCAGTGATAATTTTAAAATGGTCATTAAGAAAGTGAGGAGAAGGATCAGTTGAAATTTCTTTACATAGAAACTTCTTGCAATGTGAAATTTTTTGCCATAGGGAATAGTTGAGGCTGACATCGTTGCATATCTTAAGTGAAACTGGATAAATATGTGAAACAAAGGAAGATAGAGGGCTATCGAGAGAGACCAGGAGCAGGAATTTTAGCACCCACCATGGCCAGGAAAGGAGGCGGGCAGGTACTAAAAATGGCACCGCCAGTCAGAGTGCAAGTTTCCAGGTTCCATCCTGCTCCTGACCCATTTTCCCACAGGTAGGATGGGGGGTAGTTTGTTGTGGGAGGGCTACCTTTCGCCAAGTGGTGGGTAGCCAATTGAACGAATTTAAGGCTACTGAGGCCTGTTGTCGGAGGCTGACTAGGATTTTCCCGTTGGCCTCCAGGACCTTGCAGGTGGCGGGGGACAGTACAACTGCCTGGAGGTGGCCTCCCGGCGGCAGACCAGGGAGGCCAGCGCTCCAGGGAGATTTAGAGAAACCCCTGAACCTGCATGGATCAGCAACAGCTGCAGGCTGCCATGTGGAGGGAATCCCCACACAATAGTGGTCGCCCAGTTGCAAAGGACATTTTTGGTTTAAATCTGAAGAAGTTGGAGAGAGGACGCCTCTCTCTCACATACCTGCCTAGACAACCTGCTGCTGCTTTCATGCTGGAGGGCCCTCTATTGGCCTGCAGCTTTGAAAGTACCCCCACCGTCCTTTATTGGATGGTGAGCGAGCACCCGGCCACTAATTGGCCAATTCAGGGAAAATCACAAATGCGTGACTGTTTCCGAGGCTCCTGTCCCCCATTTGAGCCTGACGGCAGAATCCCGAAGCCCGCAGGAAAATCCTGCCCGTGGATCGGAATTAGTTTTGGATTGCTCTAGCAAAGATCAGGCACAAACACGATGGACGGGGTGGCCTCCATCCATGATTTAAACTTGCTCTTGTAGTCTGTCCTCCTATTTATAAAGCAAAAAATAATTTTGGCTTTTTTAACACTTTTGGTCCTAAGTAGACCACAGTCTACTCAGCTGTTAAATTTATACCAAAATTGCTGAAAAGTCAACAGAAGTACTGTGTGAAAAGACTCGCCCCAATTTGAGGAAATGTACACTCCTGGCCCTAGGTCAATGGTAGAGAGATGGACACTCCCCTCATGGTAAGCTTTTGATTAAGGATTATCTGTGAGATACTTTAAATTACAGATCCAACATATATAAGGCAGTATTTCTTTCTTTCTTTGGCCTCCTTGTCTCGAGAGACAGTGGGTAAGCACCTGGAGGTGGTCAGTGGTTTGTGAAGCAGTGCCTGGAGTGGCTATAAAGGCCAATTCTAGAATGACAGACTCTTCCACAGGTGCTGTTGATAAAATTGGTTGTCAGGGCTGTTACACAGTTGGTTCTCCCCTTGCGCTTCTGTCTTATAATAAAAGCAAAATACTGGAGATGCTGGAAATCTGATATAAAAACAAAAAATGCTGGAAATACTCAGCAGGTCTGGCAGCATCTGTGGAGAGAGAAGCAGAGTTAACGTTTCAGGTCAGTGACCCTTCATCAGAACTGTTCGCCGTTCTGATGAAGGGTCACTGACCTGAAACTTTTACTCTGCTTCTCTCTCCACACAGGCTGCCAGACCTGCTGAGTATTTCCAGCATTTCTTGTTTTTATATTATATGTATTATATATAAGGCAGTGCTGGGGAACAGGAAACCTTGAGCTGAGTGATGTTTCCAATGTCCCATTATATATTTATAGGCATT
This sequence comes from Heterodontus francisci, assembly GCF_036365525.1. Classification (NCBI taxonomy): domain Eukaryota; kingdom Metazoa; phylum Chordata; class Chondrichthyes; order Heterodontiformes; family Heterodontidae; genus Heterodontus; species Heterodontus francisci. Next base: position 146,417,964 of record NC_090374.1, read on the forward strand.
TTACAAAATAGATGACCACAACAATTACTATCTCTAAAATGCTTCAAAGACTATTTCATTATAAAATGTTGATGTCTTAAGGAATGTAAAAGGAGATACCAATAGAGGTTTTACTTAAGAACACAATTTTAAAAATCTTTCATACAACATTTGACGGGTTCTCATGCTACATTTTGATTCCAAATGTATTATATCAAACTGCATAAAGGTCATTGGCCCGAAAAGTTAACCCTATTTCTCTCTGCACAGATGCTGCCCGACCTGCTGAGTATTTCCAGCATTTTCTGTTTATGTTTCAGATTTCCAGCATCCGCAATATTTTACATTTGCATAAAGAAATATATCCTGACTACACAAAAGCTTTTCCGATGGGTCATCAATGCAAGAAATAATTTTTATTGCTTTTAGCTGATTCTATGGAATACACACTTTAACACTTTTGTATCCAGGGTTACCTGTCTCGTCGAAAAATCCGTGGTAAATATCGTCTGGGGAACCACATAGCCAGGGCGCACATTAGAACCCAAAGGATTGCTAGTTCATCCAGCATCTGGCCGAGGAAGCTCAAAGTTGCATGAAAGTAAACTGATCCTATACCTGAAAGGCAAAATTTGACAGGATTCTGACTGGTTACAGGCAGCAATAATATGTTGGCTTAGAGGACATCATTGCCTTACATACAGTATATTTCAGGTATGTTAATAACAATTTCATCTCTCACTCAGTTACTTTTCTTGAAAACACAGCCACAATCTACTTCAAGTCACGTTCTCTTAATTACTGATCTGGATTAAAGGGTCTAGGTAGATGGTTTGAGAAACCGTATACATCTGAGAATATGAGGTTCAAATCATTCATGCTATCCTTTGAAACAAATGGAAATTGATGTTTATTTAATTTGGCATACTGCTGGGCACATCAGCTTATGCAGAATTTGACAGAACCACGCCTGCCAAATGGAAATATATTAATTTCGTCATATGGAATACTGTTTTTGAACTGTTACTGGACATTGAAATAACTTGTTTAAAAAGACCACTGGACTGAGTGGCTGAAAACATGGCTGCACATTTGTATTCTGAGAGACAGTTGCCTAGAGAGACAATGGAAGTATTCCCTGATCCAATTAGCCAGATTGGGTTTTGTCAATACTGATGATCATGAGACATTGAGAGTCATTAAATATGTAACAGTCAGCATTCCCGCCCCCCCAAACTGAGAGTGCCTGGTAAGCCTGGATTAATCCATGAACCACGCAGGCGAGGCTGTTTCAAACAAGGAGCTAGTCACATGACTAACTGGCTGGCCAAGCTGGGTTTTTTTTAATTTTGCCTGACACAGAAAAGGCAGTGTCATGCTCGGCCCCCACCTGCCAAGTATGAGGCACATTCATTTTGTCATGAACATTGATTTTTAAACTGTTGCTGGAGTGAAGAAAGGACTTGTTAAACAGACCAGCCGTGGCTGGAAAAGACATTTGCATATTAACAGACAGTGTTTGGAAGGACAAAGCAGCCATTCCCTGACACATTCAACCCAAAACGGACTTTTGATCACCAGGCATTGAAGGTGGGGGAGCTCACATTCCAGGTTGACTGCTAAGATGGCTGAATACACAAACGGACATGGTCAAACCAGCTAGTCACATGACTGACCTGCTGGGCAACCTGAGTTTTTTGAATTTGTACAGTTTAGGCAGAAAGTCTGTTTGCACCTGGACTGAGAAGATCTCTCTCCTGTCTGCTCCCATCTCTTTCTCACAAACCTCTGAATCCACTGAAGACACATGAACCCCAAGAGAGAATAGTCTCCTACTGCAAACAAGGTTTAAGAAGAATACTGGGTCCCAACAAAAAGCAAGATCTACCTACAAGGACTCTACAATGAGCTCGAGGAACCTTAACAACAACTCTTCAGATATTGCCTCAAACTTTTCCACTTTATTTTTCTTCTGCTGTTTTCTGTCTCTATATGCATGTGTGTATCGCGTATGCATGCTAGTGTGGGGCGCTTTGTGTATACGTAGGCTTTAACTGAATTAGAGTTAAAGCTCAAGTTTAATAAATTTCAACTTTTCTTCTTTAAACCTAAGAAAGCCTGTTTGTGCTGGTTTCTTTGCCTTGTAATTGGAAAGCGGTGAATAAAGATTTGCCAAGGGGCAGCCAAAAGCACGGTGCATTTAAAATTAAACCCTGTTATGATAAGACCAGGTGAAGGCTGAAAGAGAACCCTAGACCTCTTTATCACCTGTTCGTAACAGGCAGACTGCAATTGAACTTCAAGAAGAGAAGCAAGGCCTCTCTGTCTCTCTCTCTCACACAAAGTTCCAGGGACCCTTGGAAGTAACTTAAGCCTCAAGACAGAAGACCAGCAAAACAAATTTGAAAGTGTGCACTGGGCCCCAACGAGAACTGCAAGACTTAACTTCAACGACTTTACATCCAACTCAAAACCAGTAACTAAATTCCAGATATTACTTCAAACCTTCCCCACTTTAATTCTTTCTCCTCTGTATCTATTTGTGTGTGTTTATCATGTATGCATGCTCGCATGGTCACATCACATATTTTTTAGTAGTTTTAACTGAATTAGAGTTTTAAAGTTAATAAACTTACCCCTTTCTTGTTTAAATCTGAGAAAACCTGTCTGCTTAATTTCTTTACAATTACAATTTGAGAGCAGTGAGCAAGGACTCACTGAGGGGAAGCTAAAAATATTGGTGTTTTAACAATTAAATCCTGTTATGGCCATACCAGGAAAAGGCCAAGACAGGAGCCCTACACCCCTTCTTCAACTGGTCGTAACAAGAATTAAAAGCTGGGAGTGAATTACAAGACTACAAGTGCACCAGATGACGTCAAGCCTTAACGGCATGTCCGGAAAGGTTTCTGATTATCTGAGTGCAAATTGATTGACATCCTCTATCTCAAATCCAGAAAAATTGTATGAAATAGCATATTTAGCAATTAAACAGCTAGTTAATTTAGTAAAACAAAGGTGTGCAAATGTGGCTTATTTAATTACCAAATTATTGCATGTGAGGCACAGATTCTTCAACTTCACTCACTTCCTCCCAATAAAAGGTGTTGTTATGGGTACCTGCATAGGTCCTACTTATGCCTGTCTTTTTGTGGGGTATGTCTAACATTCCTTGTGCCAGTCCTACTCAGGCCCCCCTCCCAACTTTTTTTCTGGTACATTGATGACTGTATCAATGCTGTTTCCTGCTCCCGCTCCAAACTGGAAAACTTTAATTTTGCTTCCAATTTCCACCCTTCTCCCACCTTGACATGGTCTATCTCCCAACACTTCCCTTCCCTTCCTTGACTTCTCTGTCTCTATCTCTGGAGATAGGCTGTCTACTAATATTCATTATAAGCCTACCGACTCCCACAACTACCTCGAATACACTTCCTCACACCCTGCCTCCTGTAAGGACTCCATTCCACTCTCCCAGTTTCTCCATCTCCATCGCATCTGTTCTAATGCTGCAACCTTCCACAGCAGCACTTCTGATATGTCTTCCTTTTTCCTCAACTGAGGATCTCCCCCTCCACTGTGGATGACAGGGCCCTCGACTGTGTCCAACCCATTTTGCGGACTTCTGTCCTCACCCCTTCTCCTCCCTCCCAGAACCGCGACAGGGTTCCCCTTGTCATTACTTTCCACCCCACCAGCCTCCACATCCAAAGGATCATTCTCCTCCATTTCTGCCACCTCCAATGTGATGCCACCATCAAACACATCTTCCCCTCCCCTCGCTTGTCAACATTCAGAAGGGACTATTCCTTCTGCGACACCCTGGTCCACTCCTCCATCACCCCCGACACCTCATCCACTTCCCATGGTACCTTCCCATGCAATCGCAGTAAGTGTAACACCTGCCCTTTTACCTCCTCTCTCCTCACCATCCAAGGCTCCTTTCAGATGAAGCAGCGATTTACTTATACTTCTTTCAATTTAGTATACTGCATTCGCTGCTCATAATGCGTCTCCTCTACACTGGGGAGACCAAACACAGATTGGGTGACCGACCGCTTTGCGGAACACCTCCACTCAGTCCGCAAGCATGGCCCCAAGCTTCCGGTTCCTTGCTATTTGAATTCCTGCTCTCATACTCACATTTCTGTCCTCGGCCTGCTGCAGTGTTCCGGTGAAGTTCAGCGCAAGTTTGAGGAACAGCACTTCATCTTCTGATTAGACACTTTAAAGCTTTCTGGACTCAGCATTGAGTTCAACAATTTCAGATCATGAGCCCCATTTTGATTATGGATTTAAACTTGTTTTTCATGTATTTGCTTTTGGACAAAGCTGTATATTATTCTGCCATTAACACTCTCTCTGGACAAATGTTTTGTCTTTTACTATAACTATGACCACTCCCTTTGCCTTTCATTCCATGACATCTTTGTCATTTTAATCTCTCCTGTCCTCTACCTTATCACAGACTTTCCCTTTTGTTCTTCCTCCTCCTCCCCCCTTTCAACGGCATAAAACCCATCACAATTCTACCTTCCTTCAGTTCTGAAGGAGACTCATATCTGACTCGAAACATCAACTCTGTTTCTCTCTCCACAGATGCTGACAGATCTTTCTGTTTTTAGTTTGATTCCCACATTGTCTGATTTCCCCATGTCAGCTGAGGTATTATGGAAGTACAATAAATTTGACAGGAATTGATTAGCTGCCTACAGCACATTTGATTTTATGATAAGGCATGAGGTATAATAAAGCCTGAAAGCTTTCAAGTACTTTGACCAGGGTTCCTACAATGATGAAGTCATTTTAAACACAGTCTTTAAAAGTTTAATTGAACCAGTCCCTATTTGTGACATCAATTGATTTTAATGTTTTAATGAACAATATTCTCCCTCTTTTGAGTGATCTCAAGATATGCATGCTCTGTAGGAAGGAACATCCATGCCCAATTTAAAATTAATGTAGTATGCTAGTTGCATACTGCAGTTTTGGGGGAAAAAGAACAATGAATATATTGATATACTCAACAAAGTAGCATCTAAAAAGAGAAAACATGAGTTAAAGATTTTAAAATTTTAATTAACAGTAAATCATGGGGATCGTGGGCCTGAACCTTTGGTAAGTGTTCCTGGTGCTGCGAGGCTTCTTGCCAGGAATGCAATTTCATAAAATGACTTTTCCTTGGAACTGAAAAATGAGGCAAGTGAGGTTTTCTGTGGAGCAGACAGAGAAGGAAATAAAAATCAATGGTTCCAATGTAAAACATTAACCTATATTTCCTCTTCTCAAGTATTGTGCTGCATATTATTAGCTTTTTCTGTTCTTATTTCACATTTCCAGTATTTGCAACTTTTTTTTTAATCTTTACTGAAAAATAATTAGGTCTGGGGAACGACTTAGCCTTGGAATTTAAAATCAGCCAGTAGTTAAATAAAATAAAGTTAGGCTGGCTTCAGTTGTTATTATGCTAATAAAATTAGGCCAAGTGATAGTTGGCAGTTGAAACTTTTTTAAAAATGACATTTTCGATGTCAATACTTTTTTATTAACTGCCTTGGTTTAGTGAAACACTCTTGCCTCCGAGTCAGAGGATGTGGATTCAAATCCCACTCCGGGGAGTTGAGTACATAATCTAGGCTGACACTTCTGACAATAGTGTTGCACTGTCCAGAGTGGCAAATTTTGGATGAAGCATAAATATGTTATGCCTGCTCTTTCAAGTGGACGTAAGGTTGCCATGGCATAATTTGAAAAAGAGCAGTGAATTCTTCCAATATATTGGCCAATATTAATCCCGCAACCAACACCACTAAAAGAGAGACGGAATTTTACATTGGCCAAAATGTTGGGGGATATTATGTGGCGCAGGCCCTTATTTGGCCTCGGGCAGGACTTCTACCCCTCTGAGGCAGTAAGTCCTGCCTCCAAGAGCTGCTGGCCAATCAATGGGCTGGCAGCTCTTGAGTCCCAGCAGCACCACCTGGAGCAGTGGCCACTGCTGGGACTGCATCCAGTGAGAGGAGCAGCAATCGACAAAGCTCTGGAATTAAGGTTAGTGTGTGAGCTATCGACAGGGGCAATCGGCTTGGCCCTGCCGAGGTGGGGTGGGGTCAGATTGCGGGGGGCAGGGGGGAAGGTGCTCCAGCGGGGGCAGATGTGCCACGGGGGATGACCCTCCATGGGCACAGGGTGCCTGATCAAGAGGGCCCCACAGCCCATAAGGAAGCCACCATGTTTAATTGGGTGGCCTTCTCAGCTGGCAATTTGGCTGTCCGCTGCTGGTAATATCCCAGCAGTGGCGGAAGGAGGCCCTTAAGTGGCAATTAATTGGCCACTTAAGGGCCTTACTTGGCCTGGGGAGGGTGGGCCATTTGTCACCTCCCCCCACAGCTCATAAAATTGCAGCGGGGGTGGGAAGGCGATGGGAACAGCACACTTGCCTCCCACTCAATTTTATTCCCCTCTCCCCCGCCTCCAGCCCGCTCCTGGCAGGGGTGGTGGGGTCAAAAAATTCCAGCCAGAGATTATTGCCCATTTATCTCATTGCTGCTTGTGGGACTTTGCTTTACATGAACTAGCTGCCACATGTCCCTGCATTACAATGGTGATTACACTTCAGAAGTAATTCAAGGCTGTGAAACACTTTAGGACATTCTGCGGTCATGAAAGGTGCTGTATAAATGCAAGTTCTTTCTATTCTGGCTTCAAGCAGTGTTATCCTTTCTCCTCATTAACATATTATAATCACAGACCTGCCACTCCGGAGTGTTAATCTGTTAATTGTGTGTCAATGATTTGATTATATGCAGGTGAAGGGTGTTAATTGGGGTCTTAGTTGAGCACTTATAAGTAGACACTCACTGAGACTGGTGGAAGGGTTGAGTGAGGAGCTACATGTTTGTAATCCTTTCAGTCTGCACAATAAATGTGAAACTGAGCAAATATAGGCTCCAGCATTATCCTTCCATAACAAGCTTTCTGGGATTTTACAAAGAGCATGTTACACGGATGCCCCCAAACAGAAGTAGGTACTTTTGCAGTAGGTTGTGAGAACTGTGAGGAAGATATTAAAGAACTTCAAAAGGACATAGACAAGTTGGTGGAATGGATGGACAAGTGGCTGATGAAGTTCAATGCAGAGAAATGTGAAGTGATTCATTTTGGTAGGAAGAACATGAAGAGACATTATAACAAAAAGGGGGTGCAGGAGCTGAGGGACCTGGGTGAATATGTGCATAAGTCATTGAAGGTGGCAGGACAGGTTGAGAGAACGGTTAATAAAGCATACAGTATCCTCGGCTTTATTAATAGGGACATAGAGTACAAGAGCAAGGAAGTTATGTTGAACTTGTATCAGACATTAGATCCGCCTCAGCTGGAGTACTGTGTCCAGTTCTGGGCGCCGCACTTTAGGAAGGATGTAAAGGTATTGGAGACAGTACAGAAAAGATTCACGAGAATGGTTCCAAGGATGAGGAACTTTTGTTATGAAGATAGATTGGAGAAGTCGGGACTGTTTTCCTTGGAGAAGCGAAGGTTGAGAGGTGATTTGATAGAGGTATTCAAAATCATGAGGGGTCTGGACAGAGTAGATAGGGTGAAACACTCCCACTCATGTAAGGATTGAGAACAAGAGGGCAAAGATTTAAGGTAATTGGCAAAAGAAGCAATGGCAACATGAGGAAAAACCTTTTCACGCAATGAGTGGTTAAGTTCTGGAATGCACTGCCTGAGAGTGTTCAATTCAGGCAGGTTCAATTGAAGCATTCAAAAGAGAATTAGACTGTTATCTGAAAAGGAAGAATGTGCAGAGTTATGGGGAGAATGTGGGGGAGTGGCACTAGGTGAATTGCTCATTCAGAGAGCCGGGGTGTGGACACAATGGGCTGAACAATTCTGTAATTCCATGGTTGGGTTCAGGTTTTTCATATTTGCCAATTTAACCCCAACCCCAACCCTCCTGCCCATCGTGGGGGGAGTTAAATTCCTCCCATAGTCTCGGAAGGCTTCAGATTTGATCTAGTCGATGCCAAGTTAATTTATATCAACTGTGACAATAGTATTGGTATGACAATTGGTCTCATTGCCCCTGGGTCAAGGGGAATGAAGGTTTTGGTAGGTTTCTTGTTCCTGGACACTATCCTGCAAAATCTGCTGGAAAAGTGCATGTGGGTACATCAGATGAGTGAACAATCAGGCACGGCTTTGATTCCTCCTCAACTCAAATAATCTGCTGGCACTTTCTGTAAAAGTTCAGACATCAATATTAGCCACTTGAATAAATTCTGGAGGTCACCTGGCACCTGAGGAACCATACTTCAGCAGGAAGACAGACAAATTATAAAACTCTAAAAAGCACATATTTCACATGCCAATGTGTTCATCAGAGCTCCAGCCAATTACTTACCAAATACAGCATGTAGTATCCATGGCCAATTTCTCCATCTGTTGCTATATATTTTAAACAAAATCCAATTCATTCTGCATCTCCACATAATCTTTGACTTTATAGTTTCTAGCAATCTGTCCCCTTTCTTTCCCTGAAGTTTTCATTTTGTGTCATTCTTATTTATTTCATTTCTCCATGTAATTTGTGGACTAGACTTTCTCTTATTTCTCTGTCATTTTCATTTCAATTATTCATTTGATCATTTGTTCTCAAGTAGTTGTATTAGTAAAAGGATTTGAAATTTCACACTGCTATGGTGACTGAGATCATACATTAAATTTTCCCCCAACTGGGAACTCTAATTAAGTTAGTTTGCACAAAGGCCCAAATCAGATAAGTAAAGTGCACTGTGACAAATACAAAACGAATTCTTCCCTACTTATGAGACAAGTATGTCACATGCAGATAAATCAATCTAAGACTACTTCATGAAGAGCATATAGTTAACATTTACAGCACAGCAGCTAGTCTCACTGTGACTTCAGCACAAAGCTTTTTGTGTGATTGTACATCTTGTGTTAGTTCTGCCTCAGATGAAACAGAACCTCATTGGAATAGGGTACAGGCTTGTTTTCCACACTGAATTATACTCCAAGGATAATACATGAGCCCAGGGATTAAATCTTGAAACAATATTCACTTTGATACAAGGGGTTGGATTTTATTATCCCGTCAACATGACTGGCAACAGATGTGCAAAATGGCTGCTGTCCTGCCTGTGATGTTTGCGGCCACGCCACTGCGATTACGCGACGGGTGGCCATTTTGCAAAATGACGGTGGCCATCCCCCCAATCGCGTGGCCCACGAGCGTAAAGACACACGATTGACACAGCCATTCCAGTGATGGGAAAATCATAGCGTAATGATAGCAGATGACTGACTGCATAAGTAAGACCAGCCTCCCTCGTTTCTATCTTAGCCCAATTGAGATCCATGACAGATAGAGTCAGTTTGAAAGTAGTGACATCTCCCAGCTGCAGAAGAGGGGCCCATGTTAGCATTGACATGATGTAGAGACTTTTGGAACTTAACAAAAACTGCATCCTTAATCTTTCAGAAGAAGAGGGCCCGCAGCAGCAGGGAGGCGACCTGGATTGATGGCAGGGTACCCGACCTGCAGCCTCTGTCTCAGGCTGAAGAGGAGACACTCGAGTTAGCCGGGAGCCAAGGAGGACGTGCCACATCCAATGTCGAGCTTGGGGTCCCAGTTGAAGAGAGTGATTACATCAAACACAGAATGAACTGAAATTACATTTTATAGAGAAACGTAATGCTGTCATCAATGTGACATGTGTACCATAACACCTTAATGTCTGTTCTTTACATTGTATTTTGCAGGGGAGCACTCACAAATGCTTAGAGACAATGAGGAAACAACAACAACCTCTGAGGACAAGGAAGGCTTAGAGGATACACTGTCCCATGACTCTCCTGCACTTTCCACCAGCACTGATACTCTCAACTCGGTGGGTTTCCGATCGGCATTAGATTCAGGGTCACAATCTGGTGAGAGCATCACACATGTACCCGAGCTGGCTGAGGCTGAAACAGCTGAGGCCTCTGACAGTCGTAGGATTATGGGTGTCCAGGCCCCATGCTGAGCCCCAGGCTGATGACGAGCCTCTGGTGTCGACAGAACAGGGCTTGCCGGAGTTGCAGAGAGAGGTAAGACAACAAAGATGCCAGAGGCCATTCGCAGCCACGAGCGGACAATGGAGGAGTCCATCCATGTCATGATGGCTACTATATCCCAGGCGTATGACTGCAAAGCTTCATGCATCGAGAGGTTGGCGACCCTCATGGAAAGCCACATTCCACAGATGTGCCATGGCCTGCACACCCTCGCCTTGGCCATGACTTCAAATCAGCTGTGGCTGGATGAGAGAAAGACCAGGAGCATGGAGAGTATTCTCGCTCCTAATCCTTCTCCAGAGAGCAGGGAGGTTCCAACGAGCCTTGAGAAGGAAGAGGAAAGGCTGTGCTCCACATCTGGGTTCTCCCCTCAGGGCAATTCGAGTGTGGACATGGGCTCCTCAGCCCCTCTGCCAGTGAGCCAAGCTCCAGCAGCTGCGATGCCTGAGGACAGTCCTGCACCAAGTGCAGGAAGCCTTCAGGCAGCCAGGACCCTCCATGCCTCAAGCACCCAGAGGACAACCGCTGAAGCCTTCCCAGGCCAAGGAGCCTCCTGATCAGCAGCCTGCCCTCCAGTCCAGCTGCTAGCGCAGAGGTAACTAGGAAGTAGTCATGTGACTACAAGCCAGGTTCTTTCTGCAACTGTAACACCTAGAGGAAGGTTCTGTAAGTAGTTTGCTTTATACTGTATATACCTGTTTAGCTGTTAATAAATCTGTTAGAGATCTTCAGCAAACTGGACTCCACGCATCTCATTTATGTTGCACAAATCAACATAAAGAACTCATTACAAACACGGTGAAGGAGCACCCGCAAACATATTAAAAAGACACTTACAGGTATTCATGGGTGAGATAGATATGTAATGTTTACTTTAATTAAATGTGGTTTCCTGCCAATCATCAGCCTTTATTGTCTGAAAACCACATTCCACCATGGAGTGATTATGTGTCTTTTGATTCCATCATCAGCCTTATAGCATTACCAATGTGACCACTGACATTATTAGCATGCCAATATGCATGATGTTTAATTGTATGAATGATGTCACATGGGTAATGGCACAGTTAGTTGCTAACATTTATGCTGGAGAGATAGGAGGCAGAGAACTTGAAACTAAATGCATGATGGTGAGTTTTGTGAGCGAACATATTTATTGAAATTCATGGATTGTGGAAACGCTCAATTATTAGTCTCTGCCTTGCCTCCCTTGTGCACTGTTCACCATGTCTGGCCTCCATCACTGCTCTCTGATTTCCCATGTGTACTTGCTCTTTAGTGCCCTCTATGTTCTCATTGTCAGAAGATGTCTCATGCTCTCGTACTTCTTCATCTTGCAAGGCCTTCCCCTTCTGTAGTGCGATGTGTAGAAAGCAGCAGACTACAACGATACTTGTAACTCTGTCTGGTGCATACTGAAGGGCTCCACCAGATTTATCGAGGCAGCGGAACCAAATCTTCAGCATACCAATGTCCTGCTTGATGGTCGCTCGGGTGGAGTCGTGGCAGGCATTGTAACGCTCTTCAGCATCATTGCTGGGGTTCTTTACTGGTATCAGAAGCCTTGTCATCAAAGGGTAGCCCTTATCCCCAAGAATCCACCCCTGAAGGTGAACGGAGGGAGTGAAAAGCAGTGGCATCTGGGAGTGGCGAAGTATGTATGAGTCATGGCAGCTGCTCAGGAAGCGGCACACATTGGTAGGAAGCACTTTCTGTGGTCGCATACTAGTTGGATATTAATTGAATGAAACTCCTTTCTGTTTATGAAGGCGGCTGGTTGGCCCGTGGGAGCCTTGATAGCCACAAGCATGCAGTTAATCACTGCTTGGACCTTTGGGAATCCCTCAATGGCCCCAAATCCAGTGGCCCTCTCGGCCTGACTCTCAGCGTCTGTCCTGTAGCGTACATAGTTGCCAACCCTCCTGAACAGAGTATTCTTCACCTCCTTGATGCAGCGGTGCAATGCAGATTAAGAGAGCCCACACATGTCGCCGGTGGATCCCTGCAATGATCCAGAGGCATAAAAGTTTAGGGCCACAGTAATTTTGAGGGCCACAGGCATAGGGTGACCATCAAAACCCATTGGTTGTAAATCATCATTTAGCAGTGCGCAAAGGTGTGTGAAGGCCTCTCTGGACATCCGCAGTCACCTCTGGCACTGGTGCTCAGACATTTGCAGGTATGTCACCAGTGTCCTATAGACTCGCTAGCATATCTGGGCTCTTCTTCGCCTTGCAGCTGCTGCTGTTCGCATCGAGAGGCTTCCTCTTGAGCCGCAGCTGCATCTTGGGCCCACCTCCGGCGGAGATGCCTCATCACAGCAAAGGGATCCAGGAAAACAGGGTGGATTATACCCATCTCTATCCTCCTTGTAACGTCGGCTTCCTTCAAAAGGTCAAGTACTCCTATCTGGGCAAAGATTTGTGTTAATTTTGGTACTGCAGGCTTCCGGCATAAGCTCTGTGGTATAGTTTGATGTTGCTCTCACAACATCTTCAATAAGTGCGAGCCATCATGACCATACCAATACCATTTGAGTTGCCTGCACTGAAACCCGAAAAAAACAATCTATACAGTTGCCGGGTTCTGCCCACCTGCCACCCCCCCCAACAGTATACACTTGTAGAGCTCCCCCCTTCCTCCCCGCCAACAATATTAACTTGCCAAGTTCCAACCTTTCCACACATCTGCAGATTGAGCTTAGTGGCAATGTCCGATACGAAAAGAAATTCCAAAAGATAACAACAGATAACTTTCTAAACTTTGCAGGCACCGAGGACTCTCACCTTGGCAGCGCCAGCTTTTCAAAGACAGAAAGGTGAAGCCACGTGAGTGCTGCACGTCATGCAGAAGATTGCAAACGCCTGGTTGGATCCCAGCAAGTTAGATACAACATGCAAAACAGTATTTAATATATTTAAACTATGATCCCATCACATCGCAGCGGAGGTGCCACCACGGAACTGCACCGCCTCCGAGAAAATCGGAAACCAGCATTATGGCGGACGAATCCATGCCGATTCTCTGGCCCACCCCTGCCAAAACACCCACCTTGCAATGGAGCATAAAATCCAGTCCAAGGTCTTTGCACAATTCCAGTTTCTATTTTTGTTCCATGTCATGGCAGTGACACCTGGCTATCAACTTTATTCAAGGACATATTTTAACATTTAAAAAAGCAGAAACATATTCACAGGAAAAAGAGACATAAATATATTGATTGAATGTGTGTCTCAAAAACAATTTTACTATCAGCCTTTCTGCTGATCCGAACCCCTAGAGCAATAAGACTTGTAACAGGCTTAAGTTACCACAAGTGAGATCCAATTCCTCTCACTGATAATTTTAATAAAACCACATGCTCACTATTTCAATAAAATTTTCAACTGGATGGATTTCGTCACAAGGGACTGGATTTTGTAGAGACCGCAAAGGTCCCGCTGCTGGGGCCAAAAGCAAGAGATGACCCTGATTCAGACCTGGGGCGACATTTTGCCAAAGGCGGCCAATTAAGTGGCCGCCATCGGCGCTGCCATCCAATTAAGGAGGGCAGCCCGCCCCCAAGAGCTGCCAACCATTCAGGAGGCCGACAGCTCAGCAGGCTCAGCAGCACTAGTGCCAGCAGTGTCCATTGTTGAGGCTGCAGCTGCAGCTGTAGGAAGTGGGCACCTCAATTGCCGTCACCCTCGAAGACAGGTAAGTGGGGTTCAGAGATGCCAGGGCCAAGCAGGCAGGCTCCAGCCATTGGTGGGGTGGGTCACTGAGCGCCGGTGGCACTGTTGCCATGGGGACAGCCATTACTGCTGGAGGGCCCCTCCGTGGGCTGGAAGGCCACCAGGTTTCACCCAGCGGTCTTCCCACATAGCAGCACCCCCTCCCAATTTGGGAAAAATGCCTGCAGAGGCAGGACATGACCCTCAATTGGCCACTTAAGTGGCTCATTTGGCCTCCCGGCGGGCAGCCAATCTGCCAACTTTCCCACCTCTGACAATATGACATGGCGGCGGGAAGACATCTGGCAACATCCACCCCCCCCCCACCCTCCTGCCGCCTTTCCGTGCTATTTTGCCAGCCTTCCTGCCTCCCAGCCCATCCCTAAAGGGCCTGGAAAATTCCAACCAAGATCTCAGAAACCTCCTTATATGGAAACATTCAGATGAATAAATCACAGGGATTTAAAACCCATTTATTTTTAAGACTCTTCATACTCTTGTAGGAGCAGATGGCTTCTGCAAAGCAACATAATTTATGGTCCCCTATTTTTCTGATTGAATACTTATCCATGCACACTAAGAGCTGTAGCTGTATCAAATGACTCCATGCCCATAGTCAGACATTCACAGCATCCATAATGACTTCAATGAAGCATAAAATCAGGGTCTCAAATTATGCCATTTTAAAAATAAGATAATAGAGCTCTCTACAAGCAGACAAAACAAAGATAGGAACTATATATATATATATATATATGTATAGCAGCGCAGTGACATAGCACACTGGAGAGATATGACATGGCTTTATGCCCATAACCCTCCACCTACTATTATCAACTGGACCTGAGCCATATCATGTGAAATTTGATGCTTCTCACATATTCACTACATCTATGTGCCTCTACTTTCCATCAGTGTAGATATTATACTGGCAAACCATACCGGAACGGGTAAATGGTTAAGGCTGCTTCTTAAATCTTCATAGTCAACTGACTTCAACAACAACAACTACTTACATTTATGTGGTGCCTTTAATGTAGTAAAATATCCCAAGGTGCTTCACAAGAGTGTTATCAAACAACATTTGACACCGGGCCGTATAAGGAGATGTTAGGGCAGGTATCCAAATACTTAGGCAAATAGATAGGTTTTAAAGAGTGTCTTAAAAGAGGAAAGGGAGGTAGAGAGCTTTAGGGAGGTAATTTTAGAGCTTAGTTTCTCGCAAATGAATGCATGGCTGCCAATCATGGAACAATTAACATCAGGGATGCTGAAGAGTCCAGAATTAGAGGAGCGCAGATATCTCAGAGGGTTGTGGGGTTGGAGGAGGTTACAGAGATAGGGAGGGGCGAGGCCATGGAGGGATTTGAAAACAAGGATGAGAATTTTAAAATCAAGCCGTTGCTCAACTGGAAGGCAATGTATGTCAGCGAGCACAGAGGCGATGGGTGAGCGGGACTTGTGATAATACAGACAGAAGAATTTTGGATAAGTTTATGTTTATGGGGACTTCCCTAAAAACCCAATGTTCTGTCTAGTTATTTGAATTCATCCCATTTACACTTCGGGATAGAACTCAGAGCAGTGGTGTAAACAATGAAATTTATGATAAGGGATGATTCCTACAGCCTGATAATGTTTATATTTGCAGCCTGTAGTTCTATATTTCAAGAAAAGACACTTTTTAGGTGAGTCTCTGGTCCATTGCAAGCACCAGCAGTGCGTTCTTTATACCACAGCACTGCCACTCGAATTCAGAGCTGCGTTTGTCACCAGCCCCAAAAATATAAATGTGACATTAGCATGTCAGGCAAGTAATAGCTGCAGTGATGTTATGGGGAGCACATGTTACTCAGGGTCCCTGTCACTGATTGCTGCAAATCAACAATCACACCATATTAATATACCACAAATCAAATATTTTTTCTGCAACAAATTAAAAAATACAGATGTATTTTATTTTTGCTAGACAATATTATTGGAAGGTAAACAGGATTTGAAGTGTTAGATCAACTTCCTCAATCCTATTTGAGTGCAACTAAATGATAAAGGCGTGGCAAAAATGAGTCAGCAATAAAGGTGTCTGTGGTTGATTGAAATATCATGAATTGCCATTGCTTTTAAATTTAGAGGAGCATAAAAACATTTACAAACCCTCCTCCACCAAAATTCCTATTGCTGCCCTATCAAAATTGGGTGTCAAGATGCACCTGCATCCCTTCCGCGTGTCAGCATGTACACTATGGGCTATCAGTGCCATACATATCACACATCAGATGCACACACATCTCTGGGACTGATATTTGAATTTAAAAAATGGGGATTTGCATTTATCTATTTTGGCTGCAAATCTCAATTTTGATGTGTTAAGTTGTGTTTTCTACATTTCTGCAGTCAGTGCCAAAGAGAATGGCTGATGGCAGGAACTTTGAAACTGTAAAAATGGATTCTGGGATATGCCTTCCCACAACCTACCTTTTTTAGCACACCTTTGGTCACGTCACATAATTTCTCCCCACTACCTGCTCAGTGCTCTCTTCGTTCTTGTAAAATGCCTTTGGCTATTTATTACATAAAAAACTAAGTGTATGTTATTGTTGCTGTTCACACGTGCTCTTCCATAAGGAGTGGTAGGATAGGGATTAGCAGCAAGAACCCTGGCCAATTTTCCCTTCTCTAGCCCATGGGCACTGTGTCTAATTGGGGTATCATCTCAACTGAAACCAGCATGAACAGAAGATCAAATCTTGCAAGTTCCAGGTCTGTATGGTTCAGATGCTCATTGGATAGACTCACTGAGCCAATGGCAGAGGTGGATGTATTACTTTTAGAAAAGTCTAATATTCTTTCTCCTCCCCTCCCCATAATATTGCCACAAAGAAGGATGGAATCATTTACAACAAACTGATATAACTTGGTATTCATAAGGAAATCTACCAGGGATCAAGAATGCATGGAAAAAACATATTCTTGATGAAACTGTTGAGAAAATCTTAACATAAAGATGTATCAGCATGATTTTAAAAACAAAGTTGAAGTATAAAAGTGCAAATTATATAACCAAGCAGTTTGTAACTATTTTGTAGAATGCTTTAAGTGTTGTTTGATCACATCAAATCATCTTCTGGATAAAATCTTTAATAGTTAACAATACAGTAACTGAAACAATTTACAATTCCATGCATTCATTGGTTCATGAAGTAACCAGCTGCAAGACTTTAAAAAACTCTTATTTTAAAGAGCAAACTTCAGAAATACAACTGAAACAATAAAACTTACCTACAACAACAAGCAGAGTCCAAATTAGATATATCCCACTGTTGAAACATGTTGCATATTGTCGAAATAAGTACATGCATATAGGCGGCAACACAAAAAATAAAACATTGCTGATCTGCAAAATAAAAGTTAAAAATATATATGGTATGTAAATAATGCAAACACAATAAACTCAATATGATTGATATTACAGTAAAACAATTGGTCTTGAAACATCTAGCAGCAGTCGGACAATTGTATCAAGGACAGACCCTACCAGAGAACAGAAAATCTTTGAGAAATGGTACCATGGTACTAACGACTAAGTCTCAGAGTTCCCATAATATAATATATGAACAACATAATCTATACAATTATGGCTAACAAAGAAAATCACAAGTTAAGTATTGCTACAAAACGCTGTTTGGATCAGTTTAACTCATCCATGTAGTAAAACCTAAAAGTCCCTTCATTACATCATCCACCCGTGTCTTACGAACTTTAAAGTTTTTGCACCTATTTCACAACCTGAAAGACCATTCCATGTGCAAAACACACTTTGCATGAAGGACTTCCATACACTGGTTCTAAATTCTTCTTTCATCACCTATGGGCCTAGCATATGGATTGAGCCTGAACCAGGTCACAATCCTTATGCAACATCCATTGCACACACCTAATGTAGCTGATGGTATGGCCTTGGAAAATTGGTCCATCTTTATTGATACTTTATTCATAAAATTTGTAAAAGTATATTATGTAACAGTTCAAATATGACTACATAAAGTGCAATACAGTTCAATTTCCTTCAGTACAGTACATGGCACTCTGTGGTGCTTCACTACACTTACAATTACAGGTTATATTTACAATTTATATTTACATATCATGTTAAATTTTGTCTGGTGCATCCAACCCGATGGGCTTTACATGGGTTCCAACTTCTCATTGTACTACGGTTGGAGGGCCGTTGTCTGTGGCCTTTCCCCATCGAGCCTTTGCAGCGGCTGCCCCAAGCTTTAGTGCGCCCTCGGTACCTAGTCCTTGGAATTTGCCAGTCTATAACACTCGGTCATGGACAGCTCTTTGCACTGGAAGACCAACAAGTTTCGGGCAGATCAGAAAGCATCTTTTACTGAGTGGATGGTCCTCCAGTAGCAGTTGATGTTTGTCTCAGTCTTGGAGATACATTCATTGGAGATCTAAAGAACAGTAAAATCCAGGCCAAGCTTTTGAGTAAAGCAATACATTGACATGGAAGAAGGCCTGTGATGAGGCCACAGCCATGGAAATGGCAGGAAGAGATAATTGTAAATTGCAAGGAACTTCTTTTCCAGAGCCGGCATGGAAGGTCCACTAGATTCAAATTTCAGTGGGAACCAGGTCACGGCAACCATGTTCACAAACTCAGAGTCAGAAATTTAGATGCTACTGTTGCCATGGTAGCCACCAACCACCTAAATGCCCCCATTTCCAGTCAAAGTGCTATGCCTGTGAGAAAGTCGGTCATATCCAAACGGCATGCAGGAGCAGAGGAAACAGTAATGCTGCAGGTCACGGTAAAGATCCAGGTCACAGCAAGCACTAGGTTGAGGTTGTGGTAGATCTAAAGCTAGTTCAGGAGCCTGGAAATCCTCGAATGCACATATGATAGATATGGAAACAGAAGTTGATGTTATTGAGAAGGAAGAGTTGCACTCAGTCAGAGAGCAAAAAAAAAAGCACACGGAAGATGAAAGTAAAAGGGCTGAAGATATTATTCCAGCACCACAGTAAAAATGTAAGTCAGAGATTCACAACTTATTTTCATCATTGATGCAGCCGCAGCAGTGTCTGTTATCTCGGAAAGAGAGTACAAGAAGTTCCTAAGTCACATTCCCTTATGCAAAACTGGTGTGAAACTGTCTAGTTATTTCAATAACAGTATCCCAGTGTTAGGTGCAGTTAGTGTTAGGGTGGAATACGATGATGCATCCTATTACTTGCCATGGTGGTATTACGAGGGAGAAAAGTTTCCCTGATGGGAAGAAATTGGCTTAAGAAAATATAGTTAAACTGGGCCATAGGGATACAGTAGGGATCAGTAAGAATATGTCTGACATTGAGGAAGTGCTAAGAGAGCATAAAGTGGTCATTGAGCAAGGAGGACCAAATGATAAAATTAGGCATCACGAGGCCGGAGTCAAGATAAAGGACAATATACAGCCAACATTTTGCAATACTAGGCCAGTGCTTTATACACAGTTCGAAGCAGTAAAGTAAACAGCTGGACAGATTAGAAAGAACAGGGGAAACTAAGAAGGTGAAGAGCAGTCAATGGGCCACGCTCATTGTGGTAGTTCAAAAAGCAGTCAGGTCCTTTCAGATTTGTGGACATTATAAACAAATGGTAAATAAGGTGACTGGAAATTATGCTTACCCACTGCCTACTAGTGATGATTTGGTTCCAATTTAGCAAATGGGAAGGTGTTCGGTAAGATAGATCTGTCAAATGCATATTTATAATTAGAATTAACTGACAAAAACAAGGAATTTCTTGCCATTTATACACACAAAAGGGTTGTACCAGTACAAAACGTTACCATTTGAGGTGTCTACTGCTCCTGCAGTATTCAAGAGCGTCATGGATCGGGTACTAAGTGGGATGAAAGGAGTGTGCTGCTTCTTGGATGGCATTTTATTTAGCAATAAGAAGAGAAAGAGCACATTTTAAGGTTGAACAAAGTCCCAAGTCAACTTCAAGAGTATGGCATCAAAGCAAAAAAGCACAAGAGTTGCTTCATGATGTCAAGTATAATATACCTTGGTCACCAAATAGATGGTGAAGGTTGAGGGGATTGAAAACAAAGAGACCAGAGAACAAGAAGAACTTAGAACATTCATAGGAATTGTTATGGAAGTTCATCCTCCACTTAGCTAATACATTCACTCCATTGGATCAACTGCTCAAAGACAGAATAGATTGGGAGCGGTCTATGGGGTGTCAGAAAGCATTTGAAGAAGTGAAGAAAGTACTGACTAGTGATGCTGTTTTGACCCACTATGATCCCAAGAAACAATTGATTTTAGTATGCAATGTCTCGTCACAGGGGATAGCTATGCTGTTATCTCACATAATGGAAGACGGTGTGGAGAAGCCTGTAGCATATGCTTCACATATCTTAAAGAAGTCAGACCAAGATTATTCACAAGTTGAGAAAGAGGCATTAGCAATCATATATGGTGTTACAAAGTTCCATAAATATTTTGTTAACTGACCACCAAGCCCTTACGATCATATTTGGTTCAAAGAAGGGAGTACCATCTCTAGCGGCAGCATGGCTTCAGAGATGGACGTTGATTTTGATGGCCCATCAGTATGATAGTAAATATCATAAGTCAGCAGATCATGCAAAGACAGATTCATTTTTAGCCAGTGAGTTACCTATAAATTACTCTACATGCACAAATGACATGCTAGTGTCTGCCAGAGAAATTAATGAAGAAGCTCGCCAGGATGTGGTGCTCAGTAAAGTGCTCAATTATGTCATAAATAGCTGGACTAAAGAGTGTGATGATAAGAAATTACAAGTGTATTTCACATGTAGAAATGAACTGGGTGTAGATCAAGCTGGGGTTTAAGAGTCATTATTCCGCCAAGGTTTAGAGAGACGTTGTTAGAGGAGGTTCATCAAGAGAACACAGGGATAGTCTGTATGAAAGCAGTAGCAAGAAGCTATTTTTGGTATCCAAAGGTAGATAAGAGATACTGAAGAGTTGGCAAAAATTTGTGTAATATGTCTCAGAATGAGAAATGATCCAATAATGGTTCCTTTCATTTCATCGTCAAACACAAGAAAATGGTGGGAATGAGTAAATGTCAATTTCTTTCACGTAGAAGGGAAAGAGTATTTTGTTTTGGTCGTTAGCTATAGCAAATGGACAAATGTGCCCAATACCACAAGTGCCAAAACTATTGAGGTTCTGAGAAGTTGGTTTGTAATTTATGGATTGCCTGAGCTGTTGCTGTCTGATAACAGTCCACATTTTACATCAGAAGAGTTTGAAATATTTCTGAGTAAGAATGGAATCAAACACACCCTAATACCACCATATCACCCAGCATCGAATGGTGCTGCAGAAAGAAGTATACAAATTATAAAGAGATATTTGCAGAAGTATTTGCTAGATTGCAAGCTAGGCAGTAACATCCATGCTTCTTTTTGACACAGCCTAGACAATTTTTTGTTCTCTTACAGAATAAACTCACAGTCTACAACAGGTTGCTCACCTTGGGAGTTAGGTGTTTAAACACGCTCTTAGGACAAGGTCCAGTTTGCTTAGCCTGACATCAATAGCAAAGTAAGAGAAAAGAAAGACAGAGTGAAGATGAGTCAGGATGCACGAGGCATGAAACTTAAAGAGTTCAGTGCTGGTCAGAAGGTCATGGTTAAAAACCACTGAGGTGATAAGAAGTATGTATTGGAGTTGTTGTAAGAAGACTAGGTGCATTCACATATTTAGCGAAGATTGAAGAGAGACTCTGTCAGTCATGTAGATCATTTTCTTGAAAGAGGAAATCTGACTAATTGAGAGCATGAGAAACCTCCTATCATCCAAATTCCTACACTTCCAAGTGAAAGTCAGAAAGAAATCAGAAAGAAAAGGGCACAGAGGGGACAAAATTCTTGAACTGCTTTCAAGAGAACTTTTTTAGCCAGTACATAACATGCCCAATGAGAGGGGGCGCAATTCTAGATTTAGTCTTCGGTAATGAAGCTGGGCAAGTGGATGAAGGAACAGTGGGTCACCATTTTGGAAATAGTGACCATAATACAGTTAGTTTTAGCATAATCATGGAAAAGGACAAAGATAAAACAGGAGCACAGCTTCTAAATTGGGGGAAGGCAAATTTTACGAAACTGTGTAGTGACCTGGCGAAAGTGGACTGGATACAGCTACTTGAAGGAAAATCAGTGGCAAACCAGTGGGAAGCATTCAAGAGCAATATACCACAGGCACAGTGTAGGCATGTCCCCACAAAGATAAAAGGTGGTACTGCCAAATCTAGAGCTCCCTGGTTACCTAGGAGCTTACAGGGTAAGTTAAAGCAAAAAAAAAGAAAGCTTACGATGATCATAAATATCTTAATACTTTAAAAAGCCTAGAGGAGTTTATAAAGTGCAGGGGTGATGTAAAAAAGGAAATTAGAAAAGCAAAGAGAGGACATGAAAAATTATTGGTAGGTAAAATCAAGGAAAACCCAAAGATGTTTTATTGGTACATTAAGAGCAAGAGGGTAACTAAGGAAAGGGTAGGGCCTATCAGAGATGGACAGGGAAACTTATGCCTGGATGCAGAAGATGTGGGCAGGGTTCTTAATGAGTTTTTTGTCTCAGTCTTCACAGAGGAGAGGGTTGATGCAGACATTGTAGTTAAAGAGGAGGAGTGTGAACTACTAGAAAGCATAGTGAGAGAGAAAGTGTTCGAGGGTCTGACATCCCTGAAAGTGGATAAATTGCCAGGACCAGATGTTTTGCATCCCAGGCTGTTAATGGAAGCCAGGGAGGAACTAGCAGATGCGCTGAGGATCATCTTCAAATCCTCATTAGATACAGGCGAGGTACCAGACATCTGGAGGTCTGCGAACATTGTACCATTGTTTAAAAAGGATGCAAGGGATAAGCCAGGTAATTATAGGCCAGTCAGTCTGACCTTGGTGGTGGGCAAATTGTTAGAATCTATTCTGAGGGACAGGATAAACTGTCACTTCAGGCACAGATTAAAAAGGGATAGTCAGCATGGAATTTTTAAGGCAAGGTCGTGTCTTACTAACTTGATTGAGTTTTTTGAGAAAGTAGTGGGCGGCACAGTGGCGCAGTGGTTAGCACCGCAGCCTCACAGCTCCAGTGACCCGGGTTCAATTCTGGGTACTGCCTGTGTGGAGTTTGCAAGTTCTCCCTGTGTCTGCGTGGGTTTTCTCCGGGTGCTCCGGTTTCCTCCCACAAGCCAAAAGACTTGCAGGTTGATAGGTAAATTGGCCATTATAAATTGTCACTAGTATAGGTAGGTGGTAGGGAAATATAGGGACAGGTGGGGATGTTTGGTAGGAATATGGGATTAGTGTAGGATTAGTATAAATGGGTGGTTGATGTTCGGCACAGACTCGGTGGGCCGAAGGGCCTGTTTCAGTGCTGTATCTCTAATCTAATCTAACAAGGAAGATTGATGAGGGTAGTGCAGTGGATGTGGTTTACATGGATTTTAGTAAGGCATTTGACAAGGTTCCACATGGCAGACTGAACAGTACAATGAAAGCCTATAGGATACAGGGGAATGTGGCAGGTTGGATCCAGAATTGGCTTAGTGACAGGAAACAAAGGGTAGTAGTCGACGCATGTTTTTGTGAATGGAAAGCTGTTTCCAGTGGTGTTCCTCAGGGCCCAGTGTTGGGTGCCTTGCTGTTTGTGGTATATAATAATGATTTTGACTTAAATGTGGGAGGCTTGATTTGGAAATTTGCTGATGACACAAAAATTGGGCGTGTAGTTGACAATGAAGAGGATAGCTGTAGACTCCAGAATGATATCAATGGTTTGGTTCAGTGGGCAGAAAAGTGGCAAATGGAATTCAATCCGGAGAACTGTGAGGTGATGCATTTGGAGAAGGAAAATAAAGTGAAGGAATATATAATAAACGGGAGGATATAGAGAGGTGTAGAAGAAGTGAGATACCTTGGAGTGCATGTCCATAGGTCCCTGAAGGTAGCAGGACAGGGGGTAGATAGAGTGGTGAAGCAGGCATATGGATTGCTTTCCTTTATTGGCCGTGGTATAGAGTACAAAAGCAGGGATGTGATGCTGGAGCTGTATAGAGTGCTGGTTAGGCCGCAGCTGGAGTATTGCATGCAGTTCTGGTCACCACATTACAGGAAGGACATAATTGCTCTGGAGAGAGTGCAGAGGAGATTTACAAGAATGTTGCCAGGGCTTGAAAGTTGTAGCTCTGAGGCAAGATTGGATAGGCTAGGATTGTTTTTCCTGGAATTGAGGAGGCTGAGGGGTGACTTGATTGAGGTGTACAAAATTATGAGGGGCCTAGATAGACAGAAAGGACCTGTTTCCCCTGGCAGGGAGGTCGGTTATCAGAGGAAGGATTAGAGGGGTCATGAAGAGAAGCTTTTTCACCCAGAAGCTGGTGGGTGTCTGGAATACACTGCCAGGCTCGGTGGTGGTAGCAGAGACCCTCAATTCTTTTAAAAGGTACCTGGACATGCACCTAAGGTGGTGTAAGCTGCGGGGCTATGGACCAGGTGCTGGAAGGTGGGATTAGTTTGAATGGATAGCTTAGTCGACCGGCGAGGACACAATGGACTGAATGGCCTCCTTCTGTGCTGTATTTTGTTCTATGTTCTATGAAAGTAAAAGTCACAAAGAAACTGAAAGTTAGCCAGTTTCATAGAATCCACCACTAGGGCAAAGTAAATCAAGGTTTTGACTAAGACTCATCAATCAATTTCACAGTCCAAACCATTAAGTGGATTTGGTTCAAAATTCAAGGTTGACACAGTCTGAGATGTTAAGAGAGCAGAGTCAAGGTAATGGAAATGAAAGAAGACATCCAGACAGAGAAAGAAAGAAGACAGATAGGTTAATTAAAAGTATGTAAGACAGTAGAAATAAGTTGTTCTTTTCATTACTTTTTGTCAAATGATGATATTTTTGTTAAAGACGTATTGGTGTTAAGGAAAAACCTTTTTTTACATGTAAATTACTCTGGAAATATTGGTCATACAGATTTTCATTGTGATTGCAGTAACAACAAGCATGTTATATTTCAGGTATTGTTATTGTATTCTAAAAAATTATGTACATGTACCATTTTACATTTTAATGTATGGTTTTTTTTAATGTAGAGAGGGAGCGTAGTATATTGGAATAGCTGAGCATTTTATATACTAACCTCTTTGCTATCCTCCCTGTTAAGGAGGTGTAAATAAAGTACATAATGGCTGCTTGCTGTGAGTCCACGTTAGTCTTACTCAGTGAAATACACAACCGGGGACTCGGCTGCTCTGCAAGGTGGGGGGCTTGGGTGACCAAACTATTGTGTGAGATGTTTGGTTGTCCATACTGCTGAATGAGATGGTCGGCTATCAGCAAGGGTCCACCAGGACATGTGTGGGGTCTCTCAGGCAGCAGCCCACCGCTGCATCAAGGAGGTGACCAAACCTGACAGTCAGGTCGTTCAATCTGCTGGCCTCCGGTGAAAAGGCTTCAACATCCAGTGGCGCTTTCTCCTCTTCCCTCCTCTACATCCTCCTCGTCAGTAGAGGAGTGATGTTCCGGCATCTCAACATCATGTAAAGCCTCCCCCTTATGCAGGGCTAGATTGTGCAGAGCACAGCAGACCACCACAATATGCCATTGGATTCGGGACCATCATTGGCTTTCCCCAGATGCAAGGTGTGATAGATTGCACGCATGTGACCATCAAGGCTCCCACGGACCAGCCAGCCACATTCATTGGGCAGCACAGTGGCGCAGTGGTTAGCACCGCAGCCTCACAGCTCCAGGGACCCGGGTTCAATTCTGGGTACTGCCTGTGCGGAGTTTGCAAGTTCTCCCTGTGACCGCGTGGGTTTTTGCCAGGTCCTCCGGTTTCCTCCCACTGCCAAAGACTTGCAGGTGATAGGTAAATTGGCCATTGTAAATTGCCCCTAGTGTAGGTAGGTGGTAGGGAATATGGGATTACTGTAGGGTTAGTATAAATGGGTGGTTCTTGGTCGGCACAGACTCGGTGGGCCGAAGGGCCTGTTTCAGTGCTGTATCTCTAAATAAATAAAAAATAAATCAACAGGAAGAACTTCCATTCCCTCAACAGTCAACTAGTCTCATTCCTACAGGAAGCACCCATGACGCCTACATACTTCGACAGTCCCAGGTGCCACAGTTTTTCAAGCCCCCACTCATCTTCAGGGATGGATTCTCAGGGACTAGGGCTACCCATTGAAGACATGGCTACTGACACCTGTGAGGAACCCTTGCAATTCAGAGAAAAGGTACAACACTTGCCACGGTTCCACCCAAGCGACCATCAGGCAGGCCATCAGGCTGCTGAAGATGAGATTCTATTGCCTCAATCGATCCAGTGGAGCCCTGCAGTATGACCCAGCGAAGGTCTCGCGTATTGTGGTGGTCTGCTGTGCTCTGCACAATCTAGACCTGCATAAGGGAAAGGCCTTACATGATGATGAGATGCCGGAACGTCACTCCTCTATTGATGAGGAGGACGCAGAGGAGGGAGAGAAGAAAGCACCACTAGATGTTGAAGCCTTTGCACTGGAGGCCAGGCAGATGCTAAGGAGGCAAGAGACAATCTAATACTTACCCGCTTCTAGCCACCCTGATATCCATTCACAGAGAAACCAATCCCAATGCTGCTGTTAAGTCATCTCTTAGTCACTTTGTCAAAACACATCTCTTAATATTTCATAGAGCCATAGAGTCATTGAATTATACAGCACAGAAAAAGGTCATTCAGCCCATCGTGTCCGTGCCGGCCATCAAGCACCTATCTATTCTAATCCCATTTTCCAGCACTTGGCCTGTAGCCTAGTTTGGTATGGTGTTTCAAGTGCTCATCTAAATACTTCTTAAATGTTGTGAGGGTTCCAGCCTCTACCACCTCTTCAGGTAGTGTGTTCCAGATTCCAACCACCCTCTGGGTGAAAAAACTTTTCCTCAAATCTCCTCTAAACCTCCTGCCCTTTACCTTAAATCTATGCCCCCTGGATATTGACGCCTCCACGAAGAAAAAGGTTTCTTCCTATCTACCCTATCTATGACCCTCATAATTTTGCATACCTCAGTCAGGTCCCCCCCTCAGTCTTCTCTGCTCTAAGGAAAACAATCCTAGCCTATCCAGTCTCTCTTCATATCTGAAATGCTCCAGCCCAGGCAACATCCTGGTGAATCTCCTTTGCACCCTCTCCAGTGCAATCACATCCTTCCTATAGTGTGGCGACCAGAACTGTACACAGTACTCCAGCTGTGGCCTAACTAATGTTTTATACAGCTCCATCATAACCTCCCCGATCTTATATTCTATGCCTTGGCTAATAAAGGCAAGTATCCCATATGCCTTCCTAACCACCTTATCTACCTGTGCTGCTGCCTTCAGTGATCTATGGTCAAGTACACCAAAGTCCCTCTGACCCTCTGTACTTCCTAGCATCCTACCATCCATTGTATATTCCCTTGCCTTGTTAGACCTCCCAAAATGCATCACCTCACATTTCTCAGGATTAAATTCCATTTGCCACTGCTCTGCCCATTTTACCAGCCCAACTATATCATCCTGTAATCAATGGCTTTCATCCTCACTATTTACAACACCACCAATTCTCGTGTCATCTGCGAACTTACTAATCATACCTCCTATATTGGCGTCTAAATCATTAATGCACACTACAAACAGCAAGGGTCCCAACACCGATCCCTGTGGTACACCACTGGTCGCAGGCTTCCAATTGCAAAACAACCAAAGAAAGAACAAAGAACAAAGAAAATTACAGCACAGGAACGGGCCCTTCGGCCCTCCAAGCCTACGCCGATCCAAATCCTCTATCTAAACCTGTCGCCTATTTTCTAAGGGTCTGTATCTCTTTACTTCCAGCCCATTCATGTATCTGTCTAGATACATCTTAAAAGACGCTATCGTGCCCGCGTCTACCACCTCCACTGGTAATGCGTTCCATGCACCCACCACCCTCTGCGTAAAGAACTTTCCACGCATATCCCCCCTAAACTTTTCCCCTTTCACTTTGAACTCGTGTCCCCTTGTAATTGAATCCCCCACTCTGGGAAAAAGCTTCTTGCTATCCACCCTGTCTATACCTCTCATGATTTTGTACACCTCAATCAGGTCCCCCCTCAACCTCCGTCTTTCTAATGAAAATAATCCTAATCTACTCAACCTCTCTTCGTAGCTAGCGCCCTCCATACCAGGCAACATCCTGGTGAACCTCCTCTGCACCCTCTCCAAAGCATCCACATCCTTTTGGTAATGTGGCGACCAGAACTGCACGCAGTATTCCAAATGTGGCCGAACCAAAGTCCTATACAACTGTAACATGACTTGCCAACTCTTGTACTCAATACCCCGTCCGATGAAGGAAAGCATGCCGTATGCCTTCTTGACCACTCTATTGACCTGCGTTGCCACCTTCAGGGAACAATGGACCTGAACACCCAAATCTCTCTGTATATCAATTTTCCCCAGGACTTTTCCATTTACTGTATAGTTCACTCTTGAATTGGATCTTCCAAAATGCATCACCTCGCATTTGCCCTGATTGAACTCCATCTGCCATTTCTCTGCCCAACTCTCCAGTCTATCTATATTCTGCTGTATTCTCTGACAGTCCCCTTCAGTATCTGCTACTCCACCAATCTTAGTGTCGTCTGCAAACTTGCTAATCAGACCACCTATACTTTCCTCCAAATCATTTATGTATATCACAAACAACAGTGGTCCCAGCACGGATCCCTGTGGAACACCACTGGTCACACGTCTCCATTTTGAGAAACTCCCTTCCACTGCTACTCTCTGTCTCCTGTTGCCCAGCCAGTTCTTTATCCATCTAGCTAGTACACCTTGGACCCCATGCGCCTTCACTTTCTCCATCAGCCTACCATGGGGAACCTTATCAAACGCCTTACTGAAGTCCATGTATATGACATCTACAGCCCTTCCCTCATCAATCAACTTTGTCACTTCCTCAAAGAATTCTATTAAGTTGGTAAGACATGACCTTCCCTGCACAAAACCATGTTGCCTATCACTGATAAGCCCATTTTCTTCCAGATGGGAAGATGGGAACCCTGGACCATCACCCTCTGCCTCCTGCCACGAAGCCAATTTTGGATCCAATTTAACAAATTGCCCTGGATCCCATGGGCTCTTACCTTCATGACCAATCTCCCATGTGGGACCTTATCAAAAGCCTTACTGAAGTCCATGGAGACTACATCAACTGCTTTACCCTCATCTACAAACCTAGTCACCTCCTCGAAAAATTCAATCATAATTGTTCGACATGATCTCCCCCGACAAAGCCATGCTGACAATCCCTGCCTCTCCAAGTGATTAATCCTGTCCCTCAGAAATGTTTCCAATAGTTTCCCTACCACTGATGTTAGAGTCACTGGCCTGTAATTACCTGGTTTATCCCTACTACCCTTCTTGAATAATGGTACCACAATCATGGTCCTCCAGTCCTCTGGCAGCTCTCCTGTCGCCAGAGGGTTTGTAAATTTGTGTCAGAGCCCCTGCAATCTCCTCCCTTGCCTCACATAGCAGCCTGGGATACATCTCATCTGGGCCTGGGGATTTATCTACTTTTATGCCTGTTAAAACCGTTTATACCGCCTCCCTTTCAATGCTAATTTGTTCAAGTATATCACAATCCCCCTCCCTGATCTCTACACCTACATCATCCTTCTCCAGATGAAGAGTAATCATTCAAAGCCTCATCTACATCCTCTGGCTCCACACACACATTGCCACTTTTGTCCCTAATGGGCCCTACTCTTTCCCTGCTTATCCTCTTGCCCTTAATATACTTATAAGGTGCCTTGGGATTTTCCTTTATCTTGCCCACCAGTGTTTTTTCATGCCCCCTCTTTGCTCTCCTAATTACTTATTTAAGTACCCCCCTACACTTTCTATACTCCTCTAGGGCCTCCGCTGTTTTCAGCCCTCTGACTCTGCCATAAGCCTCCTTATTTTCCCTTAGCCAACCCTCCATAAGCCTTGACATCCAGAGTTCCCTGGACTTGTTGGTCTTATCCTTCACCTTCACGGGAACATGTTGGCCCTGAACTCTCACTATTTCCTTTTTGAATGACTCCCACTGGTCTGATGTAGACTTTCCTACAAGGAGTTGCTCCCAGTCCACTTTGGCCAGATCCTGTTTTATCATATTGAAATCGGCCTTCGCCCAATTCAGTACCTTTATTTCCGGTCCATCTTTGTCCTTTTCCCTAACTACCTTAAATATTACAGAGTTATGGTCACTATCCCCGAAATGCTCCCCCACTGACACTTCTACCACTTGTCCGGCTTCATTCCCTAAGATTAGGTCCAGTACCGCCCCTTCTCTTGTAGGACTTTCTACGTGCTGGCTCAAAAAGCTGTCCTGGATGCTTTTTAAGAATTCCGCCCCCTTTAAGCCTTTTGCACAAAGACTACCCCAGTTAATATTGGGGAAGATGAAATCCCCTACTATATTACCCTATTATTTTTACACCTCTCTGAGATTTGCCTACATATCTGCTCCTCTATCTCTCCCTGACTGTTTGGAGGCCTGTATTACACTCCCAACAAAGTGAATGCCCCCTTTTTGTTTTTACGTTCTACCCATATGGCCTCATTTGAGGAACCTTCTAAGATATCATCCCTCCTTACTGCAGTAATTGGCTCCTTGATCAATAGTGCAATGCCACCTCCTCTTTTACAACCCCAACCCCCCCCCCAACGCCTGAAGGTTCTATAACCTGGAATATTGAGCTGCCAGTCCTGCCTTTCCCTCAACCATGTCTCTGTGATAGCAATAATATCATATTCCCATGTGTTAAGCAACACCCTCAATTCATTTACCTTACTTGTAAGACTCCTTGTGTTAAAATAGATGCAATCCAGCCTTGCATTATTCGCTTGTGCCTTAACAGGTCTATATTTGCTCTGCCTTCCAGACTGACTGAATTTCTCTTCTATATTTGGCTTTGCATCACCCCCTACAGTACCTTCACTCTGTATCCCATCCCCCTGCCAAATTAGTCTAACCAACCCCCCTCCCCCACAACAGCACTAGCAAACATCTCTGTAAGGATGTTGGTCCCATTCCAGTTCAGGTGCAACCCGTCTGACTTGTACAGGTCCCACCTTCGCCAGAAACAGACCCAATGATCTAGGAAACTAAAGCCCTCTCTCCTGCACCATCTCTTCAGCCATGCATTCATCTGCTCTATCCTCCTCTTCCTATACTCCTATCCTCCTATTCATGTCCTATATTCCTATACATTTGTTATGGAATACATCTGTTCTTCCAATTCTGTAGAGCCTACAGATCTTCCATCAGACTCCATTAAAATAATGCTGTCCACTGGAATAGAGAAACCAATAAAGACTCAGCGCAATGCACATAGTCTGTCGTCTCCTTTCCATTTGTGTTCACTGACTTGTTGCAATCCGCGCTAGTGCCCATGGACGATCAAATGTTAATGGGGCTGTGGTTACATTGGCATTCCACTGAGGGAGATGGATAAAGTCAGCAGCTCGCAATTAAGGTATGATAGAATAATGACTTTTACACAATGATCATTGATCATTTGAACAAAATAACCTTATTTTAATCATTACATGTCATTTATCAGACTCCCGTGAATCCCCAAGTGTGTCTAGGTGGTTTTCTTTATACATTTGCGGGTGCTCTATGAGGTGTGATCCCTACGGCAGCAGCTGGAGGCAGGCTGCTGATCAGTCTGCCCCTTGACCTTTGATGACTTCAGTGGCTGTCCTCTGACTGCCTGAGAGCAGGAGGATCCTGGCTGCCTGATGGTTTCCAGCACAGGTGCAGGACTCTCCTCAGCTATTGCGGCTGCTGGAGCTGGGTTCACTGGTGGAGGGGCTGAGGTGCCAATGTCCACACGAGGAGCAGCACCCAGAGGGGAGCAGCCAGCTGTGGAGGTGAGTCTCTCCTCCTACCTTTTAAGGCTTGCTTGAACCTCCTTGCTGACCAGAGAAGGACGAGGACCTGGAGAATATTCCATGCACCTTGTCCTTCTCTTGCCTTGCCACTGCTGCGTTGAGAGAATGGCCAAGACGAGGATGTGCACATCTACATTTGTGGGATCTGGCTCACCATGAGGGTCACCAACTGCTCAATAGAGGAAGCTATGCAGTCACATGCCAGGGATATGGCAGCACTGATAGCATGGATGGACTCCTCCATTGTCCGCGCATGGCCTCTGGCAGCTCCGCAAGATGTTGCCTTACCTCCATCTGGAACTCCAGCATGCCCTGTACTGTCAATACCAGAGGTTCATCATCAGCCGGGCTCTCAGCATGGGCCTGGCCACCCATCCTCCAACTGTCAGAGGCCTTGGCTGTCTCAGCCTCAGCCAGCTGCTCAGGCTGTGTGCAGTTCTCTCACCAGTTTGTGACCCTGATTCTACAGCCAAGCGGAAACCCACCAAGGCGAAAGTATTTGTGCTGGTAGAAGGTGCAGTAGTCATGGGACAGTGTATCGTCTCACTGCTAATGCTCCTCAGAGGTGAAATTTTGTCCCCCTTCCACTGGAGTCTCATGTGGACACAAACATGTGTGGGTTCGTATAAGCAGATCTTGTCATGCCAACCATGCATGATGGGGATCGATGAAAGTCAATCCTTATTCCCTTGTGTGGAGACTCTAGTCTCACCATTCGCTACTGAGCGGCTGCCCTATGACCCGCTAGTTCAAGTGCCTCCTCCTCAGCCATGGAGAGAGGCCTGATGTCTGGGATGCCTCCGCCAGTCCGTGATGTCTCCCGCTTGTCTTCAAGTGGAAAAATGGTGGTTGTCATACTTCCCATGACATCAACATGACAGTTCTGCTAGTGGCAGCCCCTCATCCCCTACTGGGGATTCCTATGTAGCTCATCCACAGATTTTTGGGACACAGATTTAAAGTGAATGGTAGAAGGATTAGAGGGGACACAGAGGGTGGTGGGTGTCTGGAACTCACTGCCAGGAATGGTGGTGGAGGCAGAAACCCTCAGTTCTTTTAAAAGGTACCTGGACATGCATCTGAAGTGCTGCAACCTGCAAGGCTATGGACCAGGTGCTCGAAGGTGGAATTAGATTGGACGGCTAGTTTTTTGGCTGGCACAGACACAATGGGCTGAATGGCCTCCTTCTGTGCTGTGGTTTTTTTATGGAGATTTGCATGCTAGCAGACAATGTTGGAACAAAGGACCCAGTCACTGCTTCTCTAATACACAGAAGACCTGGTCAGGCCAGTTTAGTCACATGACTAACTGGCTGTTTGAATTTGTACTTGCTGAGAGAAAGAAAGGCTGAAAGCTGTTTGCTCCTGGACTGAGAACACCTCTCTCCTGTCTGCTCCCATCTCTTTTTCATGGAACGGAAGACCCATTGAGGACAAGTGAACTCAAAGAGAGAAAAGTTTCCTACGTGAACAAGGTTTAAGAAGAATACTGGGCCCCAATGAAAAGTAAGGGCTGTCTACAATCAAAGACTCTACGGCGAGCTTGAAACACAGAAACAGTAACAAGAAACACCCTTCAGAGACTCCCTCAAACCTCTCCATTTACTTTTTCTTCTGCTCTTTTCTGTCCCTATTTGCATGTGTGTATCGCGTGCGCATGCTAGCATGGGCGCATCGTATATCCGTAGGCGTTAACTGAATTAGAGTTTAAGTAAGTTTAATAAATTTCATTTTTCTTCCTTAAACCTAAGAAAACCTGGTGTGCTCATTTCTTTGCCTTATAATTGGAAAGTGGTGAACAAGGATTCACCAAGGGGGAGCTCAAAACACAGTGTGTTTAAAAATTAAACTCCGTTACAAAATAAGAACAGGTGAAAACAGTAAAAGACCCCGAGACACATTTCTCACCTGGTTGTAACAGAAATTTGGGGGCTCATCTGGGATTTCACCACAGACAAATGAGAGAAATTGGAAGTGGGAAGCCAAATTACTCCCAATCAAAAAGAACAAGGTTTTAATACAGGTTTTCTTGTGGTTGTGTGTGATTGAATACTAACATGTCTGCAACTGAAGCAAGTAGCTCTCCAAGCCAGCGTGAAATAACCTGGGATAAGTTAAAAGCACCGTCTATGGAGGAGTTGAGAAAAATGGCTGAGCCATGTGGGATCACTGTACATGGCAAGGCTAGGAAGTCTGAACTCCTAAGGCTAGTTGCCAACCATTTTTCCCTTGAATCTGAAGAAGCAGAAGCAGTGTTAGAAGCAGACCCAGTCAGGGTATTGTTAGCAAAGATACAATTGGAATGAAGGAAACTTGAATTTGAGGACAGAGAGAGGGAGAAAGAGAGAGCCTTCAGAAGGAACGTGAAGAAAATGAAAGGCAGGAGAGAGGGAGAAAGACAGGAGAAGGAACGAGAGAGAGAAGAGAGAGAGAAAGAGAGAGAGAAAGACTATTCCAGAAAGAATCCGAAGACAGAGAGCTGAAGCGGCTTGAGTTAGCTAGGGGGCGAAAGAGTAACCCCAGTGAAAGCATGGCCAATATGGAGGAGCAAAATTCAGGGCTGGGTACAAAATTGCTAAAACTCGCTCAATTAATTCCAAAATTCAATGAGGAAGATGCGGAAGCATTTTTTGTGTCTTTTGAGAAACTGGCAAGGCAGCTAAAATGGCCAGCTGAGACCTGGTCTCTTTTACTGCAAAGCAAGCTAACTGGAAAAGCCCATGAGGTTTGTTCCTTGTTGCCAGATGAGAATTCATCAAATTATGAACTGACCAAAAATGCTATTCTCAGGGCATATGAATTAGTACCTGAAGACTACCACCAAAAGTTTAGAACCCTCAAAAAGCAAGCTAATCAAACTTATCTGGAGTTTGAAAGAAGTACGCAACTGACTTTTGACCAGTGGCTGAGGGCTCTTAAAATGCAGCTCAGCTATGAGACTCTGAGAAGTAATCGTGTTAAGAGGAATTTAAAAACTCTCTCCCACTCTCAATAAAGACACATGTAGAGGAGCAGCAGGTTCAGGGAGCCCAGCAAGCGGCCATTCTGGCCGATGAGTTTGCTTTAATTTATAAGTCGGTTTCCCAGGGAAGAACCTTTCCTAATCACCCCCCCAAACCCAAAAAAGACAAAGGGTGGGAAGGTGATATCCATCCAGGCAGTCCTGGAAGAGAAATAAAAGCAGGGAACACAGGGGGTCCTCCTCCAGCCAAAAAGGAAGGTGCTGTGAGCAAGAGTGAGACCCGGAGATCTGTGTGCTTCCATTGTAATAAAGCAGGGCATTTAACAGCTGACTGCTGGAAACTAAAGGGAAAACCTGTAGGGTTAATCAGGGCACACCCACTCAGTGAAGACAGGACACTGATGGAAAACACAGAACAAGCTGTGGCCTTAACTGTAGTAAGAGTGCGACCTAGGAAGCTTACTACAGCCAGTGCAGGATAAGGTAATAGGATTCCTGAAGGTTATCAGGGTTTAGTATCTGAAGGGAAAGTAATCCCATACCCCTCGAGTGGGGCAAGCAAGCCTATAGTGATTCTCAGGGACACAGGGGCGACTAGATCCCTTTTACTGGGAAAATGCCTGACCTTTCCCCCAGAGAGAGCATCGCTCCCACATGCCCATTTTCTGTTTCACCGTGGCTACACATTTCTCCCAGCTTTTGGCGCACGCCCTAGCCCCTCCGAACCATATCCCAGCACCTTCAGGTAATCTGACTTGACAGTGAAGGGGACAAAGGACCGGTCAGCCCAGTTCCCAAAGAACATGGCCTGACTCTTGTTGCAATTTACTTTGGCTCCTGAAGCCAGTTCGAACTGGCCACAGATGTTCATCAGTCAACAAACTGACAGCAGATCCGAGCAGAAGACAGTGGCGTCGTTCATGTACAGGAAGGCTTTGACCTGAGTGCCTCCACTGCCCGGGATCATCATCCCTCTTATACCCGCATCCTTACTCAGCAAAGGTTTGATACAGCACTGGAACAAGGCAGAAGAGAAAGGATTGCCCTGCCTGACTCCAGATTTGATTGGAAAGCTTTCCCATTCCCACCCATTGGTTGAAACTGTGCTACTAATGTTTGTGTAGAGCAATTGGATCCAATTGCAGTTTCTCCCCCCAAATCTCATTTTGAAGAGCACATCCATCATGTAAGTGTGCAATATCCTGTCAAAGGATATCCTGTCCGAAGAAGGGTCACTGACCCGAAACGTTAACTCTGCTTCTCTTTCCACAGATGCTGCCAGACCTGCTGAGTGAATCCAGCATTTCTTGTTTTTGTTTCAGATTTCCAGCATCCGCAGTATTTTGCTTTTATATTATCCTGTCAAAGGCCTCCTCCTGGTCCAAGCTGATGAGGCAGGTGTCCACCCTCCTATCAGGCACATAGGCAATCGTATCCCTATGCAGCGCAAGGCTATCAGACATCTTCCTGCTGGGTACAGCGCTGGTCTGATCAGTGTGGATCACCAACTCCAGAGCAGACTTGACACAATTAGCGATGACCTTGGACAGAATTTTGAAGTCCATGTTAAGCAGTGATATGGGCCATCAATTTCTAAGTTCCTCCCTCTCCCCCTTCTGCTTGTAGATGAGGGTGATGATGCCTTTCCTCATGGATTCTGACATGCTGCTGGCCAGAAGCATAGTCTCGTGCACTTCCAGTAAATCTCGGCTAATCCAGTCCCACAAAGTCGAATACAACTTGGCCAGTAAGCCGTCACTTTCGGGAGTTTCACTCTTCTTGAAGGACCTGTCAGCCTTTGTCAGTTCATCCAGAGTTAGTCGTTTGT
Organism: Heterodontus francisci; assembly: GCF_036365525.1. Taxonomy (NCBI): domain Eukaryota; kingdom Metazoa; phylum Chordata; class Chondrichthyes; order Heterodontiformes; family Heterodontidae; genus Heterodontus; species Heterodontus francisci. The sequence goes on from NC_090374.1 coordinate 146,454,538, forward strand.
CCAGACTCTCCCCCGTACTGTCATCTAAGACCTCCATGATAGAGGACAGGAAGGACTGGGAGACCGTGCCGTCTGTCGGCTTCATGTCTTACAGCCTGGTATACAAAGAATTTGTTGATTCTTAGTATGTCAGGCTGGGATGAGGTTACTGAGCCGTCCTCTTCCTTCTGGCTGCTGATCACAGAGCTCTCTCTGTGTACCTTTTAGAAGAAGAAATGTGAGCACATCTCATCATGCTCCATGGAGCGGACTCTGGACTGGAAGATGATCTTGGAAGCCCCTGCAACAAAGAGCGAGGCCTGCTGGCTCTTCACCTCTTGGTGATCCTCCTTGACACCAACCCCCATCAACTGCAGCAGGAGCAGATCCTGCATGCTTTTCTGGAGTCGGGACATTTCCCTCTGTCTCTGTCTCACCATCTGAACACCCTTGAGGATGAAGAACCTCTTGATGATCGCCTTGCTCACTTCCCCCCAAAGCATCAGGGACTCAAAGAGGGGTTTCACGGTTCTCCAATCTTTGTGGTCTCTTTTGAGTTCCTCAATGTTTTCTGCATTCAACAGTTTCATGTTCAGCTTCCATGTCCCCTACCAACCCTCTGGTCTTCCTGACAGTATCCAGTAGGAGGCAGTGATCAGAGAAAAAGACAGCTTGACATTGGTGGATCTGACTGTGAATGCTGGAGACATAGGAAATCTATCCTGGAACAAACGGACCTGTCTGGTCCCAACAAGCGACGCTCCAACTGCAGGGTTGCTGAAGATGTCATGCAGCTTAGCATCTTTTACGGTTTCCATCACGAGTCCGGAAATGGCGTCCAGTTTCGTTCAGCTGCATCCATGATGTAGCTGAAGTCACCACCTAGAATGACCGACCTGGATGTTACCAGTGGGAGCTGCTGCAGGATGGTCAGCCACTCGTTCTTTAGAGCCGGGGAGTACACATTAATTGATTGGAGCGGAGTGTCTTTGTACAATACGTCTGCCATGAGGAGGCGGCCTCATGGTGAAGTTGCCTCCCTGCAGCAAAGGGTTGGAGGAATGGCAATAATTTCTCATGACCAGATCAATGGCCCATGGGACCACCATCGCGACCATTGCCAGTAGGTGGCTGGGCTGTGGCATTCCGCACTCCTGCAGAAACAGCAGGTCGGCTTTGACCTTGGCAAGATACTGCAAGGTCAAAACACATCCCGTGGTGGTCCTAACACTACACATGTTAATAGAGGCAATCTTGAGACCCATCTTAACTATGCATAGTTTACCAGACCAATTGTCTATGCTAGTCCCAGCCCGTGGGTATGTTCCTGCATACCCATAGCATTCCAAACTGTTGCACTGTCGCTGGGCTGAGATAACTGTCCTGGTCACCCCTAGAAGCATTGTTCTGCCTGGGTGACATCAATGGGGTCGTGTAACCGAGAAAGTTTGGCTTGTCCCCATTTGGTGCTGTTATTTCCCCTCTGCTCCTTGTTGAGGACTTTGCTGCCCGACACTCTGGGGCTGGGTGCCTTGGGCTGCATGCTGCCCCCAGTTTTTGAGGCCTGGGGTGTGCTCGGCCCTTCACAGGTTTCAGTATTTTGGAACTGGGGGCCCTTTGTCTCCTTTACCTCCTTCACGTTTTACTGCTTTTTCTATTGGTGGTGGCTTTCTTGCCCTTCTCATCCAACGAGGAGCATCCGCTGGTGTCTGTTTATAACATCAGCCGCTTCTTGCCACTGATTTGGATGCCAATTTTTTCCTTCTTTTGTGTCTTCTTTCTTGTGGTTCTTCTTTTAACCACTTGCCATTCTCCTTGTCCTGCTGCTGCTTCCTCGTCTTTTAATTCTGTCTGCTCTAGAGGAAGCTGAAGGGTGATGGTCTGGCATTTTACTGAAGTGTCATTCCCTTTTTATCACTCGCCATGTCTTCTCTCTTGCTGTCTTGTTTGCTGAGGGTCTTGGTGGAGGACGGGATGTTAATTTCCTTTGAAGCCTCCCTGTTTGACGCTCATTCTTCAATCACCTGTGCATGGGTAGCACTGTGCTTTCGGCAGGCCTTGTAGAGGTGGCCAGCCTCATCTCACAGGTTGCAGCAGTTGCTCTCTTTGCATTCCTTCGTCTGGTGACCTTCCTGATTACAGTTTCTGCAGAAGGTTGCGCTGCAGTTGCTGGCCACACATCCAGCTTTGCCATAGGTGCAACATGCTCTGGGATTCCCCGCATATACCACGAAGACTGGGCTCCCTCCAATGCCGAAGCTGAAGGGAGGGTGGAGGATGGCTCCCTAGGTTTCCATCTTCAAGGTTATCTTGACCCGCTGCTTGCTGGTGCAAATCCCGAATGGGTCCTTGACCTCAGCCACCTCGACATACCTGGCGAGGAATGTGAGCACATCCATGACAGGGATATGGAGGTTACACAGATGGATTGTCACAACATGATTCCATTATGACAGCAGTGTAACCAGAGGCTTCGCAGTAGGGATTGATACCGATATCTTATTTCCTCTTTCTTTGAATTCCTTCAGAAGTTTCAGGTACCCTGCAATGTTTTTAAATGTCATATCAAAATATCTACAGCTGGGGAAATCTTGCAGGCAGATGTCCACAGCTTGAAATCCACAGCAGTCTAATAAGATTTTCTTCAGTAAGAAGGCTCGGTCGGTGGCAGTACCTTCTTCACTGTTTTTCACTGTCACCCTGAGGGTATTACGCATCCTTTGGTTTGGAGCTTGAGTGTTGGTTGCAGCCATAGTTGAATGTTGAGCCTTCACAGTGTGGGTGTTAGGCCTGAGCCACTATGATGATCCACCAATCACAGGTAAGCTCATACGGCATTGGGGCATGATGCCAAAGCCAGCAGTGAGAGCCACTCAAAAACTAAAAAAAATGAAGGACTCACAACTCAGAACTTACACTTGATCTTAGCCAAAAGGCCAAAAAGCATCAACCTCATTATTATAGTAGCGGCAAGCTATGGACACTAGTCATGAGGTGAGGACCAAGTGGTCACCAGCAGTGGCCCTCACCACAGCAGTTTCTCCGAGCTTCACATAAAGGTAAGATTTTTTTAAATTGCATACAATACTCTGTCACCTAACCAATGATTTGTATAAATTCATTGGCCGGCATGGACATGACAGGCTGAATGGCCTCCTTCTGTGCTGTAATTTTTCTATGGTTCTATGGTTCATTGTTACTTCTTTACACTCATCCACTATGTCCCTATTTTTAAAATCTCAAATTCTATTGGTCTTTTTGTGGTATTAACGCACCTACACTGTCAAGAAATTAAATAATTGAACCCAGTGTCTCTTTTTATCCACACTCTTCAGTGTCTTTCCATTAAGGGTTTACTCCCATTCCTTGTTTCTTTCTCCCAAAAGAATTACCTCACAGTTATCCACATTGCATTGTATTGCCTACCTGTTGGTTATCTTAGATGGCTAGTGTATGCTGAAGATGTCAACAGTGTGGGTTCAACTCCTGTATCAGCTATGGTAGTTCATGGAGACCTACCTCGTTGCCTTACCCCACGCTTGAAGAGTGGTGACCCTCAAGCTATACATCACCAGCTGTCTTTCTAATGTGGAGAGATGCCTGTGGTCCTTTAGGGCGATAGCTAAAGCCCATTCTACTAACGCATCTACGTCTCCCAGAATGTTTTAAAAGTTCTGTTCGTTATTTGCCAACCTTCTACTTTTGAGTAACCAGCAAACTTTAAGATTGTGTTCCATATGCCCAAATCCAAATCATATATACACCAAGTAAACGTGGACCCAGACATGACTCCGAAAACAGCCAACCACGCAGAGTAACTTAGCAATAGCCAGAAGGAGCCTCTGAGTATCAACACACAATCTGGAAATACCGCCCGAAATCAAACTGAAATATAAATACTGCGCGGAAATGAAGTGTGAATAAGTATTCACTGTGATGTAGTGGAACGCACAGAGCGCCTAACTTTAACACTCTGAATGTTATTAAAAGCTCAGTAAATTGTTTCTTTGGAGAAGAGAGAAATTTTAAAAAGCGGTAAGAATGAGTGTTGAGGGCGGGCATACTGTGGAAAGATAAAGAAAATGAAGTCTACCCTATTATTATTGACCAATTACAGATGAAGCAACATGCTCTTAGATAGTACAAAGTGCAAGATTAGGCTGGATGATTCCTTGTCGGCCAGCGTGGACATGATGGGCCGAATGGCCTCCTTCCATGCCGTAAATTTCTATGTTTCCCGAAGCAGAACAATCTTCGCTGGCTACTGATCTGTAGGGGCCACGCCGAGAGTCATTCTACAAGAATGCAACATAGGGTTTATTTTAAAAGGACTTGCACCAAAACGGCATCACTGTGCGCACGTTTTAGGATGCCCCGGTGTAAAGGAGTTTATAGTTTCGTCCTGTTATGCAAATACCTGGGGCAGAGAGGACCAGTCTGGAGCTTTATTGAAGGGAGCGTCAGAATGTGCAGCACAAACTTCCGCATGGACCAAAACAACAAGAAACTCCACTCAAGTTGGTTTCCTGCTCCATCCGCTTCTCTCCCCCACCCACCCCCGAAAGTTCACAGCCACAGCACTCAATCCGCAAGGATTAAAATTTCCTAAGAATAAATATTGTATCTTATTTCGTCTCAATGCAAAACAATAACAAACTTTTTTTTAAAAAAAGCTAAAACCTGATACAAACCGTGTTGTAAAATTCAGCAATGTTTGAGACGATCATGTAATTCCCCTCACACCAGTCCACTTCAGAGCTGCCAGCCTCCAACTGGTTCCAAAATCTGCTCATAGTTTGACTTTATTGATCTAGGTTGATTTCTAGTTAAAGCTCCAAAGTGCCGGCGATCATTTGTTCTCTTTGCTCTCCCTCTCTGCAGATTCAGCTTCAACAGCCTTACAATGTTTACATGACCCCTTCAGAGCTCAAGAGCAGGCTCAGTAATGAGCTATTTCTCCCTTTTCCTGCAATGTCACGCAGGGTAGTCCCGGTTGTTTTTTGTTTTCCGGGTGGGTTTCCCTTCACGTGAATCATACTGCGCTGTCAATGGGACGGCGTCTCTCCTTCAGTCGGGTCTCCTACTCAGATTGCCTGGGTCACCCGGCTCACCTCCCCTCAATTTCGCCTCTGCTGGATACTGAACCGCCTGGGCGTCTCTCTGCTCTTCCTGGATCGGAACGGGCTAAACTTTCCCCCACACGAAAAGAGCAAACGCTGCGTCGGACGAAAAGGTTGAACCATACAACAACGATATACAGTAACACCATTATCTGGTTATTAGTATCAGTATAACACCCCTCCCCCACCCCCTTAAACGGGAGCCTCCACCTGTCGCCCACTCCTGCATTATCTCTCGTCTTATATTTAGTATCTACCCGCTGTAATTTCTCCGTACTAAACTCAATCATTTTTCATCAGCTTATATTAGTGGTGCATGACATTCTAGTTGAGAAGTTAATGCACACAATGGAGAACAGCGCTGCGGTTTAACAGAGTAAAAGGACAGTTTAAATCCTGAATTGTGATTAAATACTAAAAACTAGTTTTTAAAATCTGAAGCATGTAAGAGGAAGGAAAAACTGAAAGATGTAAGGAGTTCCACAGTTTCGCGGTTCTGGAAAGTATTGAGTTGGAGGGCTGCATTGAGTCCTAGTGAAGATATAGGTAAGATCAAAATATAATGGTGAATCTGTATAAAACCTCGGTTAGCCGACAGTTGGATATTGTGTGCAGTTTTTGGCTCCACATTATAAGAGGATTTTGAAGTAATAGAGAGGATACAGTTCAGATGCACTAGGATGCCACCTGGTGTGATGAATGGCAAATACAAATAAGACTTGAAAATGTGAGACTTAGTTAATACAGAGGAGATTATAGATGATTTAATATTATAAAAATACAGGCGGTGTAATTAAAACAGAGTGGATCTAAAATAAAAGGACATAGATGTAAGGGTAAATGTGAAAGATTTAGGGCAGGGTGTAAGAGGAACCTTTTTTTTTTAAAGAGTTTAGTGAGGTTGTGGAATGCACTACCAAAGATAATGATTGAAGCAGAGACCATGTCAACATTTGAGAATATGTGTAATAAGTGTCCAAGGAACAGGAAATTAAATGATATGGGAACAGGGTGGGCACATAGGATTAGCAATACTGCTTTGGGTTTGGTTTGAAGGGCCTGTTTCTAGTAAGCCTGTATAAAAATTATTAGCCTGTCATGCAGAATGAGGCATATTAATTTCACCACGTGGACATTAAATTTCAAATTGTTGCTGGGAAGAAGAGAAGGCCTGTTACAAGGGGTTGCCAAGCCCCTGGCTGGAAAGACATTCTTGCACATTAACAGACAGTGTTTGTAGACAAAGGACCATTCCCTGACACACACAATACACAGAGCCAAGACATGGTCAGACCAGTTAGTCACATGACCAATCTGCTTGGCAACCTGGGGTTTTCTGAATTGTACAGTTTTGAACTAGCCACAGAGACTTCAGAAAGCTGTTTGCTCCTGGATTGAAAAGACCACTCCTGGTTGGCTTGCCACAGCCTCTCCTGTCTGCTCCCATCTCTTTCTCACGAAACTCCACAACCCACTGAAGACACATGAACCCCAAGAGAGAAAAGTCTGCTACAGTGAACAAGGTTTAAGAAGAATACAGGGCCCCATGAAAAGCAAGATCTACCTACAATCAAGGACTCTAAAATGAGCTCGAAGAACCGTAACAACTCAAACTTGTTATTTTTCTTCTGCTCTTTTCTGTCTCTATTTGCATGTGGGTATCACATATGCATGCTAGCGTGGGCGCGTCGTGTATCCGTAGGCATCAACCGAATTAGAGTTTGAGTTTAATAAAATTTCACCTTTCTTCTTTAAACCTGAGAAAACCTGTTGTGCAGGTTTCTTTGCTTTATAATGGGAAAGCGGTAAACAAGGATTCACCAAGGGAGAGCTAAAAACAGTGTTTAAAAATAAAACCCTGTTACAGTTAGACCAGGTGAAGACTGAAAGGGACCCTTAAACCTCTTTCTCACCTCGTCATAACAGTCCAAACATCTGGATTACTAGTCAAATAACATAGTGGCCTAATAATCCAGAAAATGTGAGTTCAAATGCCAACATGACAGTTTAAGAATTTAAATTCAGGTTAAAAAATCTGGAACTAAAATGTTGGCATCAGTAAAGTTAACCATGAAACTGTCAAGACTGTCACAAAAAAACAACTGATTCAGTAAGGAAGGAGAAGGCCCCAAACACTCCTTTCAGGTGATGCAGTGATTTACTTGTACTTCTTTCAATTTAGTATACTGTATTCGCTGCTCACAATGTGGTCTCCTCTACATTGGGTAGACCAAACGCAGATTTGATGACCGCTTTGCGGAACACTTCCGCTCTGCTCTACCCACTGTTTTTATTCATGTTTGTGCTTTGGGCCAGGGCTGTTAATCTTTCTGTCTATTAACACCCTCTCTGCACTAATGCTTTATCTTTCAGCACACCATTAACATACAGTTTGCCTTTGCTCCATGACCTTCTGGTCAGTTATTCTCTATGTCCCTCTGTCCTATCAACACCCCTTTTGTTATCTCTTGCCCCACCCCCGCTTTATTTGCTTAAAACTTATTACACTTCTACCATTTGTCAGTTCTGATGAATGGTCACTGACCTGAAACGTTAACACTGCTTCTCTCTCAACAGATGCTGCCAGACCTGCTGAGTATTTCCAGCATTTCTTGTTTTTATAACTGATTCACTAATATCCTTTATGGGAAGAATCTTGTCATCCTTACTTTGCCTGGCCTATACATCACTCCAGTCCCACACGAAAACACTTGGCTCTTACTCGCCTTCTGAAGTAGCCTATATCCAACCACTCTAAAGAATAACAATGAGGGAGCACCTTCACCACATGGAAAGCAGTGATTCAAGGCAAAGGCCCACTAGCACTGTCTCAGGGAAACTAGGATTAGTAATAAATGCCAGAATTGCCAGAGATGCCAAATTTCCAAAAATGTGTACTTTCAAAAACAAAATTCAGAAAAATTAACCATAGTAGCACTGATAAAATCAAGAGAGATGTTGAAGACTAGAGATATGAATGGCTCACACATTAGACAAATAAACTTTTTCTTATATACATGTCTTCCTGAGCTACCCCACGGAGCTAATCAACATGTACGCGAACACAACTGAGAACAGAAGGATCGAATGAAAGCAAATGCAGATCAAAACATGAAATTTAGAGCAATGCTGCTAAAGCCAGGAGATAAAGTATTTGTGAAACGTGATGGTCAATGTTGGAAAGTAAACAACTCCTTATAACATCCAACCATTTGTTGCGACCAACACAAAGGGTCAATGATCACTGCTAAGTGCGATTCACAAATCATCACACAAAATGTCATTCTTCAAAGCACTGAAAACACGATTCGTAAGCACTGAATCCAATTCCAAAATCGACATCTCAATTGAAGGATACAAATCAAATAAGACTGCACCTGATATCAGACGATATCCTACTCTTGAGAGAAAATGTCCATCATAGTTTTTTTATTCGTTTGTGGGATGTGGGCGTCGCTGACAAGGCCAGCATTTCTTGCCCTTCCCAAATTGCCCTTGAACTGAGTGGCTTGCTAGGCCATTTCACAGGGCACTTAAGAGTCAATCACATCGCTGTGGGTCTGGAGCCACATGTAGGCTGGACCAGGTAAGACCAGCAGATTTCCATCCCTAACAGACATTAGTGAATGAGATGCTTTTTACAACAATTGACAATGGTTTCATTGTCACTGTTACACTAGCTTAGCTTTCAATTCCAGAAATATTGATTGAATTCAACTTTCACCATCTGCCTCTCACTCCTATCCTGACACACTCTCACTCTCTCCTATTCTGACACTCTCGCTCTCCCTCCCGCTCTCCTATCCTGACATTCTCTCTATCTCCTATCATGACACACTCCCTCCTATCCTGACACTCTCTCTCTCATCCTGACACTCTCTCTCTCTCTCTCCGATCCGAACACACTCTCTCTCTCTTTCCAAGCCTGACACACACACTCTCTGTCTCTCCCATTCTGACACACTCTCCTATCCTGACGCACACTCTCTCTCTCTCTCTCTCTCCTATCCTGACCCTGCCTCTCTCTCTCTCTTATCCTGACACACACACACTCTCTCTCTCTCCTAACCTGACATTCTCTATCTCCTATCCTGACCCTGCCTCCTTCTCTCTCTTATCCTGACACTCTCTCTCTCCTATCCTGACACTCACTCTCTCTCTCCCTTATCCTGACTCCCTCTCTCTCTCTTATCCTGACACACTCTCTCTCTCATCCTGACAACCACTCTCTCTCTTATCCTGACACTCCCTCTCTCTCTCCTATCCTGACACTTTCTCTCTCTCTTATCTTGACATTCACTCTCTCTCTCCCTTATCCTGACTCCCTCTCTCTCTCTTATCTTGACACTCACTCTCTCTCTCCCTTATCCTGACTCCCTCTCTCTCTCTTATCCTGACACACTCTCTCTCCCATCCTGACAACCACTCTCTCTCTTATCCTGACAACCACACTCTCTCTTATCCTGACAACCACTCTCTCTCTTATCCTATCTTGACACTCACTCTCTCTCTCTCCCTTATCCTGACTCCCTCTCCCTCTCTTATCCTGACTCCCTTTCTCTCTCTTATCCTGACTCCCTCTCTCTCCCTTATCCTGATACTCTCTCTCCCCGATCCTGAAACTCCCTCTCTCTCCTATCTGATACTCACTCTCTCTCCTCTCCTGACACTCACACTCTCTCTCTCCTTTCCGAACACTCACTCTCTCTCTCTTATAGTGACACACACTCTCTCTCTCTCTCTCCTGACACACTCTCTCTCTCTCTCTCCTATCCTGACACTCACTCTCTCTCTCCTTTCCGAACACTCACTCTCTCTCTCTGATAGTGACACACACTCTCTCTCTCTCTCCTGACACACTCTCTCTCTCTCTCTCCTATCCTGACACACACTCTCTGTCTCTCTCTACTATCCTGACATTCTTTCTCTCTCCTGTCGTGACAAACTCTCTCCTATCCTGACAAACTCTCTCTCTCTCTTCTCTCCTGACACACTCTCTCTCTCTCTTCTCTCCTAACACACTCTCACTCTCTCTCTTCTCTCCTAACACACTCTCACTCTCTCTCTTCTCTCCTGACACACTCTCACTCCCTCCTATCCTGACGGACTCTCTGTCTCCCCTATCCCAACATTCTCTCTCTCCCTCCTATCCTGACACTCTCCCTCACTGCTATCCTGACACTCACTCTCTCTCTCTCCTATCCTGACACACACTCTCTCTCTCCTATCCTGACACACACTCTCTCTCTCCCTCCTATCCTGACACTCTCCCTCTCTGCTATCCTGACACTCACTCTCTCTCTCTCCCATCCTGACACACACTCTCTCTCTCCCTCCTATCCTGACACTCTCTCTCTCCTATCCTGACACTCTCCCTCTCTGCTATCCTGACACTCACTCACACTCTCTCTCCTATCCTGACACACACTCTCTCTCTCGCTCCTATCCTGACACTCTCTCTCTCCTATCCTGACACTCTCCCTCGCTGCTATCCTGACACTCACTCTCTCTCTCTCTCTCCCTCCTATCCTGACACTCTCCCTCTCTGCTATCCTGACACTCTCTCTCTCTCTCCTATCCTGACACTCTCTCTCTCTCTCTCCTATCCTGACACTCTCTCTCTCTCTCCTATCCTGACCCTGCCTCTTTCTCTCTCTTATCCTGACACTCTCGCTCTCTCTCTCCTATCCTGACCCTGCCTCTTTCTCTCTCTTATCCTGACACTCTCTCTCTCTCTTATCCTGACACTCTCTCTCTCTCTTATCCTGACACTGCCTCTTTCTCTCTCTTATCCTGACACTCTCTCTCTCTCTCTCTTATCCTGACCCTGCCTCTTTCTCTCTCTTATCCTGACACACTCTCTCTCTCTCTCTCTCTCCCCTATCCTGACACACTCTCTCTCTCTCTCCTATCCTGACACTCTCTCTCTCCTATCCTGACACACACACTCTCTCTACGATCCTGACACTCTCTCTCTCTCTCTTATCCAGACACTCTCTCTCTCTCTCCTATCCTGACACTCTTTCTCTCTCTTATCCTGACACTCTCTCTCTCTCTTATCCTGACACTCTCTCTCTCTCTTATCCAGACACTCTTTCTCTCTCTTATCCAGACACTCTTTCTCTCTCTTATCCAGACACTCTTTCTCTCTCTTATCCAGACACTCTCTCTCCTATCCTGACCCTGCTTCTTTCTCTCTCTTATCCTGACACACTCTCTCTCTCTCCTATCCTGACATTCTCTCTCTCTCCTATCCTGACCCTGCCTCTTTCGCTCTCTTATCCTGACACTCTCTCTCTCTCTCTTATCCTGACACTCTCTCTCTCTCTCTTATCCTGACACTCTCTCTCTCTCTCTTATCCTGACACTCTCTCTCTCTCTCTTACCCTGACACTCTCTCTCTCTCCCATCCTGACACTCTCTCTCTCTCCCATCCTGACACTCTCTCTCTCTCTCTTATCCTGACACACACTCTCTCTCTCCTATCCTGACAATCTCTCTCTCTTATCCTGACACTCTCTCTCTCTCTCCTATCCTGACACCCTCTCTCTCTCCTATCCTGACCCTGCCTCTTTCACTCTCTTATCCAGACACTCTCCCTCTCTGCTATCCTGACATTCTCTCTCTCTCTTATCCTGACACACTCTCTCTCTCCTATCCTGACACTCTCTCTCTCTCTCCCCTATCCTGACATTCTCTCTCTCTCTCCTATTCTGACATTCTCTCTCTCTCTCCTATTCTGACATTCTCTCTCTCTCTCCTATTCTGACATTCTCTCTCTCCTATCCTGACCCTGCCTCTTTCTCTCTCTTATACTGACAATCTCCCTCTCTGCTATCCTGACACTCTCTCTCTCTCTCTCTCTCTCTCCTATCCTGACACACACTCGCTCTCTCATATCCAGACACTCTCTCTCTCTCTCCTATCCTGACACTCTCTCTCTCCTACCCTGACATTCTCTCTCTCCTACCCTGACCCTGCCTCTTTCTCTCTCTTATCCTGACACTCACTCTCTCACTCTTATCCTGACACTCACTCTCTCACTCCTATCCTGGCACACACTCGCTCTCTCTCTCCTATCCTGACATTCTTTCTCTCTCCTTTCCTGACATTCTCTCTCACTCTCTCTTAGCCGGACATTCTCTCTCTCTCTCTCTACTATCCTGACTTTCTCTCTCTCTCCTATCCTGACTTTCTCTCTCTCTCCTATCCTGACTTTCTCTCTCTCTCCTATCCTGACTTTCTCTCTCTCTCCTATCCTGACGTTCTTTCTCTCTCCTATCCTGACGTTCTTTCTCTCTCCTATCCTGACGTTCTTTCTCTCTCCTATCCTGACGTTCTCTCTCTCTCCTATCCTGACGTTCTCTCTCTCTCCTATCCTGACATTCTTTCTCTCTCCTATCCTGACATTCTTTCTCTCTCCTATCCTGACATTCTCTCTCTCTCTCTCTCTTAGCCGGACATTCTCTCTCTCTCTCTCTCTCTCTTAGCCGGACATTCTCTCTCTCTCTTAGCCGGACATTCTCTCTCTCTCTTAGCCGGACATTCTCTCTCTCCCCTATCCAGACGTTCCTTCTCTCTCCTATCCTGACATTCTTTCTCTCTCCTATCCTGACATTCTCTCTCTCTCCTATCCTGACATTCTTTCTCTCTCTCTCTAAACCAGACATTCTCTCTCCCTCCTATCCTGACATTCTCTCTCACACTCTCCTATCCTGACATTCTCTCTCTCTCCTATCCTGACGTTCTCTCTCTCTCCTATCCTGACGTTCTCTCTCTCTCCTATCCTGACGTTCTCTCTCTCTCCTATCCTGAAATTCTCTCGCTCTCCTATCCTGACATTCTTTCTCTCTCCTATCCTGACATTCTCTCTCTCTCCTATCCTGACATTCTCTCTCTCTCCTATCCTGACATTCTCTCTCTCTCTCTATTAGCTGGACATTGTCTCTCTCTCCGATCCTGACATTCTCTCTCACTCTCTCCTATCCTGACATTCTCTCTCCCGTAGCCGGACATTCTCTCTCTCTCCTATCCTGACATTCTTTCTCTCTCTTATCCTGACACTCTCTCTCTCTCCTATCCTGACACTCTCTCTCTCTCCTATCCTGACACTCTTTCTCTCTCCTATCCAGACACACTCTCTCTCTCCTATCCTGACACTCTCTTTCTCTCTCCTATCCTGACACTCTCTTTCTCTCTCCTATCCTGACATTCTCTCTCTCTCTCCTATCCTGACATTCTCTCTCTCTCTCCTATCCTGACATTCTCTCTCTCTCTCCTATCCTGACATTCTCTCTCTCTCTCCTATCCTGACATTCTCTCTCTCTCTCCTATCCTGACATTCTCTCTCTCTCTCCTATCCTGACCCTGCCTCTTTCTCTCTCTTATCCTGACACTCTCTCTCTCTCTCCTATCCTGACATTCTCTCTCTCTCTCCTATCCTGACATTCTCTCTCTCTCTCCTATCCTGACCCTGCCTCTTTCTCTCTCTTATCCTGACACTCTTTCTCTCTCTTATCCTGACACTCTCTCTCTCTCTTATCCTGACACTCTCTCTCTCTCTCCTATCCTGACACTCATTCTCTCTCTCTCTCTCCTATCCTGACACCCTCTCTCTCTCCTATCCTGACCCAGCCTCTTTCACTCTCTTATCCTGACACTCTCCCTCTCTCCTATCTTGACACTCTCTCTCTCTCTCTCCTATCCTGACACACACTCTCTCTCTCTCCTATCCTGACACACACTCTCTCTCTCTCCTATCCTGACACACACTCTCTCTCTCTCCTATCCTGACACACACTCTCTCTTATCCTGACACTCTCTCTCTCTCTCTCCTATCCTGACACTCTCTCTCTCTCTCCTATCCTGACACTCTCTCTCTCTCTCCTATCCTGACACTCTCTCTCTCTCCTATCCTGACACTCTCTCTCTCTCCTATCCTGACATTCTCTCTCTCTCCTATCCTGACCCTGCCTCTTTCTCTCTCTTATCCTGACAATCTCCCTCTCTACTATCCTGACACTCTCACTCTCTCTCTCTCCTATCCTGACACACACTCGCTCTCTCATATCCTGACACTCTCTCTCTCTCTCTCCTACCCTGACACTCTCTCTCTCCTACCCTGACCCTGCCTCTTTCTCTCTCTTATCCTGACACACTCTCTCTCTCCTATCCTGACACTCTCTCTCTCCCCTATCCTGACATTCTCTCTCTCTCTCCTATTCTGACATTCTCTCTCTCCTATCCTGACCCTGCCTCTTTCTCTCTCTTATCCTGACAATCTCCCTCTCTGCTATCCTGACACTCTCTCTCTCTCTCTCTCTCTCTCCTATCCTGACACACACTCGCTCTCTCATATCCTGACACTCTCTCTCTCTCTCCTATCCTGACACTCTCTCTCTCCTACCCTGACATTCTCTCTCTCCTACCCTGACCCTGCCTCTTTCTCTCTCTTATCCTGACACTCACTCTCTCACTCTTATCCTGACACTCACTCTCTCACTCTTATCCTGACACTCACTCTCTCACTCCTATCCTGGCACATACTCGCTCTCTCTCTCCTATCCTGACATTCTCTCTCTCTCCTTTCCTGACATTCTCTCTCTCTCTCTCTACTATCCTGACTTTCTCTCTCTCTCCTATCCTGACTTTCTCTCTCTCTCCTATCCTGACTTTCTCTCTCTCTCCTATCCTGACGTTCTTTCTCTCTCCTATCCTGACGTTCTTTCTCTCTCCTATCCTGACGTTCTCTCTCTCTCCTATCCTGACGTTCTTTCTCTCTCCTATCCTGACATTCTTTCTCTCTCCTATCCTGACATTCTCTCTCTCTCTCTCTCTTAGCCGGACATTCTCTCTCTCTCTCTCTCTTAGCCGGACATTCTCTCTCTCTCTTAGCCGGACATTGTCTCTCTCTCTTAGCCGGACATTCTCTCTCTCTCTTAGCCGGACATTCTCTCTCTCTCTTAGCCGGACATTCTCTCTCTCCCCTATCCAGACATTCTCTCTCTCCCCTATCCAGACGTTCCTTCTCTCTCCTATCCTGACATTCTTTCTCTCTCCTATCCTGACATTCTCTCTCTCTCCTATCCTGACATTCTTTCTCTCTCTCTCTAAACCAGACATTCTCTCTCCCTCCTATCCTGACATTCTCTCTCACACTCTCCTATCCTGACATTCTCTCTCTCTCCTATCCTGACGTTCTCTCTCTCTCCTATCCTGACGTTCTCTCTCTCTCCTATCCTGACGTTCTCTCTCTCTCCTATCCTGACGTTCTCTCTCTCTCCTATCCTGACATTCTCTCGCTCTCCTATCCTGACATTCTTTCTCTCTCCTATCCTGACATTCTCTCTCTCTCCTATCCTGACATTCTCTCTCTCTCCTATCCTGACATTCTCTCTCTCTCTCTCTTAGCTGGACATTCTATCTCTCTCCGATCCTGACATTCTCTCTCACTCTCTCCTATCCTGACATTCTCTCTCCCGTAGCCGGACATTCTCTCTCTCTCCTATCCTGACATTCTTTCTCTCTCCTATCCTGACACTCTTTCTCTCTCTTATCCAGACACTCTCTCTCTCTCCTATCCTGACACTCTCTTTCTCTCTCCTATCCTGACACTCTCTTTCTCTCTCCTATCCTGACACTCTCTTTCTCTCTCCGATCCTGACATTCTCTCTCACTCTCTCCTATCCTGACATTCTCTCTCCCGTAGCCGGACATTCTCTCTCTCTCCTATCCTGACATTCTTTCTCTCTCTTATCCTGACACTCTCTCTCTCTCCTATCCTGACACTCTCTCTCTCTCCTATCCTGACACTCTTTCTCTCTCTTATCCAGACACACTCTCTCTCTCCTATCCTGACACTCTCTTTCTCTCTCCTATCCTGACACTCTCTTTCTCTCTCCTATCCTGACATTCTCTCTCTCTCTCCTATCCTGACATTCTCTCTCTCTCTCCTATCCTGACATTCTCTCTCTCTCTCCTATCCTGACATTCTCTCTCTCTCTCCTATCCTGACATTCTCTCTCTCTCTCCTATCCTGACATTCTCTCTCTCTCTCCTATCCTGACATTCTCTCTCTCTCTCCTATCCTGACCCTGCCTCTTTCTCTCTCTTATCCTGACACTCTCTCTCTCTCTCCTATCCTGACATTCTCTCTCTCTCTCCTATCCTGACATTCTCTCTCTCTCTCCTATCCTGACCCTGCCTCTTTCTCTCTCTTATCCTGACACTCTTTCTCTCTCTTATCCTGACACTCTCTCTCTCTCTTATCCTGACACTCTCTCTCTCTCTCCTATCCTGACACTCATTCTCTCTCTCTCTCTCCTATCCTGACACCCTCTCTCTCTCCTATCCTGACCCAGCCTCTTTCACTCTCTTATCCTGACACTCTCCCTCTCTCCTATCTTGACACTCTCTCTCTCTCTCTCCTATCCTGACACACACTCTCTCTCTCTCCTATCCTGACACACACTCTCTCTCTCTCCTATCCTGACACACACTCTCTCTCTCTCCTATCCTGACACACACTCTCTCTTATCCTGACACTCTCTCTCTCTCTCTCCTATCCTGACACTCTCTCTCTCTCTCCTATCCTGACACTCTCTCTCTCTCTCTCCTATCCTGACACTCTCTCTCTCTCCTATCCTGACACTCTCTCTCTCTCCTATCCTGACATTCTCTCTCTCTCCTATCCTGACCCTGCCTCTTTCTCTCTCTTATCCTGACAATCTCCCTCTCTACTATCCTGACACTCTCACTCTCTCTCTCTCCTATCCTGACACACACTCGCTCTCTCATATCCTGACACTCTCTCTCTCTCTCTCCTACCCTGACACTCTCTCTCTCCTACCCTGACCCTGCCTCTTTCTCTCTCTTATCCTGACACACTCTCTCTCTCCTATCCTGACACTCTCTCTCTCCCCTATCCTGACATTCTCTCTCTCTCTCCTATTCTGACATTCTCTCTCTCCTATCCTGACCCTGCCTCTTTCTCTCTCTTATCCTGACAATCTCCCTCTCTGCTATCCTGACACTCTCTCTCTCTCTCTCTCTCTCTCCTATCCTGACACACACTCGCTCTCTCATATCCTGACACTCTCTCTCTCTCTCCTATCCTGACACTCTCTCTCTCCTACCCTGACATTCTCTCTCTCCTACCCTGACCCTGCCTCTTTCTCTCTCTTATCCTGACACTCACTCTCTCACTCTTATCCTGACACTCACTCTCTCACTCTTATCCTGACACTCACTCTCTCACTCCTATCCTGGCACATACTCGCTCTCTCTCTCCGATCCTGACATTCTCTCTCTCTCCTTTCCTGACATTCTCTCTCTCTCTCTCTACTATCCTGACTTTCTCTCTCTCTCCTATCCTGACTTTCTCTCTCTCTCCTATCCTGACTTTCTCTCTCTCTCCTATCCTGACGTTCTTTCTCTCTCCTATCCTGACGTTCTTTCTCTCTCCTATCCTGACGTTCTTTCTCTCTCCTATCCTGACGTTCTCTCTCTCTCCTATCCTGACGTTCTTTCTCTCTCCTATCCTGACATTCTTTCTCTCTCCTATCCTGACATTCTCTCTCTCTCTCTCTCTTAGCCGGACATTCTCTCTCTCTCTCTCTCTTAGCCGGACATTCTCTCTCTCTCTTAGCCGGACATTCTCTCTCTCTCTTAGCCGGACATTCTCTCTCTCTCTTAGCCGGACATTCTCTCTCTCTCTTAGCCGGACATTCTCTCTCTCCCCTATCCAGACGTTCCTTCTCTCTCCTATCCTGACATTCTTTCTCTCTCCTATCCTGACATTCTCTCTCTCTCCTATCCTGACATTCTTTCTCTCTCTCTCTAAACCAGACATTCTCTCTCCCTCCTATCCTGACATTCTCTCTCACACTCTCCTATCCTGACATTCTCTCTCTCTCCTATCCTGACGTTCTCTCTCTCTCCTATCCTGACGTTCTCTCTCTCTCCTATCCTGACGTTCTCTCTCTCTCCTATCCTGACGTTCTCTCTCTCTCCTATCCTGACATTCTCTCGCTCTCCTATCCTGACATTCTTTCTCTCTCCTATCCTGACATTCTCTCTCTCTCCTATCCTGACATTCTCTCTCTCTCCTATCCTGACATTCTCTCTCTCTCCTATCCTGACATTCTCTCTCTCTCTCTCTTAGCTGGACATTCTATCTCTCTCCGATCCTGACATTCTCTCTCACTCTCTCCTATCCTGACATTCTCTCTCCCGTAGCCGGACATTCTCTCTCTCTCCTATCCTGACATTCTTTCTCTCTCCTATCCTGACACTCTTTCTCTCTCTTATCCAGACACTCTCTCTCTCTCCTATCCTGACACTCTCTTTCTCTCTCCTATCCTGACACTCTCTTTCTCTCTCCTATCCTGACACTCTCTTTCTCTCTCCTATCCTGACACTCTCTTTCTCTCTCCTATCCTGACATTCTCTCTCTCTCTCCTATCCTGACATTCTCTCTCTCTCTCCTATCCTGACATTCTCTCTCTCTCTCCTATCCTGACATTCTCTCTCTCTCTCCTATCCTGACATTCTCTCTCTCTCTCCTATCCTGACCCTGCCTCTTTCTCTCTCTTATCCTGACACTCTCTCTCTCTCTCCTATCCTGACATTCTCTCTCTCTCTCCTATCCTGACATTCTCTCTCTCTCTCCTATCCTGACCCTGCCTCTTTCTCTCTCTTATCCTGACACTCTTTCTCTCTCTTATCCTGACACTCTCTCTCTCTCTCCTATCCTGACACTCATTCTCTCTCTCTCTCTCCTATCCTGACACCCTCTCTCTCTCCTATCCTGACCCAGCCTCTTTCACTCTCTTATCCTGACACTCTCCCTCTCTCCTATCCTGACACTCTCTCTCTCTCTCCTATCCTGACACACACTCTCTCTCTCTCCTATCCTGACACACACTCTCTCTCTCTCCTATCCTGACACACACTCTCTCTTATCCTGCCACTCTCTCTCTCTCTCTCCTATCCTGACACTCTCTCTCTCCTATCCTGACACTCTCTCTCTCCTATCCTGACACTCTCTCTCTCTCCTATCCTGACATTCTCTCTCTCTCCTATCCTGACATTCTCTCTCTCTCCTATCCTGACCCTGCCTCTTTCTCTCTCTTATCCTGACAATCTCCCTCTCTACTATCCTGACACTCTCACTCTCTCTCTCTCCTATCCTGACACACACTCGCTCTCTCATATCCTGACACTCTCTCTCTCTCTCTCCTACCCTGACACTCTCTCTCTCCTACCCTGACCCTGCCTCTTTCTCTCTCTTATCCTGACAATCTCCCTCTCTGCTATCCTGACACTCACTCACTCACTCTCTCACTCCTATCCTGACACACACTCGCTCTCTCTCTCCTATCCTGACATTCTCTCTCTCTCCTTTCCTGACATTCTCTCTCACTCTCTCCTATCCTGACATTCTCTCTCTCTCTCAGCCGGACATTCTCTCTCTCTCTCTCTTAGCCGGACATTCTCTCTCTCTCTCTCTCTCCTATCCTGACTTTCTCTCTCTCTCCTATCCTGACGTTCTCTCTCTCTCCTATCCTGACGTTCTCTCTCTCTCCTATCCTGACGTTCTTTCTCTCTCCTATCCTGACATTCTCTATCTCTCTCTCTCTTAGCCGGACATTCTCTCTCTCTCTTAGCCGGACATTCTCTCTCTCTCTTAGCCGGACATTCTCTCTCTCCCCTATCCAGAAGTTCTTTCTCTCTCCTATACTGACATTCTCTCACTCTCCTATCCTGACATTCTCTCTCTCTCCTATCCTGACATTCTCTCTCTCTCCTATCCTGACATTCTCTCTCTCTCCTATCCTGACATTCTCTCTCTCTCTCTCTTAGCCGGACATTCTCTCTCTCTCTCTCTTAGCCGGACATTCTCTCTCTCTCCTATCCTGACATTCTCTCTCACTCTCTCTCTTAGCTGGACATTCTCTCTCTCTCCTATCCTGACGTTCTCTCTGTCTCCTATCCTGACGTTCTCTCTCTCTCCTATCCTGACGTTCTCTCTCTCTCCTATCCTGACGTTCTCTCTCTCTCCTATCCTGACGTTCTCTCTCTCTCCTATCCTGACGTTCTCTCTCTCTCCTATCCTGACGTTCTCTCTCTCACTCTCTTAGCCGGACATTCTCTCTCTCTCCGATCCTGTCATTCTCTCTCACTCTCTCCTATCCTGACATTCTCTCTCCCTTTGCCGGACATTCTCTCTCTCTCCTATCCTGACATTCTTTCTCTCTCTCTCTCTCTCTTAGCCGGACATTCTCTCTCTCTCCTAACCTGACATTCTCTCTCTCTCTCTCCTATCCTGACACACACTCTCTCTCTCCTATCCTGACATTCTTTCTCTCTCCTATCCTGACATTCTCTCTCTCTCTCTCTCTTAGCCGGACATTCTCTCTCTCTCCTATCCTGACATTCTCTCTCTCTCTCTCCTATCCTGACACACACTCTCTCTCTCCTATCCTGACACTCTCTCTCTCTCTCCTATCCTGACACTCTCTCTCTCTCTCCTATCCTGACACTCTCTCTCTCTCTCTTATCCAGACACTCTCTCTCTCTCTCTTATCCAGACACTCTCTCTCTCTCTCTTATCCAGACACTCTCTCTCTCTCATATCCTGACACACACTCTCTCTCTTATATCCTGACACTCTCTCTCTCTCTTATATCCTGACACTCTCTCTCTCTCTCTCTCTCCTATCCTGACACTCTCTCTCTCTCTCTCTCTCCTATCCTGACACTCTCTCTCTCTCTCCTATCCTGACACTCTCTCTCTCTCTCTCCTATCCTGACACTCTCTCTCTCTCTCTCCTATCCTGACACTCTCTCTCTCTCTTATCCTGACACTCTCTCTCTCTCTCTCCTATCCTGACACTCTCTCTCTCTCTCTCCTATCCTGACACTCTCTCTCTCTCTCTCCTATCCTGACACTCTCTCTCTCTCTCTCCTATCCTGACACTCTCTCTCTCTTCTCCTGACACTCTCTCTCTCTTCTCCTGACACTCTCTCTCTCTTCTCCTGACACTCTCTCTCTCTTCTCCTGACACTCTCTCTCTCTTATCCTGACACTCTCTCTCTCTTATCCTGACACTCTCTCTCTCTTATCCTGACACTCTCTCTCTCTTATCCTGACACTCTCTCTCTCTTACCCTGACACTCTCTCTCTCTTATCCTGACACACTCTCTCTCTTATCCTGACACACTCTCTCTCTCTCCTATCCTGACATTCTCTCTCTCTCTCCTATCCTGACTTCTCTCTCTCTCTCCTATCCTGACATTCTCTCTCTCTCTCCTATCCTGACATTCTCTCTCTCTCTCCTATCCTGACATTCTCTCTCTCTCTCCTATCCTGACATTCCCTCTCTCTCTCCTATCCTGACATTCCCTCTCTCTCTCCTATCCTGACATTCTCTCTCTCTCTCCTATCCTGACATTCTCTCTCTCTCTCCTATCCTGACATTCCCTCTCTCTCTCCTATCCTGACACTCTCTCTCTCTCTCTCCTATCCTGACACTCTCTCTCTCTCTCTCCTATCCTGACACTCTCTCTCTCTCTCTCCTATCCTGACACTCTCTCTCTCTCTCTCCTATCCTGACACTCTCTCTCTCTCTCTCCTATCCTGACACTCTCTCTCTCTCTCTCTCTCCTATCCTGACACTCTCTCTCTCTCCTATCCTGACACTCTCTCTCTCTCTCTCTCTCTCTCTCTCGTATCCTGACACTCTCTCTCTCTCTCCTATCCTGACACTCTCTCTCTCTCTCCTATCCTGACACTCTCTCTCTCTCTCCTATCCTGACACTCTCTCTCTCTTATCCTGACACTCTCTCTCTCTTATCCTGACACTCTCTCTCTCTCCTATCCTGACATTCTCTCTCTCTCTCCTATCCTGACATTCTCTCTCTCTCTCCTATCCTGACATTCCCTCTCTCTCTCCTATCCTGACATTCCCTCTCTCTCTCCTATCCTGACATTCCCTCTCTCTCTCCTATCCTGACACTCTCTCTCTCTCTCCTATCCTGACACTCTCTCTCTCTCTCCTATCCTGACACTCTCTCTCTCTCTCCTATCCTGACACTCTCTCTCTCTCTCTCCTATCCTGACACTCTCTCTCTCTCTCTCCTATCCTGACACTCTCTCTCTCTCTCCTATCCTGACACTCTCTCTCTCTCTCTCCTATCCTGACACTCTCTCTCTCTCTCTCTCTCCTATCCTGACACTCTCTCTCTCTCTCTCGTATCCTGACACTCTCTCTCTCTCTCTCTCTCTCATATCCTGACACTCTCTCTCTCTCTCCTATCCTGACACTCTCTCTCTCTCTCCTATCCTGACACTCTCTCTCTCTCTCCTATCCTGACACTCTCTCTCTCTCTCCTATCCTGACACTCTCTCTCTCTTATCCTGACACTCTCTCTCTCTTATCCTGACACTCTCTCTCTCTCCTATCCTGACATTCTCTCTCTCTCCTATCCTGACATTCTCTCTCTCTCCTATCCTGACATTCTCTCTCTCCTATCCTGACACTCTCTCTCTCTTATCCTGACACTCTCTCTCTCTCTCTCCTATCCTGACATACTCTCTCTCTCTCTCCTATCCTGACCCTGCCTCTTTCTCTCTCTTATCCTGACACTCTCTCTCTCCTATCCTGACACACACTCTCTCTCTCTCCTATCCTGACACACACTCTCTCTCCTATCCTGACACACACTCTCTCTCCTATCCTGACATTCTCTCTCTCTCCTATCCTGACCCTGCCTCTTTCTCTTTCTTATCCTGACACTCTCTCTCTCTCTCCTATCCTGACATTCTCTCTCACTCTCTCCTATCCTGACATTCTCTCTCACTCTCTCTTAGCCGGACATTCTCTCTCACTCTCTCTCCTATCCTGACGTTCTCTCTCTCTCCTATCCTGACGTTCTCTCTCTCTCCTATCCTGACGTTCTCTCTCTCTCCTATCCTGACGTTCTCTCTCTCTCCTATCCTGACGTTCTCTCTCTCTCCTATCCTGACGTTCTCTCTCTCTCCTATCCTGACGTTCTTTCTCTCTCCTATCCTGACGTTCTTTCTCTCTCCTATCCTGACATTCTTTCTCTCTCCTATCCTGACATTCTCTCTCTCTCCTATCCTGACATTCTCTCTCTCTCCTATCCTGACATTCTCTCTCTATCTCTCTTAGCCGGACATTCTCTCTCTCTCCTATCCTGACATTCTCTCACACTCTCCTATCCTGACATTCTCTCTCACTCTCTCTCTTAGCCGGACATTCTCTCTCTCTCCTATCCTGACATTCTCTATGTCTCCTATCCAGACGTTCTCTCTCTCTCCTATCCTGACGTTCTCTCTCTCTCCTATCCTGACGTTCTCTCTCTCTCCTATCCTGACGTTCTCTCTCTCTCCTATCCTGACGTTCTTTCTCTCTCCTTTCCTGACATTCTCTCTCTCTCTCTCTTAGCCGGACATTCTCTCTCTCTCCGATCCTGTCATTCTCTCTCACTCTCTCCTATCCTGACATTCTCTCTCCCTTAGCCGGACATTCTCTCTCTCTCCTATCCTGACATTCTTTCTCTCTCCTATCCTGACATTCTCTCTCTCTCTCTCTCTCTTAGCCGGACATTCTCTCTCTCTCCTATCCTGACATTCTCTCTCTCTCTCTCCTATCCTGACACACACTCTCTCTCTCCTATCCTGACATTCTTTCTCTCTCCTATCCTGACATTCTCTCTCTCTCTCTCTCTTAGCCGGACATTCTCTCTCTCTCCTATCCTGACACACACTCTCTCTCTCCTATCCTGACACTCTCTCTCTCTCTCCTATCCTGACACTCTCTCTCTCTCTCCTATCCTGACACTCTCTCTCTCTCTCCTATCCTGACACTCTCTCTCTCTCTCCTATCCTGACACTCTCTCTCTCTCTCCTATCCTGACACTCTCTCTCTCTCTCCTATCCTGACACTCTCTCTCTCTTATCCTGACAATCTCTCTCTCTTATCCTGACAATCTCTCTCTCTTATCCTGACACGCTCTCTCTCTTATCCTGACACGCTCTCTCTCTCTCTCCTATCCTGATATTCTCTCTCTCTCTCCTATCCTGACATTCCCTCTCTCTGTCCTATCCTGACATTCCCTCTCTCTCTCCTATCCTGACACTCTCTCTCTCTCTCCTATCCTGACACTCTCTCTCTCTCTCTCCTATCCTGACACTCTCTCTCTCTCTCCTATCCTGACACTCTCTCTCTCTCTCTCCTATCCTGACACTCTCTCCCTCTCTCCTATCCTGACACTCTCTCCCTCTCTCTCCTATCCTGACACTCTCTCTCTCTCTCTCCTATCCTGACACTCTCTCTCTCTCTCTCCTATCCTGACACTCTCTCTCTCTCTCTCCTATCCTGACACTCTCTCTCTCTCTCTCTCTCCTATCCTGACACTCTCTCTCTCTCTCTCTCCTATCCTGACACTCTCTCTCTCTCTCTCTTATCCTGACACTCTCTCTCTCTCTCTCTCCTATCCTGACACTCTCTCTCTCTCTCTCCTATCCTGACACTCTCTCTCTCTCTCCTATCCTGACACTCTCTCTCTCTCTCTCCTATCCTGACACTCTCTCTCTCTCTCTCCTATCCTGACACTCTCTCTCTCTCTCTCTCCTATCCTGACACTCTCTCTCTCTCTCCTATCCTGACACTCTCTCTCTCTCTCTCTCCTATCCTGACACTCTCTCTCTCTCTCTTCTCCTGACACTCTCTCTCTCTCCTATCCTGACATTCTCTCTCTCTCTCTCCTATCCTGACACACACTCTCTCTCTCCTATCCTGACATTCTTTCTCTCTCCTATCCTGACATTCTCTCTCTCTCTCTCTCTTAGCCGGACATTCTCTCTCTCTCCTATCCTGACACACACTCTCTCTCTCCTATCCTGACACTCTCTCTCTCTCTCCTATCCTGACACTCTCTCTCTCTCTCCTATCCTGACACTCTCTCTCTCTCTCCTATCCTGACACTCTCTCTCTCTCTCCTATCCTGACACTCTCTCTCTCTCTCCTATCCTGACACTCTCTCTCTCTTATCCTGACACTCTCTCTCTCTTATCCTGACAATCTCTCTCTCTTATCCTGACAATCTCTCTCTCTTATCCTGACACGCTCTCTCTCTTATCCTGACACGCTCTCTCTCTCTCTCCTATCCTGACACTCTCTCTCTCTCTCCTATCCTGACACTCTCTCTCTCTCTCTTATCCAGACACTCTCTCTCTCTCTTATCCAGACACACACTCTCTCTTATATCCTGACACTCTCTCTCTCTCTCCTATCCTGACACTCTCTCTCTCTCTCTCCTATCCTGACACTCACTCTCTCTCTCTTCTCCTGACACTCTCTCTCTCTTCTCCTGACACTCTCTCTCTCTTCTCCTGACACTCTCTCTCTCTTATCCTGACACTCTCTCTCTCTTATCCTGACACGCTCTCTCTCTTATCCTGACACGCTCTCTCTCTTATCCTGACACGCTCTCTCTCTCTCCTATCCTGACATTCTCTCTCTCTCTCCTATCCTGACATTCTCTCTCTCTCTCCTATCCTGACATTCCCTCTCTCTCTCCTATCCTGATATTCTCTCTCTCTCTCCTATCCTGACATTCCCTCTCTCTGTCCTATCCTGACATTCCCTCTCTCTCTCCTATCCTGACACTCTCTCTCTCTCTCCTATCCTGACACTCTCTCTCTCTCTCTCCTATCCTGACACTCTCTCTCTCTCTCCTATCCTGACACTCTCTCTCTCTCTCCTATCCTGACACTCTCTCTCTCTCTCTCCTATCCTGACACTCTCTCCCTCTCTCCTATCCTGACACTCTCTCCCTCTCTCTCCTATCCTGACACTCTCTCTCTCTCTCTCCTATCCTGACACTCTCTCTCTCTCTCTCCTATCCTGACACTCTCTCTCTCTCTCTCCTATCCTGACACTCTCTCTCTCTCTCTCCTATCCTGACACTCTCTCTCTCTCTCTCTCTCCTATCCTGACACTCTCTCTCTCTCTCTCTCCTATCCTGACACTCTCTCTCTCTCTCTCCTATCCTGACACTCTCTCTCTCTCTCTCTCCTATCCTGACACTCTCTCTCTCTCTCTCTCCTATCCTGACACTCTCTCTCTCTCTCTCCTATCCTGACACTCTCTCTCTCTCTCTCCTATCCTGACACTCTCTCTCTCTCCTATCCTGACACTCTCTCTCTCTCTCTCCTATCCTGACACTCTCTCTCTCCTATCCTGACACTCTCTCTCTCTCTCCTATCCTGACACTCTCTCTCTCTCTCTCCTATCCTGACACTCTCTCTCTCTCTCTTCTCCTGACACTCTCTCTCTCTCTCTTATCCTGACACTCTCTCTCTCTTATCCTGACACTCTCTCTCTCTTATCCTGACACTCTCTCTCTCTTATCCTGACACTCTCTCTCTCTTATCCTGACACTCTCTCTCTCTCCTATCCTGACATTCTCTCTCTCTCCTATCCTGACATTCTCTCTCTCTTATCCAGACACTCTCTCTCTCTTATCCAGACACTCTCTCTCTCTTATCCAGACACTCTCTCTCTCTTATCCAGACACTCTCTCTCTCTTATCCTGACATTCTCTCTCTCTCCTATCCTGACATTCTCTCTCTCTCTCTCCTATCCTGACATTCTTTCTCTCTCCTATCCTGACATTCTCTCTCTCTCTCTCTCTTAGCCGGACATTCTCTCTCTCTCCTATCCTGACATTCTTTCTCTCTCCTATCCTGACATTCTTTCTCTCTCCTATCCTGACATTCTCTCTCTCTCTCTCTCTTAGCCGGACATTCTCTCTCTCTCCTATCCTGACGTTCTCTCTCTCTCTCTCCTATCCTGACGTTCTCTCTCTCTCTCCTATCCTGACGTTCTCTCTCTCTCTCCTATCCTGACGTTCTCTCTCTCTCTCCTATCCTGACGTTCTCTCTCTCTCTCCTATCCTGACGTTCTCTCTCTCTCTCCTATCCTGACGTTCTCTCTCTCTCCTATCCTGACATTCTCTCTCTCTCCTATCCTGACATTCTCTCTCTCTCCTATCCTGACCCTCTCTCTCTCTCTCTTATCCTGACACTCTCTCTCTCTCCCATCCTGACACTCTCTCTCTCTCCCATCCTGACACTCTCTCTCTCTCTCCTATCCTGACACACACTCTCTCTCTCCTATCCTGACACACACTCTCTCTCTCCTATCCTGACACTCTCTCTCTCTCCCATCCTGACACTCTCTCTCTCTCTCCTATCCTGACACACACTCTCTCTCTCCTATCCTGACACACACTCTCTCTCTCCTATCCTGACACACACTCTCTCTCCTATCCTGACACTCTCTCTCTCTCTCCTATCCTGACACCCTCTCTCTCTCCTATCCTGACCCTGCCTCTTTCACTCTCTTATCCTGACACTCTCCCTCTCTGCTATCCTGACATTCTCTCTCTCTCTTATCCTGACACACTCTCTCTCTCCTATCCTGACACACACTCTCTCTCTCCTATTCTGACATTCTCTCTCTCCTATCCTGACCCTGCCTCTTTCTCTCTCTTATCCTGACACTCTCTCTCTCTCCTATCCTGACACTCTTTCTCTCTCTTATCCAGACACTCTCTCTCTCTCCAATCCTGACACTCTCTTTCTCTCTCCTATCCTGACACTCTCTCTCTCTTATCCTGACATTCTCTCTCTCTCTCTCCTATCCTGACCCTGCCTCTTTCTCTCTCTTATCCTGACACTCCCTTTCTCTTATCCTGACATTCTCTCTCTCTCTCCTATCCTGACCCTGCCTCTTTCTCTCTCTTATCCAGACACTCACTCTCTCACTCCCATCCTGGCACACACTCGCTCTCTCTCTCCTATCCTGACATTCTCTCTCTCTCCTTTCCTGACATTCTCTCTCACTCACTCTTAGCCGGACATTCTCTCTCTCTCTCTCTCTCTCTCCTATCCTGACTTTCTCTCTCTCTCCTAACCTGACTTTCTCTCTCTCTCCTATCCTGACATTCTCTCTCTCTCTCCTATCCTGACGTTCTTTCTCTCTCCTATCCTGACGTTCTCTCTCTTTCCTATCCTGACATTCTTTCTCTCTCCTATCCTGACATTCTCTCTCTCTCCTATCCTGACATTCTCTCTCTCTCCTATCCTGACATTCTCTCTCTCTCCTATCCTGACATTCTCTCTCTCTCTCTCTCTTAGCCGGACATTCGCTCTCTCTCTTAGCCGGACATTCGCTCTCTCCCCTATCCAGACGTTCCTTCTCTCTCCTATCCTGACATTCTTTCTATCTCCTATCCTGACATTCTCTCTCTCTCCTATCCTGACATTCTTTCTCTCTCTCTCTTAGCCGGACATTCTCTCTCCCTCCTATCCTGACATTCTCTCTCACACTCTCCTATCCTGACATTCTCTCTCTCTCCTATCCTGACGTTCTCTCTCTCTCCTATCCTGACGTTCTCTCTCTCTCCTATCCTGATGTTCCCTCTCTCTCCTATCCTGACGTTCCCTCTCTCTCCTATCCTGACGTTCTCTCTCTCTCCAATCCTGACATTCTCTCTCACTCTCTCCTATACTGAGATTCTCTCTCCCGTAGCCGGACATTCTCTCTCTCTCCTATCCTGACATTCTTTCTCTCTCTCTCTTAGCCGGACATTCTCTCTCCCTCCTATCCTGACATTCTCTCTCACACTCTCCTATCCTGACATTCTCTCTCTCTCCTATCCTGACGTTCTCTCTCTCTCCTATCCTGACGTTCTCTCTCTCTCCTATCCTGACGTTCTCTCTCTCTCTTAGCCGGATATTCTCTCTCTCCCCTATCCAGACGTTCTTTCTCTCTCCTATCCTGACATTCTCTCTCTCTCTCCTATCCTGACACTCTTTCTCTCACTTATCCTGACACTCTTTCTCTCTCTTATCCTGACACTCTTTCTCTCTCTAATCCTGACACTCTTTCTCTCTCCAATCCTGACACTCTTTCTCTCTCCAATCCTGACACTCTTTCTCTCTCTTATCCTGACACTCTTTCTCTCTCTTATCCTGACACTCTTTCTCTCTCTTATCCTGACACTCTTTCTCTCTCTTATCCTGACACTCTCTCTCTCTCCTATCCTGACACTCTTTCTCTCTCCTATCCTGACACTCTTTCTCTCTCCTATCCTGACACTCTTTCTCTCTCCTATCCTGACACTCTCTCTCTCTCCTATCCTGACACTCTCTTTCTCTCCTATCCTGACACTCTCTTTCTCTCTCCTATCCTGACACTCTCTTTCTCTCTCCTATCCTGACACTCTCTTTCTCTCTCCTATCCTGACACTCT
This sequence comes from Heterodontus francisci, assembly GCF_036365525.1. Taxonomy (NCBI): domain Eukaryota; kingdom Metazoa; phylum Chordata; class Chondrichthyes; order Heterodontiformes; family Heterodontidae; genus Heterodontus; species Heterodontus francisci. The sequence continues at coordinate 146,483,983 of NC_090374.1, forward strand.
CTCTCTCTCCTATCCTGACACTCTCTCTCTCTCCTATCCTGACACTCTCTCTCTCTCCTATCCTGACACTCTCTCTCTCTCTCTCCTATCCTGACACTCTCTCTCTCTCTCTCCTATCCTGACACTCTCTCTCTCCTATCCTGACACTCTCTCTCTCCTATCCTGACACTCTCTCTCTCCTACCCTGACCCTGCCTCTTTCTCTCTCTTATCCTGACACTCACTCTCTCACTCCTATCCTGGCACACACTCGCTCTCTCTCTCCTATCCTGACATTCTCTCTCTCCTTTCCTGACATTCTCTCTCACTCACTCTTAGCCGGACATTCTCTCTCTCTCTCTCTCTCTCTCTCTCTCTCTCTCTTAGCCGGACATTCTCTCTCTCTCTCTCACTCTCCTATCCTGACTTTCTCTCTCTCTCCTATCCTGACTTTCTCTCTCTCTCCTATCCTGACTTTCTCTCTCTCCCCTATCCAGACGTTCTTTCTCTCCCCTATCCAGACGTTCTTTCTCTCCCCTATCCAGACGTTCTTTCTCTCCCCTATCCAGACGTTCTCTCTCTCTCCTATCCTGACGTTCTCTCTCTCTCCTATCCTGACGTTCTCTCTCTCTCCTATCCTGACATTCTTTTTCTCTCCTATCCTGACATTCTCTCTCTCTCTTAGCCGGACATTCGCTCTCTCCCCTATCCAGACGTTCCTTCTCTCTCCTATCCTGACATTCTTTCTCTCTCCTATCCTGACATTCTCTCTCTCTCCTATCCTGACATTCTCTCTCTCTCCTATCCTGACATTCTTTCTCTCTCTCTCTTAGCCGGACATTCTCTCTCCCTCCTATCCTGACATTCTCTCTCTCTCTTAGCCGGACATTCGCTCTCTCCCCTATCCAGACGTTCCTTCTCTCTCCTATCCTGACATTCTTTCTCTCTCCTATCCTGACTTTCTCTCTCTCTCCTATCCTGACTTTCTCTCTCTCTCCTATCCTGACGTTCTTTCTCTCTCCTATCCTGACGTTCTCTTTCTCTCCTATCCTGACATTCTTTCTCTCTCCTAGCCTGACAGTCTCTCTCTCTCTCTCTCTCTCTTAGCCGGACATTCTCTCTCTCTCTTAGCCGGACATTCTCTCTCTCTCTTAGCCGGACATTCTCTCTCTCTCTTAGCCGGATATTCTCTCTCTCCCCTATCCAGACGTTCTTTCTCTCTCCTATCCTGACATTCTTTCTCTCTCCTATCCTGACATTCTCTCTCTCTCCTATCCTGACATTCTCTCTCTCTCTCTCTTAGCCGGACATTCTCTCTCTCTCTCTCTTAGCCGGACATTCTCTCTCTCTCCTATCCTGACATTCTCTCTCACACTCTCCTATCCTGACATTCTCTCTCACACTCTCCTATCCTGACATTCTCTCTCACACTCTCCTATCCTGACATTCTCTCTCACTCTCTCTCTTAGCCGGACGTTCTCTCTCTCTCCTATCCTGACGTTCTCTCTCTCTCCTATCCTGACGTTCTCTCTCTCTCCTATCCTGACGTTCTCTCTCTCTCCTATCCTGACGTTCTCTCTCTCTCCTATCCTGACATTCTTTCTCTCTCCTATCCTGACATTCTCTCTCTCTCTCTCTCTTAGCCGGACATTCTCTCTCTCTCTTAGCCGGACATACTCTCTCTCTCTTAGCCGGACATACTCTCTCTCTCTTAGCCGGACATTCTCTCTCTCTCTTAGCCGGACATTCTCTCTCTCTCTTAGCCGGACATTCTCTCTCTCTTAGCCGGACATTCTCTCTCTCTCTTAGCCGGACATTCTCTCTCTCTCTTAGCCGGACATTCTCTCTCTCTCTTAGCCGGACATTCTCTCTCTCTCTTAGCCGGACATTCTCTCTCTCCCCTATCCAGACGTTCTCTCTCTCTCCTATCCTGACATTCTCTCTCTCTCCTATCCTGACATTCTCTCTCTCTCCTATCCTGACATTCTCTCTCTCTCCTATCCTGACATTCTCTCTCTCTCTCTCCTATCCTGACATTCTCTCTCTCTCTCTCCTATCCTGACATTCTCTCTCTCTCTCTCCTATCCTGACATTCTCTCTCTCTCTCTCCTATCCTGACATTCTCTCTCTCTCTCTCTTAGCCGGACATTCTCTCTCTCTCTCTCTTAGCCGGACATTCTCTCTCACACTCTCCTATCCTGACATTCTCTCTCACTCTCTCTCTTAGCCGGACATTCTCTCTCTCTCCTATCCTGACGTGTTCTCTCTCTCCTATCCTGACGTTCTCTCTCTCTCCTATCCTGACGTTCTCTCTCTCTCCTATCATGACGTTCTCTCTCTCTCTCCTATCATGACGTTCTCTCTCTCTCTCCTATCCTGACGTTCTCTCTCTCTCTCCTATCCTGACGTTCTCTCTCTCTCCTATCCTGACGTTCTCTCTCTCTCCTATCCTGACATTCTCTCTCTCTCCTATCCTGACCCTGCCTCTTTCGCTCTCTTATCCTGACACTCTCTCTCTCTCTCTTATCCTGACACTCTCTCTCTCTCTCTTATCCTGACACTCTCTCTCTCTCCCATCCTGACACTCTCTCTCTCTCTCCTATCCTGACACACACTCTCTCTCTCCTATCCTGACACACACTCTCTCTCTTATCCTGACACTCTCTCTCTCTCTCCTATCCTGACACCCTCTCTCTCTCCTATCCTGACCCTGCCTCTTTCACTCTCTTATCCTGACACTCTCCCTCTCTGCTATCCTGACATTCTCTCTCTCTCTTATCCTGACACACTCTCTCTCTCCTATCCTGACACACACTCTCTCTCTCCTATTCTGACATTCTCTCTCTCCTATCCTGACCCTGCCTCTTTCTCTCTCTTATCCTGACACTCTCTCTCTCTCCTATCCTGACACTCTTTCTCTCTCTTATCCAGACACTCTCTCTCTCTCCAATCCTGACACTCTCTTTCTCTCTCCTATCCTGACACTCTCTCTCTCTTATCCTGACATTCTCTCTCTCTCTCCTATCCTGACCCTGCCTCTTTCTCTCTCTTATCCTGACACTCCCTTTCTCTTATCCTGACATTCTCTCTCTCTCTCCTATCCTGACCCTGCCTCTTTCTCTCTCTTATCCAGACACTCACTCTCTCACTCCCATCCTGGCACACACTCGCTCTCTCTCTCCTATCCTGACATTCTCTCTCTCTCCTTTCCTGACATTCTCTCTCACTCACTCTTAGCCGGACATTCTCTCTCTCTCTCTCTCGATCTCCTATCCTGACTTTCTCTCTCTCTCCTAACCTGACTTTCTCTCTCTCTCCTATCCTGACTTTCTCTCTCTCTCTCCTATCCTGACGTTCTTTCTCTCTCCTATCCTGACGTTCTCTCTCTTTCCTATCCTGACATTCTTTCTCTCTCCTATCCTGACATTCTCTCTCTCTCCTATCCTGACATTCTCTCTCTCTCCTATCCTGACATTCTCTCTCTCTCTCTCTCTCTTAGCCGGACATTCTCTCTCTCTCTTAGCCGGACATTCGCTCTCTCCCCTATCCAGACGTTCCTTCTCTCTCCTATCCTGACATTCTTTCTCTCTCCTATCCTGACATTCTCTCTCTCTCCTATCCTGACATTCTTTCTCTCTCTCTCTTAGCCGGACATTCTCTCTCCCTCCTATCCTGACATTCTCTCTCACACTCTCCTATCCTGACATTCTCTCTCTCTCCTATCCTGACGTTCTCTCTCTCTCCTATCCTGACGTTCTCTCTCTCTCCTATCCTGACGTTCCCTCTCTCTCCTATCCTGACGTTCCCTCTCTCTCCTATCCTGACGTTCTCTCTCTCTCCAATCCTGACATTCTCTCTCACTCTCTCCTATACTGAGATTCTCTCTCCCGTAGCCGGACATTCTCTCTCTCTCCTATCCTGACATTCTCTCTCTCTCCTATCCTGACATTCTCTCTCTCTCTCCTATCCTGACACTCTTTCTCTCTCTTATCCTGACACTCTTTCTCTCTCTAATCCTGACACTCTTTCTCTCTCTAATCCTGACACTCTTTCTCTCTCTAATCCTGACACTCTTTCTCTCTCTAATCCTGACACTCTTTCTCTCTCTAATCCTGACACTCTTTCTCTCTCTAATCCTGACACTCTTTCTCTCTCTAATCCTGACACTCTTTCTCTCTCTTATCCTGACACTCTTTCTCTCTCTTATCCTGACACTCTTTCTCTCTCTTATCCTGACACTCTTTCTCTCTCTTATCCTGACACTCTCTCTCTCTCCTATCCTGACACTCTTTCTCTCTCCTATCCTGACACTCTTTCTCTCTCCTATCCTGACACTCTTTCTCTCTCCTATCCTGACACTCTCTCTCTCTCCTATCCTGACACTCTCTTTCTCTCTCCTATCCTGACACTCTCTTTCTCTCTCCTATCCTGACACTCTCTTTCTCTCTCCTATCCTGACACTCTCTTTCTCTCTCCTATCCTGACACTCTCTTTCTCTCTCCTATCCTGACACTCTCTTTCTCTCTCCTATCCTGATACTCTCTTTCTCTCTCCTATCCTGACACTCTCTCTCTCTTATCCTGACACTCTCTCTCTCTTATCCTGACACTCTCTCTCTCTTATCCTGACATTCTCTCTCTCTCTCCTATCCTGACCCTGCCTCTTTCTCTCTCTTATCCTGACACTCTCTCTCTCTCCTATCCTGACATTCTCTCTCTCTCTCCTATCCTGACCCTGCCTCTTTCTCTCTCTTATCCTGACACTCTCTCTCTTATCCTGACACTCTCTCTCTCTCCTATCCTGACACTCATTCTCTCTCTCTCTCTCTCTCTCTCTCTCTCCTATCCTGACACCCTCTCTCTCTCCTATCCTGACCCTGCCTCTTTCACTCTCTTATCCTGACACTCTCCCTCTCTGCTATCCTGACATTCTCTCTCTCTTATCGACACACTCTCTCTCTCCTATCCTGACACTCTCTCTCTCTCCTATCCTGACACTCTCTCTCTCTCTCTCTCCTATCCTGACACACACTCTCTCTCTCTCTCTCCTATTCTGACACACACTCTCTCTCTCTCCTATCCTGACACACACTCTCTCCTATCCTGACACTCTCTCTCTCTCCTATCCTGACATTCTCTCTCTCTCCTATCCTGACAATCTCCCTCTCTACTGTCCTGACAATCTCGCTCTCTACTATCCTGACACTCACTCTCTCTCTCTCTCTCCTATCCTGACACACACTCGCTCTCTCATATCCTGACACTCTCTCTCTCTCTCTCCTACCCTGACACTCTCTCTCTCTCTCTCCTACCCTGACACTGCCTCTTTCTCTCTCTTATCCTGACAATCTCCCTCTCTGCTATCCTGACACTCACTCTCTCTCTCTCTCCTATCCTGACACACACTCACTCTCTCACTCCTATCCTGACACACACTCGCTCTCTCTCTCCTATCCTGACATTCTCTCTCTCTCCTTTCCTGACATTCTCTCTCACTCTCTCCTATCCTGACATTCTCTCTCTCTCTCTCTTAGCCGGACATTCTCTCTCTCTCTCTTAGCCGGACATTCTCTCTCTCTCTCTCTTTGCCGGACATTCTCTCTCTCTCTCTCTCTCTCCTATCCTGACTTTCTCTCTCTCTCCTATCCTGACTTTCTCTCTCTCTCCTATCCTGACGTTCTTTCTCTCTCCTATCCTGACGTTCTTTCTCTCTCCTATCCTGACGTTCTCTTTCTCTCCTAGCCTGACATTCTCTCTCTCTCTCTCTCTTAGCCGGACATTCTCTCTCTCTCTTAGCCGGACATTCTCTCTCTCTCTTAGCCGGACATTCTCTCTCTCTCTTAGCCGGACATTCTCTCTCTCTCTTAGCCGGACATTCTCTCTCTCCCCTATCCAGACGTTCTTTCTCTCTCCTGTCCTGACATTCTTTCTCTCTCCTATCCTGACATTCTCTCTCTCTCCTATCCTGACATTCTCTCTCTCTCCTATCCTGACATTCTCTCTCTCTCTCTCTTAGCCGGACATTCTCTCTCTCTCTCTCTTAGCCGGACATTCTCTCTCTCTCTCTCTTAGCCGGACATTCTCTCTCTCTCCTATCCTGACATTCTTTCTCTCTCCTATCCTGACATTCTCTCTCTCCTATCCTGACATTCTCTCTCTCTCTCTCTTAGCCGGACATTCTCTCTCTCTCCGATCCTGTCATTCTCTCTCATCTCTCCTATCCTGACATTCTCTCTCCCTTAGCCGGACATTCTCTCTCTCTCCTATCCTGACATTCTCTCTCTCTCTCTCTCTCTCTTAGCCGGACATTCTCTCTCTCTCCTATCCTGACATTCTCTCTCTCTCTCTCCTATCCTGACATTCTCTCTCTCTCTCTCCTATCCTGACATTCTCTCTCTCTCTCTCCTATCCTGACATTCTCTCTCTCTCTCTCCTATCCTGACATTCTCTCTCTCTCTCTCCTATCCTGACACTCTCTCTCTCTTATCCTGACACTCTCTCTCTCTTATCCTGACACTCTCTCTCTCTTATCCTGACACTCTCTCTCTCTTATCCTGACACTCTCTCTCTCTTATCCTGACACTCTCTCTCTCTTATCCTGACACTCTCTCTCTCTCTCCTATCCTGACATTCTCTCTCTCTCTCCTATCCTGACATTCTCTCTCTCTCCTATCCTGACCCTGCCTCTTTCGCTCTCTTATCCTGACGCTCTCTCTCTCTCCCATCCTGACACTCTCTCTCTCTCTCCTATCCTGACACACACTCTCTCTCTCCTATCCTGACACACACTCTCTCTCTTATCCTGACACTCTCTCTCTCTCTCCTATCCTGACACCCTCTCTCTCTCCTATCCTGACCCTGCCTCTTTCACTCTCTTATCCTGACACTCTCCCTCTCTGCTATCCTGACATTCTCTCTCTCTCTTATCCTGACACACTCTCTCTCTCCTATCCTGACACACACTCTCTCTCTCCTATCCTGACACACACTCTCTCTCTCTCCTATCCTGACACACACTCTCTCTCTCTCCTATCCTGACATTCTCTCTCTCTCTCCTATTCTGACATTCTCTCTCTCCTATCCTGACCCTGCCTCTTTCTCTCTCTTATCCTGACAATCTCCCTCTCTGCTCTCCTGACACTCTCTCTCTCTCTCTCCTATCCTGACACACACTCGCTCTCTCATATCCTGACACTCTCTCTCTCTCTCTTATCCTGACACTCTCTCTCTCTCCTATCCTGACACTCTCTCTCTCTCCTATCCTGACACTCTTTCTCTCTCTTATCCAGACACTCTTTCTCTCTCTTATCCAGACACTCTTTCTCTCTCTTATCCAGACACTCTCTCTCTCTCCAATCCTGACACTCTCTCTCTCTCCAATCCTGACACACTCTCTCTCTCTCCTATCCTGACACTCTCTCTCTCTTATCCTGACATTCTCTCTCTCTCTCCTATCCTGACCCTGCCTCTTTCTCTCTCTTATCCTGACACTCCCTTTCTCTTATCCTGACATTCTCTCTCTCTCTCCTATCCTGACCCTGCCTCTTTCTCTCTCTTATCCAGACACTCACTCTCTCACTCCCATCCTGGCACACCCTCGCTCTCTCTCTCCTATCCTGACATTCTCTCTCTCTCCTTTCCTGACATTCTCTCTCACTCACTCTTAGCCGGACATTCTCTCTCTCTCTCTCTCTCTCTCTCCTATCCTGACTTTCTCTCTCTCTCCTAACCTGAATTTCTCTCTCTCCCCTATCCTGACTTTCTCTCTCTCTCTCCTATCCTGACGTTCTCTCTCTCTCCTATCCTGACGTTCTCTCTCTTTCCTATCCTGACATTCTCTCTCTCTCCTATCCTGACATTCTCTCTCTCTCCTATCCTGACATTCTCTCTCTCTCCTATCCTGACATTCTCTCTCTCTCTCTCTCTTAGCCGGACATTCTCTCTCTCTCTTAGCCGGACATTCGCTCTCTCTCCCCTATCCAGACGTTCCTTCTCTCTCCTATCCTGACATTCTCTCTCTCTCCTATCCTGACATTCTTTCTCTCTCTCTCTTAGCCGGACATTCTCTCTCCCTCCTATCCTGACATTCTCTCTCACACTCTCCTATCCTGACATTCTCTCTCTCTCCTATCCTGACGTTCTCTCTCTCTCCTATCCTGACGTTCTTTCTCTCTCCTATCCTGACGTTCTCTCTCTCTCTCTCCTATACTGAGATTCTCTCTCCCGTAGCCGGACATTCTCTCTCTCTCCTATCCTGACATTCTTTCTCTCTCCTATCCTGACATTCTCTCTCTCCTATCCTGACATTCTCTCTCTCTCTCCTATCCTGACACTCTTTCTCTCTCTCCTATCCTGACACTCTTTCTCTCTCTTATCCTGACACTCTTTCTCTCTCTTATCCTGACACTCTTTCTCTCTCTTATCCTGACACTCTTTCTCTCTCTAATCCTGACACTCTTTCTCTCTCTTATCCTGACACTCTTTCTCTCTCTTATCCTGACACTCTTTCTCTCTCTTATCCTGACACTCTCTCTCTCTCCTATCCTGACACTCTTTCTCTCTCCTATCCTGACACTCTTTCTCTCTCCTATCCTGACACTCTCTCTCTCTCCTATCCTGACACTCTCTCTCTCTCCTATCCTGACACTCTCTCTCTCTCCTATCCTGACACTCTCTCTCTCTCCTATCCTGACACTCTCTCTCTCTCTCCTATCCTGACACTCTTTCTCTCTCCTATCCTGACACTCTCTCTCTCTTATCCTGACACTCTCTCTCTCTTATCCTGACACTCTCTCTCTCTCTCCTATCCTGACCCTGCCTCTTTCTCTCTCTTATCCTGACACTCTCTCTCTCTCCTATCCTGACATTCTCTCTCTCTCTCCTATCCTGACCCTGCCTCTTTCTCTCTCTTATCCTGACACTCTCTCTCTCTCTTATCCTGACACTCTCTCTCTCTCTCCTATCCTGACACTCATTCTCTCTCTCTCTCTCTCTCTCCTATCCTGACACCCTCTCTCTCTCCTATCCTGACCCTGCCTCTTTCACTCTCTTATCCTGACACTCTCCCTCTCTGCTATCCTGACATTCTCTCTCTCTCTTATCCTGACACACTCTCTGTCTCCTATCCTGACACTCTCTCTCTCTCCTATCCTGACACTCTCTCTCTCTCCTATCCTGACACTCTCTCTCTCTCTCTCTCCTATCCTGACACACACTCTCTCTCTCTCCTATCCTGACACACACTCTCTCTCCTGTCCTGACACTCTCTCTCTCTCTCCTGTCCTGACACTCTCTCTCTCTCCTATCCTGACATTCTCTCTCTCTCCTATCCTGACATTCTCTCTCTCTCCTATCCTGACCCTGCCTCTTTCTCTCTCTTATCCTGACATTCTCCCTCTCTCCTATCCTGACACACACTCTCTCTCTCTCCTATCCTGACATACACTCTCTCCTATCCTGACACTCTCTCTCTCTCTCTCCTATCCTGACACTCTCTCTCTCTCTCCTATCCTGACATTCTCTCTCTCTCTCCTATCCTGACATTCTCTCTCTCTCCTATCCTGACCCTGCCTCTTTCTCTCTCTTATCCTGACATTCTCCCTCTCTACTATCCTGACAATCTCCCTCTCTACTATCCTGACACTCACTCTCTCTCTCTCTCCTATCCTGACACACACTCGCTCTCTCATATCCTGACACCCTCTCTCTCTCTCTCCTACCCTGACACTCTCTCTCTCCTACCCTGACCCTGCCTCTTTCTCTCTCTTATCCTGACAATCTCCCTCTCTGCTATCCTGACACTCACTCTCTCTCTCTCTCATATCCTGACACTCACTCTCTCACTCCTATCCTGACACACACTCGCTCTCTCTCTCCTATCCTGACATTCTCTCTCTCTCCTTTCCTGACATTCTCTCTCACTCTCTCTTAGCCGGACATTCTCTCTCTCTCTCTTAGCTGGACATTCTCTCTCTCACTCTTCGCCGGACATTCTCTCTCTCTCTCTCTTCGCCGGACATTCTCTCTCTCTCTCTCTCTTAGCCGGACATTCTCTCTCTCTCTCTCTCTTAGCCGGACACTCTCTCTCTCTCTCTCTTAGCCGGACATTCTCTCTCTCTCTTAGCCGGACATTCTCTCTCTCCCCTATCCAGACGTTCTTTCTCTCTCCTATCCTGACATTCTTTCTCTCTCCTATCCTGACATTCTCTCTCTCTCCTATCCTGACATTCTCTCTCTCTCTCTCTTAGCCGGACATTCTCTCTCTCTCTCTCTTAGCCGGACATTCTCTCTCTCTCTCTCTTAGCCGGACATTCTCTCTCTCTCCTATCCTGACATTCTTTCTCTCTCCTATCCTGACATTCTCTCTCTCCTATCCTGACATTCTCTCTCTCTCTCTCTTAGCCGGACATTCTCTCTCTCTCCGATCCTGTCATTCTCTCTCATCTCTCCTATCCTGACATTCTCTCTCCCTTAGCCGGACATTCTCTCTCTGCCCTATCCTTACATTCTTTCTCTCTCCTATCCTGACATTCTCTCTCTCTCTCTCTCTCTTAGCCGGACATTCTCTCTCTCTCCTATCCTGACATTCTCTCTCTCTCTCTCCTATCCTGACATTCTCTCTCTCTCTCTCCTATCCTGACATTCTCTCTCTCTCTCTCCTATCCTGACATTCTCTCTCTCTCTCTCCTATCCTGACACTCTCTCTCTCTTATCCTGACACTCTCTCTCTCTTATCCTGACACTCTCTCTCTCTTATCCTGACACTCTCTCTCTCTTATCCTGATACTCTCTCTCTCTTATCCTGACACTCTCTCTCTCTCTCTCCTATCCTGACATTCTCTCTCTCTCTCTCTTAGCCGGACATTCTCTCTCTCTCTCTCTTAGCCGGACATTCTCTCTCACACTCTCCTATCCTGACATTCTCTCTCACTCTCTCTCTTAGCCGGACATTCTCTCTCTCTCCTATCCTGACGTGTTCTCTCTCTCCTATCCTGACGTTCTCTCTCTCTCCTATCCTGACGTTCTCTCTCTCTCTCCTATCATGACGTTCTCTCTCTCTCTCCTATCATGACGTTCTCTCTCTCTCTCCTATCCTGACGTTCTCTCTCTCTCTCCTATCCTGACGTTCTCTCTCTCTCCTATCCTGACGTTCTCTCTCTCTCCTATCCTGACATTCTCTCTCTCTCCTATCCTGACCCTGCCTCTTTCGCTCTCTTATCCTGACACTCTCTCTCTCTCTCTTATCCTGACACTCTCTCTCTCTCTCTTATCCTGACACTCTCTCTCTCTCTCTTATCCTGACACTCTCTCTCTCTCCCATCCTGACACTCTCTCTCTCTCTCCTATCCTGACACACACTCTCTCTCTCCTATCCTGACACACACTCTCTCTCTTATCCTGACACTCTCTCTCTCTCTCCTATCCTGACACCCTCTCTCTCTCCTATCCTGACCCTGCCTCTTTCACTCTCTTATCCTGACACTCTCCCTCTCTGCTATCCTGACATTCTCTCTCTCTCTTATCCTGACACACTCTCTCTCTCCTATCCTGACACACACTCTCTCTCTCCTATTCTGACATTCTCTCTCTCCTATCCTGACCCTGCCTCTTTCTCTCTCTTATCCTGACACTCTCTCTCTCTCCTATCCTGACACTCTTTCTCTCTCTTATCCAGACACTCTCTCTCTCTCCAATCCTGACACTCTCTTTCTCTCTCCTATCCTGACACTCTCTCTCTCTTATCCTGACATTCTCTCTCTCTCTCCTATCCTGACCCTGCCTCTTTCTCTCTCTTATCCTGACACTCCCTTTCTCTTATCCTGACATTCTCTCTCTCTCTCCTATCCTGACCCTGCCTCTTTCTCTCTCTTATCCAGACACTCACTCTCTCACTCCCATCCTGGCACACACTCGCTCTCTCTCTCCTATCCTGACATTCTCTCTCTCTCCTTTCCTGACATTCTCTCTCACTCACTCTTAGCCGGACATTCTCTCTCTCTCTCTCTCTCTCTCCTATCCTGACTTTCTCTCTCTCTCCTAACCTGACTTTCTCTCTCTCTCCTATCCTGACTTTCTCTCTCTCTCTCCTATCCTGACGTTCTTTCTCTCTCCTATCCTGACGTTCTCTCTCTTTCCTATCCTGACATTCTTTCTCTCTCCTATCCTGACATTCTCTCTCTCTCCTATCCTGACATTCTCTCTCTCTCCTATCCTGACATTCTCTCTCTCTCTCTCTCTTAGCCGGACATTCTCTCTCTCTCTTAGCCGGACATTCGCTCTCTCCCCTATCCAGACGTTCCTTCTCTCTCCTATCCTGACATTCTTTCTCTCTCCTATCCTGACATTCTCTCTCTCTCCTATCCTGACATTCTTTCTCTCTCTCTCTTAGCCGGACATTCTCTCTCCCTCCTATCCTGACATTCTCTCTCACACTCTCCTATCCTGACATTCTCTCTCTCTCCTATCCTGACGTTCTCTCTCTCTCCTATCCTGACGTTCTCTCTCTCTCCTATCCTGACGTTCCCTCTCTCTCCTATCCTGACGTTCCCTCTCTCTCCTATCCTGACGTTCCCTCTCTCTCCTATCCTGACGTTCTCTCTCTCTCCAATCCTGACATTCTCTCTCACTCTCTCCTATACTGAGATTCTCTCTCCCGTAGCCGGACATTCTCTCTCTCTCCTATCCTGACATTCTCTCTCTCTCCTATCCTGACATTCTCTCTCTCTCTCCTATCCTGACACTCTTTCTCTCTCTTATCCTGACACTCTTTCTCTCTCTAATCCTGACACTCTTTCTCTCTCTAATCCTGACACTCTTTCTCTCTCTAATCCTGACACTCTTTCTCTCTCTAATCCTGACACTCTTTCTCTCTCTAATCCTGACACTCTTTCTCTCTCTAATCCTGACACTCTTTCTCTCTCTAATCCTGACACTCTTTCTCTCTCTTATCCTGACACTCTTTCTCTCTCTTATCCTGACACTCTTTCTCTCTCTTATCCTGACACTCTTTCTCTCTCTTATCCTGACACTCTTTCTCTCTCTTATCCTGACACTCTTTCTCTCTCTTATCCTGACACTCTTTCTCTCTCTTATCCTGACACTCTCTCTCTCTCCTATCCTGACACTCTTTCTCTCTCCTATCCTGACACTCTTTCTCTCTCCTATCCTGACACTCTCTCTCTCTCCTATCCTGACACTCTCTTTCTCTCTCCTATCCTGACACTCTCTTTATCTCTCCTATCCTGACACTCTCTTTCTCTCTCCTATCCTGACACTCTCTTTCTCTCTCCTATCCTGACACTCTCTTTCTCTCTCCTATCCTGACACTCTCTTTCTCTCTCCTATCCTGATACTCTCTTTCTCTCTCCTATCCTGACACTCTCTCTCTCTTATCCTGACACTCTCTCTCTCTTATCCTGACATTCTCTCTCTCTCTCCTATCCTGACCCTGCCTCTTTCTCTCTCTTATCCTGACACTCTCTCTCTCTCCTATCCTGACATTCTCTCTCTCTCTCCTATCCTGACCCTGCCTCTTTCTCTCTCTTATCCTGACACTCTCTCTCTTATCCTGACACTCTCTCTCTCTCCTATCCTGACACTCATTCTCTCTCTCTCTCTCTCCTATCCTGACACCCTCTCTCTCTCCTATCCTGACCCTGCCTCTTTCACTCTCTTATCCTGACACTCTCCCTCTCTGCTATCCTGACATTCTCTCTCTCTTATCGACACACTCTCTCTCTCCTATCCTGACACTCTCTCTCTCTCTCTCTCCTATCCTGACACACACTCTCTCTCTCTCTCTCCTATTCTGACACACACTCTCTCTCTCTCCTATCCTGACACACACTCTCTCCTATCCTGACACTCTCTCTCTCTCCTATCCTGACATTCTCTCTCTCTCCTATCCTGACAATCTCCCTCTCTACTGTCCTGACAATCTCGCTCTCTACTATCCTGACACTCACTCTCTCTCTCTCTCTCCTATCCTGACACACACTCGCTCTCTCATATCCTGACACTCTCTCTCTCTCTCTCCTACCCTGACACTCTCTCTCTCTCTCTCCTACCCTGACACTGCCTCTTTCTCTCTCTTATCCTGACAATCTCCCTCTCTGCTATCCTGACACTCACTCTCTCTCTCTCTCCTATCCTGACACACACTCACTCTCTCACTCCTATCCTGACACACACTCGCTCTCTCTCTCCTATCCTGACATTCTCTCTCTCTCCTTTCCTGACATTCTCTCTCACTCTCTCCTATCCTGACATTCTCTCTCTCTCTCTCTTAGCCGGACATTCTCTCTCTCTCTCTTAGCCGGACATTCTCTCTCTCTCTCTCTTAGCCGGACATTCTCTCTCTCTCTCTCTCTCTCCTATCCTGACTTTCTCTCTCTCTCCTATCCTGACTTTCTCTCTCTCTCCTATCCTGACGTTCTTTCTCTCTCCTATCCTGACGTTCTTTCTCTCTCCTATCCTGACGTTCTCTTTCTCTCCTAGCCTGACATTCTCTCTCTCTCTCTCTCTTAGCCGGACATTCTCTCTCTCTCTTAGCCGGACATTCTCTCTCTCTCTTAGCCGGACATTCTCTCTCTCTCTTAGCCGGACATTCTCTCTCTCCCCTATCCAGACGTTCTTTCTCTCTCCTGTCCTGACATTCTTTCTCTCTCCTATCCTGACATTCTCTCTCTCTCCTATCCTGACATTCTCTCTCTCTCCTATCCTGACATTCTCTCTCTCTCTCTCTTAGCCGGACATTCTCTCTCTCTCTCTCTTAGCCGGACATTCTCTCTCTCTCTCTCTTAGCCGGACATTCTCTCTCTCTCCTATCCTGACATTCTTTCTCTCTCCTATCCTGACATTCTCTCTCTCCTATCCTGACATTCTCTCTCTCTCTCTCTTAGCCGGACATTCTCTCTCTCTCCGATCCTGTCATTCTCTCTCATCTCTCCTATCCTGACATTCTCTCTCCCTTAGCCGGACATTCTCTCTCTGCCCTATCCTTACATTCTTTCTCTCTCCTATCCTGACATTCTCTCTCTCTCTCTCTCTCTTAGCCGGACATTCTCTCTCTCTCCTATCCTGACATTCTCTCTCTCTCTCTCCTATCCTGACATTCTCTCTCTCTCTCTCCTATCCTGACATTCTCTCTCTCTCTCTCCTATCCTGACACTCTCTCTCTCTTATCCTGACACTCTCTCTCTCTTATCCTGACACTCTCTCTCTCTTATCCTGACACTCTCTCTCTCTTATCCTGACACTCTCTCTCTCTTATCCTGACACTCTCTCTCTCTCTCCTATCCTGACATTCTCTCTCTCTCTCCTATCCTGACATTCTCTCTCTCTCCTATCCTGACCCTGCCTCTTTCGCTCTCTTATCCTGACGCTCTCTCTCTCTCCCATCCTGACACTCTCTCTCTCTCTCCTATCCTGACACACACTCTCTCTCTCCTATCCTGACACACACTCTCTCTCTTATCCTGACACTCTCTCTCTCTCTCCTATCCTGACACCCTCTCTCTCTCCTATCCTGACCCTGCCTCTTTCACTCTCTTATCCTGACACTCTCCCTCTCTGCTATCCTGACATTCTCTCTCTCTCTTATCCTGACACACTCTCTCTCTCCTATCCTGACACACACTCTCTCTCTCCTATCCTGACACACACTCTCTCTCTCTCCTATCCTGACACACACTCTCTCTCTCTCCTATCCTGACATTCTCTCTCTCTCTCCTATTCTGACATTCTCTCTCTCCTATCCTGACCCTGCCTCTTTCTCTCTCTTATCCTGACAATCTCCCTCTCTGCTCTCCTGACACTCTCTCTCTCTCTCTCCTATCCTGACACACACTCGCTCTCTCATATCCTGACACTCTCTCTCTCTCTCTTATCCTGACACTCTCTCTCTCTCCTATCCTGACACTCTTTCTCTCTCTTATCCAGACACTCTTTCTCTCTCTTATCCAGACACTCTTTCTCTCTCTTATCCAGACACTCTCTCTCTCTCCAATCCTGACACTCTCTCTCTCTCCAATCCTGACACACTCTCTCTCTCTCCTATCCTGACACTCTCTCTCTCTTATCCTGACATTCTCTCTCTCTCTCCTATCCTGACCCTGCCTCTTTCTCTCTCTTATCCTGACACTCCCTTTCTCTTATCCTGACATTCTCTCTCTCTCTCCTATCCTGACCCTGCCTCTTTCTCTCTCTTATCCAGACACTCACTCTCTCACTCCCATCCTGGCACACCCTCGCTCTCTCTCTCCTATCCTGACATTCTCTCTCTCTCCTTTCCTGACATTCTCTCTCACTCACTCTTAGCCGGACATTCTCTCTCTCTCTCTCTCTCTCTCTCTCTCCTATCCTGACTTTCTCTCTCTCTCCTAACCTGAATTTCTCTCTCTCCCCTATCCTGACTTTCTCTCTCTCTCTCCTATCCTGACGTTCTCTCTCTCTCCTATCCTGACGTTCTCTCTCTTTCCTATCCTGACATTCTCTCTCTCTCCTATCCTGACATTCTCTCTCTCTCCTATCCTGACATTCTCTCTCTCTCCTATCCTGACATTCTCTCTCTCTCTCTCTCTTAGCCGGACATTCTCTCTCTCTCTTAGCCGGACATTCGCTCTCTCTCCCCTATCCAGACGTTCCTTCTCTCTCCTATCCTGACATTCTCTCTCTCTCCTATCCTGACATTCTTTCTCTCTCTCTCTTAGCCGGACATTCTCTCTCCCTCCTATCCTGACATTCTCTCTCACACTCTCCTATCCTGACATTCTCTCTCTCTCCTATCCTGACGTTCTCTCTCTCTCCTATCCTGACGTTCTCTCTCTCTCCTATCCTGACGTTCTTTCTCTCTCCTATCCTGACGTTCTCTCTCTCTCTCTCCTATACTGAGATTCTCTCTCCCGTAGCCGGACATTCTCTCTCTCTCCTATCCTGACATTCTCTCTCTCTCCTATCCTGACATTCTCTCTCTCCTATCCTGACATTCTCTCTCTCTCTCCTATCCTGACACTCTTTCTCTCTCTTATCCTGACACTCTTTCTCTCTCTTATCCTGACACTCTTTCTCTCTCTTATCCTGACACTCTTTCTCTCTCTTATCCTGACACTCTTTCTCTCTCTAATCCTGACACTCTTTCTCTCTCTTATCCTGACACTCTTTCTCTCTCTTATCCTGACACTCTTTCTCTCTCTTATCCTGACACTCTCTCTCTCTCCTATCCTGACACTCTTTCTCTCTCCTATCCTGACACTCTCTCTCTCTCCTATCCTGACACTCTCTCTCTCTCCTATCCTGACACTCTCTCTCTCTCTCCTATCCTGACACTCTCTTTCTCTCTCCTATCCTGACACTCTCTCTCTCTTATCCTGACACTCTCTCTCTCTTATCCTGACACTCTCTCTCTCTTATCCTGACACTCTCTCTCTCTCTCCTATCCTGACCCTGCCTCTTTCTCTCTCTTATCCTGACACTCTCTCTCTCTCCTATCCTGACATTCTCTCTCTCTCTCCTATCCTGACCCTGCCTCTTTCTCTCTCTTATCCTGACACTCTCTCTCTCTCTTATCCTGACACTCTCTCTCTCTCTCCTATCCTGACACTCATTCTCTCTCTCTCTCTCTCTCTCCTATCCTGACACCCTCTCTCTCTCCTATCCTGACCCTGCCTCTTTCACTCTCTTATCCTGACACTCTCCCTCTCTGCTATCCTGACATTCTCTCTCTCTCTTATCCTGACACACTCTCTGTCTCCTATCCTGACACTCTCTCTCTCTCCTATCCTGACACTCTCTCTCTCTCCTATCCTGACACTCTCTCTCTCTCCTATCCTGACACTCTCTCTCTCTCTCTCTCCTATCCTGACACACACTCTCTCTCTCTCCTATCCTGACACACACTCTCTCTCCTGTCCTGACACTCTCTCTCTCTCTCCTGTCCTGACACTCTCTCTCTCTCCTATCCTGACATTCTCTCTCTCTCCTATCCTGACATTCTCTCTCTCTCCTATCCTGACCCTGCCTCTTTCTCTCTCTTATCCTGACATTCTCCCTCTCTCCTATCCTGACACACACTCTCTCTCTCTCCTATCCTGACATACACTCTCTCCTATCCTGACACTCTCTCTCTCTCCTATCCTGACACTCTCTCTCTCTCTCCTATCCTGACATTCTCTCTCTCTCTCCTATCCTGACATTCTCTCTCTCTCCTATCCTGACCCTGCCTCTTTCTCTCTCTTATCCTGACATTCTCCCTCTCTACTATCCTGACAATCTCCCTCTCTACTATCCTGACACTCACTCTCTCTCTCTCTCCTATCCTGACACACACTCGCTCTCTCATATCCTGACACCCTCTCTCTCTCTCTCCTACCCTGACACTCTCTCTCTCCTACCCTGACCCTGCCTCTTTCTCTCTCTTATCCTGACAATCTCCCTCTCTGCTATCCTGACACTCACTCTCTCTCTCTCTCATATCCTGACACTCACTCTCTCACTCCTATCCTGACACACACTCGCTCTCTCTCTCCTATCCTGACATTCTCTCTCTCTCCTTTCCTGACATTCTCTCTCACTCTCTCTTAGCCGGACATTCTCTCTCTCTCTCTTAGCCGGACATTCTCTCTCTCACTCTTCGCCGGACATTCTCTCTCTCTCTCTCTTCGCCGGACATTCTCTCTCTCTCTCTCTCTTAGCCGGACATTCTCTCTCTCTCTCTCTCTTAGCCGGACACTCTCTCTCTCTCTCTCTTAGCCGGACACTCTCTCTCTCTCTCTCTTAGCCGGACATTCTCTCTCTCCCCTATCCAGACGTTCTTTCTCTCTCCTATCCTGACATTCTTTCTCTCTCCTATCCTGACATTCTTTCTCTCTCCTATCCTGACATTCTCTCTCTCTCCTATCCTGACATTCTCTCTCTCTCTCTCTTAGCCGGACATTCTCTCTCTCTCTCTCTTAGCCGGACATTCTCTCTCTCTCTCTCTTAGCCGGACATTCTCTCTCTCTCTCTCTTAGCCGGACATTCTCTCTCTCTCCTATCCTGACATTCTTTCTCTCTCCTATCCTGACATTCTCTCTCTCCTATCCTGACATTCTCTCTCTCTCTCTCTTAGCCGGACATTCTCTCTCTCTCCGATCCTGTCATTCTCTCTCATCTCTCCTATCCTGACATTCTCTCTCCCTTAGCCGGACATTCTCTCTCTGCCCTATCCTTACATTCTTTCTCTCTCCTATCCTGACATTCTCTCTCTCTCTCTCTCTCTTAGCCGGACATTCTCTCTCTCTCCTATCCTGACATTCTCTCTCTCTCTCTCCTATCCTGACATTCTCTCTCTCTCTCTCCTATCCTGACATTCTCTCTCTCTCTCTCCTATCCTGACACTCTCTCTCTCTTATCCTGACACTCTCTCTCTCTTATCCTGACACTCTCTCTCTCTTATCCTGACACTCTCTCTCTCTTATCCTGACACTCTCTCTCTCTTATCCTGACACTCTCTCTCTCTCTCCTATCCTGACACTCTCTCTCTCTTATCCTGACACTCTCTCTCTCTTATCCTGACACTCTCTCTCTCTTATCCTGACACTCTCTCTCTCTCTCTCCTATCCTGACATTCTCTCTCTCTCTCTCTTAGCCGGACATTCTCTCTCACACTCTCCTATCCTGACATTCTCTCTCACTCTCTCTCTTAGCCGGACATTCTCTCTCTCTCCTATCCTGACGTGTTCTCTCTCTCCTATCCTGACGTTCTCTCTCTCTCCTATCCTGACGTTCTCTCTCTCTCCTATCCTGACGTTCTCTCTCTCTCTCCTATCATGACGTTCTCTCTCTCTCTCCTATCCTGACGTTCTCTCTCTCTCTCCTATCCTGACGTTCTCTCTCTCTCTCCTATCCTGACGTTCTCTCTCTCTCCTATCCTGACGTTCTCTCTCTCTCCTATCCTGACATTCTCTCTCTCTCCTATCCTGACCCTGCCTCTTTCGCTCTCTTATCCTGACACTCTCTCTCTCTCTCTTATCCTGACACTCTCTCTCTCTCTCTTATCCTGACACTCTCTCTCTCTCCCATCCTGACACTCTCTCTCTCTCTCCTATCCTGACACACACTCTCTCTCTCCTATCCTGACACACACTCTCTCTCTTATCCTGACACTCTCTCTCTCTCTCCTATCCTGACACCCTCTCTCTCTCCTATCCTGACCCTGCCTCTTTCACTCTCTTATCCTGACACTCTCCCTCTCTGCTATCCTGACATTCTCTCTCTCTCTTATCCTGACACACTCTCTCTCTCCTATCCTGACACACACTCTCTCTCTCCTATTCTGACATTCTCTCTCTCCTATCCTGACCCTGCCTCTTTCTCTCTCTTATCCTGACACTCTCTCTCTCTCCTATCCTGACACTCTTTCTCTCTCTTATCCAGACACTCTCTCTCTCTCCAATCCTGACACTCTCTTTCTCTCTCCTATCCTGACACTCTCTCTCTCTTATCCTGACATTCTCTCTCTCTCTCCTATCCTGACCCTGCCTCTTTCTCTCTCTTATCCTGACACTCCCTTTCTCTTATCCTGACATTCTCTCTCTCTCTCCTATCCTGACCCTGCCTCTTTCTCTCTCTTATCCAGACACTCACTCTCTCACTCCCATCCTGGCACACACTCGCTCTCTCTCTCCTATCCTGACATTCTCTCTCTCTCCTTTCCTGACATTCTCTCTCACTCACTCTTAGCCGGACATTCTCTCTCTCTCTCTCTCTCTCTCCTATCCTGACTTTCTCTCTCTCTCCTAACCTGACTTTCTCTCTCTCTCCTATCCTGACTTTCTCTCTCTCTCTCCTATCCTGACGTTCTTTCTCTCTCCTATCCTGACGTTCTCTCTCTTTCCTATCCTGACGTTCTCTCTCTTTCCTATCCTGACATTCTTTCTCTCTCCTATCCTGACATTCTCTCTCTCTCCTATCCTGACATTCTCTCTCTCTCCTATCCTGACATTCTCTCTCTCTCCTATCCTGACATTCTCTCTCTCTCTCTCTCTTAGCCGGACATTCTCTCTCTCTCTTAGCCGGACATTCGCTCTCTCCCCTATCCAGACGTTCCTTCTCTCTCCTATCCTGACATTCTTTCTCTCTCCTATCCTGACATTCTCTCTCTCTCCTATCCTGACATTCTTTCTCTCTCTCTCTTAGCCGGACATTCTCTCTCCCTCCTATCCTGACATTCTCTCTCACACTCTCCTATCCTGACATTCTCTCTCTCTCCTATCCTGACGTTCTCTCTCTCTCCTATCCTGACGTTCTCTCTCTCTCCTATCCTGACGTTCCCTCTCTCTCCTATCCTGACGTTCCCTCTCTCTCCTATCCTGACGTTCTCTCTCTCTCCAATCCTGACATTCTCTCTCACTCTCTCCTATACTGAGATTCTCTCTCCCGTAGCCGGACATTCTCTCTCTCTCCTATCCTGACATTCTTTCTCTCTCCTATCCTGACATTCTCTCTCTCTCCTATCCTGACATTCTCTCTCTCTCTCCTATCCTGACACTCTTTCTCTCTCTTATCCTGACACTCTTTCTCTCTCTAATCCTGACACTCTTTCTCTCTCTAATCCTGACACTCTTTCTCTCTCTAATCCTGACACTCTTTCTCTCTCTCCTGTCCTGACACTCTTTCTCTCTCTAATCCTGACACTCTTTCTCTCTCTAATCCTGACACTCTTTCTCTCTCTAATCCTGACACTCTTTCTCTCTCTAATCCTGACACTCTTTCTCTCTCTAATCCTGACACTCTTTCTCTCTCTAATCCTGACACTCTTTCTCTCTCTTATCCTGACACTCTTTCTCTCTCTTATCCTGACACTCTTTCTCTCTCTTATCCTGACACTCTTTCTCTCTCTTATCCTGACACTCTCTCTCTCTCCTATCCTGACACTCTTTCTCTCTCCTATCCTGACACTCTTTCTCTCTCCTATCCTGACACTCTCTCTCTCTCCTATCCTGACACTCTCTTTCTCTCTCCTATCCTGACACTCTCTTTCTCTCTCCTATCCTGACACTCTCTTTCTCTCTCCTATCCTGACACTCTCTTTCTCTCTCCTATCCTGACACTCTCTTTCTCTCTCCTATCCTGATACTCTCTTTCTCTCTCCTATCCTGACACTCTCTCTCTCTTATCCTGACACTCTCTCTCTCTTATCCTGACATTCTCTCTCTCTCCTATCCTGACCCTGCCTCTCTCTCTCTCCTATCCTGACATTCTCTCTCTCTCTCCTATCCTGACCCTGCCTCTTTCTCTCTCTTATCCTGACACTCTCTCTCTTATCCTGACACTCTCTCTCTCTCCTATCCTGACACTCATTCTCTCTCTCTCTCTCTCTCTCTCTCTCTCCTATCCTGACACCCTCTCTCTCTCCTATCCTGACCCTGCCTCTTTCACTCTCTTATCCTGACACTCTCCCTCTCTGCTATCCTGACATTCTCTCTCTCTTATCGACACACTCTCTCTCTCCTATCCTGACACTCTCTCTCTCTCTCTCTCCTATCCTGACACACACTCTCTCTCTCTCTCTCCTATTCTGACACACACTCTCTCTCTCTCCTATCCTGACACACACTCTCTCCTATCCTGACACTCTCTCTCTCTCCTATCCTGACATTCTCTCTCTCTCCTATCCTGACAATCTCCCTCTCTACTGTCCTGACAATCTCGCTCTCTACTATCCTGACACTCACTCTCTCTCTCTCTCTCCTATCCTGACACACACTCGCTCTCTCATATCCTGACACTCTCTCTCTCTCTCTCCTACCCTGACACTCTCTCTCTCTCTCTCCTACCCTGACACTGCCTCTTTCTCTCTCTTATCCTGACAATCTCCCTCTCTGCTATCCTGACACTCACTCTCTCTCTCTCTCCTATCCTGACACACACTCACTCTCTCACTCCTATCCTGACACACACTCGCTCTCTCTCTCCTATCCTGACATTCTCTCTCTCTCCTTTCCTGACATTCTCTCTCACTCTCTCCTATCCTGACATTCTCTCTCTCTCTCTCTTAGCCGGACATTCTCTCTCTCTCTCTTAGCCGGACATTCTCTCTCTCTCTCTCTTAGCCGGACATTCTCTCTCTCTCTCTCTCTCTCCTATCCTGACTTTCTCTCTCTCTCCTATCCTGACTTTCTCTCTCTCTCCTATCCTGACGTTCTTTCTCTCTCCTATCCTGACGTTCTTTCTCTCTCCTATCCTGACGTTCTCTTTCTCTCCTAGCCTGACATTCTCTCTCTCTCTCTCTCTTAGCCGGACATTCTCTCTCTCTCTTAGCCGGACATTCTCTCTCTCTCTTAGCCGGACATTCTCTCTCTCTCTTAGCCGGACATTCTCTCTCTCTCTTAGCCGGACATTCTCTCTCTCCCCTATCCAGACGTTCTTTCTCTCTCCTGTCCTGACATTCTTTCTCTCTCCTATCCTGACATTCTCTCTCTCTCCTATCCTGACATTCTCTCTCTCTCCTATCCTGACATTCTCTCTCTCTCTCTCTTAGCCGGACATTCTCTCTCTCTCTCTCTTAGCCGGACATTCTCTCTCTCTCTCTCTTAGCCGGACATTCTCTCTCTCTCCTATCCTGACATTCTTTCTCTCTCCTATCCTGACATTCTCTCTCTCTCCTATCCTGACATTCTCTCTCTCTCTCTCTTAGCCGGACATTCTCTCTCTCTCCGATCCTGTCATTCTCTCTCATCTCTCCTATCCTGACATTCTCTCTCCCTTAGCCGGACATTCTCTCTCTGCCCTATCCTTACATTCTTTCTCTCTCCTATCCTGACATTCTCTCTCTCTCTCTCTCTCTTAGCCGGACATTCTCTCTCTCTCCTATCCTGACATTCTCTCTCTCTCTCTCCTATCCTGACATTCTCTCTCTCTCTCTCCTATCCTGACATTCTCTCTCTCTCTCTCCTATCCTGACATTCTCTCTCTCTCTCTCCTATCCTGACACTCTCTCTCTCTTATCCTGACACTCTCTCTCTCTTATCCTGACACTCTCTCTCTCTTATCCTGACACTCTCTCTCTCTTATCCTGACACTCTCTCTCTCTTATCCTGACACTCTCTCTCTCTTATCCTGACACTCTCTCTCTCTCTCCTATCCTGACATTCTCTCTCTCTCTCCTATCCTGACATTCTCTCTCTCTCCTATCCTGACCCTGCCTCTTTCGCTCTCTTATCCTGACATTCTCTCTCTCTCTCTTATCCTGACGCTCTCTCTCTCTCCCATCCTGACACTCTCTCTCTCTCTCCTATCCTGACACACACTCTCTCTCTCCTATCCTGACACACACTCTCTCTCTTATCCTGACACTCTCTCTCTCTCTCCTATCCTGACACCCTCTCTCTCTCCTATCCTGACCCTGCCTCTTTCACTCTCTTATCCTGACACTCTCCCTCTCTGCTATCCTGACATTCTCTCTCTCTCTTATCCTGACACACTCTCTCTCCTATCCTGACACACACTCTCTCTCTCCTATCCTGACACACACTCTGTCTCTCTCCTATCCTGACACACACTCTGTCTCTCTCCTATCCTGACACACACTCTCTCTCTCTCCTATCCTGACATTCTCTCTCTCTCTCCTATTCTGACATTCTCTCTCTCCTATCCTGACCCTGCCTCTTTCTCTCTCTTATCCTGACAATCTCCCTCTCTGCTCTCCTGACTCTCTCTCTCTCTCTCTCCTATCCTGACACACACTCGCTCTCTCATATCCTGACACTCTCTCTCTCTCTTATCCTGACACTCTCTCTCTCTCTCTTATCCTGACACTCTCTCTCTCTCCTATCCTGACACTCTCTCTCTCTCTCTCTCCTATCCTGACACTCTTTCTCTCTCTTATCCAGACACTCTTTCTCTCTCTTATCCAGACACTCTCTCTCTCTCCAATCCTGACACTCTCTCTCTCTCCAATCCTGACACTCTCTCTCTCTCTCCTATCCTGACACACTCTCTCTCTCTCCTATCCTGACACTCTCTCTCTCTTATCCTGACATTCTCTCTCTCTCTCCTATCCTGACCCTGCCTCTTTCTCTCTCTTATCCTGACACTCCCTTTCTCTTATCCTGACATTCTCTCTCTCTCTCCTATCCTGACCCTGCCTCTTTCTCTCTCTTATCCAGACACTCACTCTCTCACTCCCATCCTGGCACACCCTCGCTCTCTCTCTCCTATCCTGACATTCTCTCTCTCTCCTTTCCTGACATTCTCTCTCACTCACTCTTAGCCGGACATTCTCTCTCTCTCTCTCTCTCTCTCTCTCTCTCCTATCCTGACTTTCTCTCTCTCTCCTAACCTGAATTTCTCTCTCTCCCCTATCCTGACTTTCTCTCTCTCTCTCCTATCCTGACGTTCTCTCTCTCTCCTATCCTGACGTTCTCTCTCTTTCCTATCCTGACATTCTCTCTCTCTCCTATCCTGACATTCTCTCTCTCTCCTATCCTGACATTCTCTCTCTCTCCTATCCTGACATTCTCTCTCTCTCTCTCTCTTAGCCGGACATTCTCTCTCTCTCTTAGCCGGACATTCGCTCTCTCTCCCCTATCCAGACGTTCCTTCTCTCTCCTATCCTGACATTCTCTCTCTCTCCTATCCTGACATTCTTTCTCTCTCTCTCTTAGCCGGACATTCTCTCTCCCTCCTATCCTGACATTCTCTCTCACACTCTCCTATCCTGACATTCTCTCTCTCTCCTATCCTGACGTTCTCTCTCTCTCCTATCCTGACGTTCTCTCTCTCTCCTATCCTGACGTTCTTTCTCTCTCCTATCCTGACGTTCTCTCTCTCTCTCTCTCCTATACTGAGATTCTCTCACCCGTAGCCGGACATTCTCTCTCTCTCCTATCCTGACATTCTTTCTCTCTCCTATCCTGACATTCTCTCTCTCCTATCCTGACATTCTCTCTCTCTCTCCTATCCTGACACTCTTTCTCTCTCTTATCCTGACACTCTTTCTCTCTCTTATCCTGACACTCTTTCTCTCTCTTATCCTGACACTCTTTCTCTCTCTAATCCTGACACTCTTTCTCTCTCTTATCCTGACACTCTTTCTCTCTCTTATCCTGACACTCTTTCTCTCTCTTATCCTGACACTCTCTCTCTCTCCTATCCTGACACTCTTTCTCTCTCCTATCCTGACACTCTTTCTCTCTCCTATCCTGACACTCTCTCTCTCTCCTATCCTGACACTCTCTCTCTCTCCTATCCTGACACTCTCTCTCTCTCTCCTATCCTGACACTCTCTTTCTCTCTCCTATCCTGACACTCTCTCTCTCTTATCCTGACACTCTCTCTCTCTTATCCTGACACTCTCTCTCTCTCTCCTATCCTGACCCTGCCTCTTTCTCTCTCTTATCCTGACACTCTCTCTCTCTCCTATCCTGACATTCTCTCTCTCTCTCCTATCCTGACCCTGCCTCTTTCTCTCTCTTATCCTGACACTCTCTCTCTCTCTTATCCTGACACTCTCTCTCTCTCTCCTATCCTGACACTCATTCTCTCTCTCTCTCTCTCTCTCCTATCCTGACACCCTCTCTCTCTCCTATCCTGACCCTGCCTCTTTCACTCTCTTATCCTGACACTCTCCCTCTCTGCTATCCTGACATTCTCTCTCTCTCTTATCCTGACACACTCTCTGTCTCCTATCCTGACACTCTCTCTCTCTCCTATCCTGACACTCTCTCTCTCTCCTATCCTGACACTCTCTCTCTCTCTCTCTCCTATCCTGACACACACTCTCTCTCTCTCCTATCCTGACACACACTCTCTCTCTCTCCTATCCTGACACACACTCTCTCTCCTGTCCTGACACTCTCTCTCTCTCTCCTGTCCTGACACTCTCTTTCTCTCCTATCCTGACATTCTCTCTCTCTCCTATCCTGACATTCTCTCTCTCTCCTATCCTGACCCTGCCTCTTTCTCTCTCTTATCCTGACATTCTCCCTCTCTCCTATCCTGACACACACTCTCTCTCTCTCCTATCCTGACATACACTCTCTCCTATCCTGACACTCTCTCTCTCTCTCTCCTATCCTGACACTCTCTCTCTCTCTCCTATCCTGACATTCTCTCTCTCTCTCCTATCCTGACATTCTCTCTCTCTCCTATCCTGACCCTGCCTCTTTCTCTCTCTTATCCTGACATTCTCCCTCTCTACTATCCTGACAATCTCCCTCTCTACTATCCTGACACTCACTCTCTCTCTCTCTCCTATCCTGACACACACTCGCTCTCTCATATCCTGACACCCTCTCTCTCTCTCTCCTACCCTGACACTCTCTCTCTCCTACCCTGACCCTGCCTCTTTCTCTCTCTTATCCTGACAATCTCCCTCTCTGCTATCCTGACACTCACTCTCTCTCTCTCTCATATCCTGACACTCACTCTCTCACTCCTATCCTGACACACACTCGCTCTCTCTCTCCTATCCTGACATTCTCTCTCTCTCCTTTCCTGACATTCTCTCTCACTCTCTCTTAGCCGGACATTCTCTCTCTCTCTCTTAGCCGGACATTCTCTCTCTCACTCTTCGCCGGACATTCTCTCTCTCTCTCTCTTCGCCGGACATTCTCTCTCTCTCTCTCTCTTAGCCGGACATTCTCTCTCTCTCTCTCTCTTAGCCGGACATTCTCTCTCTCTCTCTCTTAGCCGGACATTCTCTCTCTCTCTTAGCCGGACATTCTCTCTCTCCCCTATCCAGACGTTCTTTCTCTCTCCTATCCTGACATTCTTTCTCTCTCCTATCCTGACATTCTTTCTCTCTCCTATCCTGACATTCTCTCTCTCTCTCTCTTAGCCGGACATTCTCTCTCTCTCTCTCTTAGCCGGACATTCTCTCTCTCTCTCTCTTAGCCGGACATTCTCTCTCTCTCCTATCCTGACATTCTCTCTCACACTCTCCTATCCTGACATTCTCTCTCACTCTCCTATCCTGACGTTCTCTCTCTCTCCTATCCTGACATTCTTTCTCTCTCCGATCCTGTCATTCTCTCTCACTCTCTCCTATCCTGACATTCTCTCTCCCTTAGCCGGACATTCTCTCTCTGCCCTATCCTGACATTCTTTCTCTCTCCTATCCTGACATTCTCTCTCTCTCTCTTCGCCGGACATTCTCTCTCTCTCCTATCCTGACACACACTCTCTCTCTCCTATCCTGACATTCTTTCTCTCTCCTATCCTGACATTCTCTCTCTCTCTCTCTCTCTTACTTAGCCGGACATTCTCTCTCTCTCCTATCCTGACATTCTCTCTCTCTCCTATCCTGACATTCTTTCTCTCTCTCTCTTAGCCGGACATTCTCTCTCCCTCCTATCCTGACATTCTCTCTCACACTCTCCTATCCTGACGTTCTCTCTCTCTCCTATCCTGACGTTCTCTCTCTCTCCTATCCTGACGTTCTCTCTCTCTCCTATCCTGACGTTCTCTCTCTCTCCTATCCTGAAGTTCTCTCTCTCTCCTATCCTGACGTTCTTTCTCTCTCCTATCCTGACATTCTCTCTCACTCTCTCCTATACTGAGATTCTCTCTCCCGTAGCCGGACATTCTCTCTCTCTCCTATCCTGACATTCTTTCTCTCTCCTATCCTGACATTCTCTCTCTCTCTCCTATCCTGACACTCTTTCTCTCTCTTATCCTGACACTCTTTCTCTCTCTTATCCTGACACTCTTTCTCTCTCTTATCCTGACACTCTTTCTCTCTCTAATCCTGACACTCTTTCTCTCTCTTATCCTGACACTCTTTCTCTCTCTTATCCTGACACTCTCTCTCTCTCCTATCCTGACACTCTCTCTCTCTCCTATCCTGACACTCTTTCTCTCTCCTATCCTGACACTCTCTCTCTCTCCTATCCTGACACTCTCTCTCTCTCCTATCCTGACACTCTCTCTCTCTTATCCTGACACTCTCTCTCTCTTATCCTGACACTCTCTCTCTCTTATCCTGACACTCTCTCTCTCTTATCCTGACACTCTCTCTCTCTCTCCTATCCTGACCCTGCCTCTTTCTCTCTCTTAACCTGACACTCTCTCTCTCTCTCCTATCCTGACATTCTCTCTCTCTCTCCTATCCTGACCCTGCCTCTTTCTCTCTCTTATCCTGACACTCTCTCTCTCTCTCTTATCCTGACACTCTCTCTCTCTCCTATCCTGACACTCATTCTCTCTCTCTCTCTCTCTCCTATCCTGACACCCTCTCTCTCTCCTATCCTGACCCTGCCTCTTTCACTCTCTTATCCTGACACTCTCCCTCTCTGCTTTCCTGACATTCTCTCTCTCTCTTATCCTGACACACTCTCTCTCTCCTATCCTGACACTCTCTCTCCTATCCTGACACTCTCTCTCCTATCCTGACACTCTCTCTCTCTCTCTCTCTCTCTCTCCTATCCTGACACACACTCTCTCTCTCTCCTATCCTGACACACACTCTCTCTCTCTCCTATCCTGACACTCTCTCTCTCCTATCCTGACACTCTCTCTCTCCTATCCTGACACTCTCTCTCTCTCTCCTGTCCTGACACTCTCTCTCTCTCTCCTGTCCTGACACTCTCTCTCTCTCTCCTGTCCTGACACTCTCTCTCTCTCTCCTGTCCTGACACTCTCTCTCTCTCTCCTGTCCTGACACTCTCTCTCTCTCTCCTGTCCTGACATTCTCTCTCTCTCCTGTCCTGACATTCTCTCTCTCTCCTGTCCTGACATTCTCTCTCTCTCCTATCCTGACATTCTCTCTCTCTCCTATCCTGACATTCTCTCTCTCTCCTATCCTGACACTGCCTCTTTCTCTCTCTTATCCTGACAATCTCCCTCTCTCCTATCCTGACACACACTCTCTCTCTCTCCTATCCTGACACACACTCTCTCCTATCCTGACACTCTCTCTCTCTCTCCTATCCTGACACTCTCTCTCTCTCTCTCCTATCCTGACACTCTCTCTCTCTCTCCTATCCTGACATTCTCTCTCTCTCTCCTATCCTGACATTCTCTCTCTCTCTCCTATCCTGACATTCTCTCTCTCTCCTATCCTGACATTCTCTCTCTCTCCTATCCTGACATTCTCTCTCTCTCCTATCCTGACATTCTCCCTCTCTCCTATCCTGACACACACTCGCTCTCTCTCTCCTATCCTGACCCTGCCTCTTTCTCTCTCTTATCCTGACAATCTCCCTCTCTGCTATCCTGACACTCACTCTCTCTCTCTCTCCTATCCTGACACACACTCTCTCAATCCTATCCTGACACACACTCGCTCTCTCTCTCCTATCCTGACATTCTCTCTCTCTCCTTTCCTGACATTCTCTCTCACTCTCTCTTAGCCGGACATTCTCTCTCTCTCTCTTAGCCGGACATTCTCTCTCTCTCTCTTAGCCGGACATTCTCTCTCTCTCTCTCTCTCTTCGCCGGACATTCTCTCTCTCTCTCTCTTAGCCGGACATTCTCTCTCTCTCTCTCTTAGCCGGACATTCCCTCTCTCTCTTAGCCGGACATTCTCTCTCTCCCCTATCCAGACGTTCTTTCTCTCTCCTATCCTGACATTCTTTCTCTCTCCTATCCTGACATTCTCTCTCTCTCCTATCCTGACATTCTCTCTCTCTCCTATCCTGACATTCTCTCTCTCTCTCTCTTAGCCGGACATTCTCTCTCTCTCTCTCTCTCTTAGCCGGACATTCTCTCTCTCTCCTATCCTGACATTCTCTCTCACACTCTCCTATCCTGACATTCTCTCTCACTCTCTCTCTTAGCCGGACATTCTCTCTCTCTCCTATCCTGACGTTCTCTCTCTCTCCTATCCTGACACTCTCTCTCTCTCCTATCCTGACGTTCTCTCTCTCTCCTATCCTGACGTTCTCTCTCTCTCCTATCCTGACATTCTTTCTCTCTCCTATCCTGACATTCTTTCTCTCTCCGATCCTGTCATTCTCTCTCACTCTCTCCTATCCTGACATTCTCTCTCCCTTAGCCGGACATTCTCTCTCTGCCCTATCCTGACATTCTTTCTCTCTCCTATCCTGACATTCTCTCTCTCTCTTCGTCGGACATTCTCTCTCTCTCCTATCCTGACATTCTCTCTCTCTCTCTCCTATCCTGACACACACTCTCTCTCTCCTATCCTGACATTCTTTCTCTCTCCTATCCTGACATTCTCTCTCTCTCTTATCCAGACACTCTCTCTGTCTCTTATCCAGACACTCTCTCTGTCTCTTATCCAGACACTCTCTCTGTCTCTTATCCAGACACTCTCTCTCTCTCTTATCCAGACACTCTCTCTCTCTCTTATCCAGACACTCTCTCTCTCTCTTATCCAGACACTCTCTCTCTCTCTTATCCAGACACTCTCTCTCTCTCTCTGCTATCCTGACACTCTCTCTCTCTGCTATCCTGACACTCTCTCTCTCTGCTATCCTGACACTCTCTCTCTCTGCTATCCTGACACTCTCTCTCTCTCTCTCTCCTATCCTGACACTCTCTCTCTCTCCTATCCTGACACTCTCTCTCTCTCCTATCCTGACATTCTCTCTCTCTCCTATCCTGACACTCTCTCTCTCTCTCCCATCCTGACACTCTCTCTCTCTCTCTCCTATCCAGACAATCTCTCTCTCTCTCCTACCCTGACACTCTCTCTCTCTCTCTCTCCTACCCTGACACTCTCTCTCTCTCTCTCCTATCCTGACACTCTCTCTCTCTCTTATCCAGACACTCTCTCTCTCTCTTATCCTATCCTGACATTCTTTCTCTCTCCTATCCTGGCATTCTCTCTCTCTCCTATCCTGGCATTCTCTCTCTCTCCTATCCTGGCATTCTCTCTCTCTCCTATCCTGGCATTCTCTCTCTCTCCTATCCTGGCATTCTCTCTCTCTCCTATCCTGGCATTCTCTCTCTCTCCTATCCTGGCATTCTCTCTCACTCTCTCCTATCCTGACATTCTCTCTCACTCTCTCCTATCCTGACACTCTCTCTCTCTCTTATCCAGACACTCTCTCTCTCTCTTATCCAGACACTCTCTCTCTCTCTTATCCTATCCTGACATTCTTTCTCTCTCCTATCCTGACATTCTCTCTCTCTCCTATCCTGGCATTCTCTCTCTCTCTCTCCTATCCTGACACTCTCTCTCTCTCTCTCCTATCCTGACACTCTCTCTCTCTCTCTCTCTCCTATCCTGACACTCTCTCTCTCTCTCTCTCTCCTATCCTGACACTCTCTCTCTCTCTCCCATCCTGACACTCTCTCTCTCTTATCCTGACACTCTCTCTCTCTCTCTCCTATCCTGACATTCTCTCTCACTCTCTCCTATCCTGACACTCTCTCTCTCTCTTATCCAGACACTCTCTCTCTCTCTTATCCAGACACTCTCTCTCTCTCTTATCCTATCCTGACATTCTTTCTCTCTCCTATCCTGACGTTCTCTCTCTCTCCTATCCTGACGTTCTCGCTCTCTCCTATCCTGACGTTCTCGCTCTCTCCTATCCTGACGTTCTCGCTCTCTCCTATCCTGACGTTCTCTCTCTCTCCTCTCCTTACGTTCTCTCTCTCTCCTCTCCTGACGTTCTCTCTCTCTCCTCTCCTGACGTTCTCTCTCTCTCCTCTCCTGACGTTCTCTCTCTCTCCTCTCCTGACGTTCTCTCTCTCTCCTATCCTGACATTCTTTCTCTCTCCTATCCTGACATTCTCTCTCTCTCCTATCCTGACATTCTCTCTCTCTCCTATCCTGACATTCTCTCTCTCTCCTTTCCTGACATTCTTTCTCGCTCTCCTATCCTGACACTCTTTCTCTCTCTTATCCTGACACTCTTTCTCTCTCTTATCCTGACACTCTCTCTCTCTCCTATCCTGACACTCTCTTTCTCTCTCCTTTCCTGACACTCTCTCTCTCTTATCCTGACACTCTCTCTCTCTTATCCTGACACTCTCTCTCTCTTATCCTGACATTCTCTCTCTCTCTCCTATCCTGACATTCTCTCTCTCTCTCCTATCCTGACATTCTCTCTCTCTCTCCTATCCTGACATTCTCTCTCTCTCTCTTATCCTGACATTCTCTCTCTCTCTCTTATCCTGACATTCTCTCTCTCTCTCTTAGCCGGACATTCTCTCTCTCTCTCTCTTAGCCGGATATTCTCTCTCTCTCTCTCTCCTATCCTGACTTTCTCTCTCTCTCCTATCCTGACGTTCTTTCTCTCTCCTATCCTGACGTTCTTTCTCTCTCCTATCCTGACGTTCTCTCTCTCTCCTATCCTGACGTTCTTTCTCTCTCCTATCCTGACATTCTTTCTCTCTCCTATCCTGACATTCTCGCTCTCTCTCTCTCTCTTAGCCGGACATTCTCTCTCTCTCTTAGCCGGACATTCTCTCTCTCTCTTAGCCGGACATTCTCTCTCTCTCTTAGCCGGACATTCTCTCTCTCCCCTATCCAGACGTTCTTTCTCTCTCCTATCCTGACATTCTTTCTCTCTCCTATCCTGACATTCTTTCTCTCTCCTATCCTGACATTCTTTCTCTCTCCTTTCCTGACATTCTCTCTCTCTCCTTTCCTGACATTCTCTCTCTCTCCTTTCCTGACATTCTCTCTCTCTCTCTCTTAGCCAGACATTCTCTCTCTCTCTCTCTTAGCCGGACATTCTCTCTCTCTCTCTCTTAGCCGGACATTCTCTCTCTCTCTCTTAGCCGGACATTCTCTCTCTCTCCTATCCTGACGTTCTCTCTCTCTCCTATCCTGACGTTCTCTCTCTCTCCTATCCTGACATTCTTTCTCTCTCCTATCCTGTCATTCTCTCTCACTCTCTCCTATCCTGACATTCTCTCTCCCTTAGCCGGACATTCTCTCCCTGCCCTATCCTGACATTCTTTCTCTCTCCTATCCTGACATTCTCTCCCTCTCTCTCTCTTCGCCGGACATTCTCTCTCTCTCCTATCCTGACATTCTCTCTCTCTCTCTCCTATCCTGACACACACTCTCTCTCTCTCCTATCCTGACATTCTTTCTCTCTCCTATCCTGACATTCTCTCTCTCTCTCTCTCTCTCTCTTAGCCGGACATTCTCTCTCTCTCCTATCCTGACACACACTCTCTCTCTTATCCAGACACACACTCTCTCTCTTATCCAGACACACACTCTCTCTCTTATCCAGACACACACTCTCTCTCTTATCCAGACACACACTCTCTCTCTTATCCAGACACACACTCTCTCTCTTATCCAGACACACACTCTCTCTCTTATCCAGACACACACTCTCTCTCTTATCCAGACACACACTCTCTCTCTTATCCAGACACACACTCTCTCTCTTATCCAGACACACACTCTCTCTCTTATCCAGACACTCTCTCTCTCTCTCTTATCCAGACACTCTCTCTCTCTCTCTTATCCAGACACTCTCTCTCTCTCTCTTATCCAGACACTCTCTCTCTCTCTCTTATCCAGACACTCTCTCTCTCTCTCTTATCCAGACACTCTCTCTCTCTCTCTTATCCAGACACTCTCTCTCTCTCTTATCCAGACACTCTCTCTCTCTCTTATCCAGACACTCTCTCTCTCTCTTATCCAGACACTCTCTCTCTCTCTTATCCAGACACTCTCTCTCTCTCTTATCCAGACACTCTCTCTCTCTCTTATCCAGACACTCTCTCTCTCTCTTATCCAGACACTCTCTCTCTCTCTTATCCAGACACTCTCTCTCTCTCTCCTATCCTGACACACTCTCTCTCTCTCCTATCCTGACACTCTCTCTCTCTCTCCTATCCTGACACTCTCTCTCTCTCTCCTATCCTGACACTCTCTCTCTCTCTCCTATCCTGACACTCTCTCTCTCTCTCCCATCCTGACACTCTCTCTCTCTCTCTCTTATCCTGACACTCTCTCTCTCTTATCCTGACACTCTCTCTCTCTTATCCTGACACTCTCTCTCTCTTATCCTGACACTCTCTCTCTCTTATCCTGACACTCTCTCTCTCTCTCCTCCTATCCTGACACCCTCTCTCTCTCCTATCCTGACATTCTCTCTCTCTCCTATCCTGACATTCTCTCTGACTCTCTCCTATCCTGACATTCTCTCTGACTCTCTCCTATCCTGACATTCTTTCTCTCTCCTATCCTGACATTCTCTCTCTCTCCTATCCTGGCATTCTCTCTCTCTCCTATCCTGGCATTCTCTCTCTCTCCTATCCTGGCATTCTCTCTCTCTCCTATCCTGGCATTCTGTCTCTCTCTCTCCTATCCTGACACTCTCTCTCTCTCTCTCCTATCCTGACACTCTCTCTCTCTCTCTCCTATCCTGACACTCTCTCTCTCTCTCCCATCCTGACACTCTCTCTCTCCCATTCTGACACTCTCTCTCTCTTATCCTGACACTCTCTCTCTCTTATCCTGACACTCTCTCTCTCTCTGTCCTATCCTGACACTCTCTCTCTCTCTTATCCAGACACTCTCTCTCTCTCTTATCCAGACACTCTCTCTCTCTTATCCAGACACTCTCTCTCTCTTATCCAGACACTCTCTCTCTCTCTCCTATCCAGACACTCTCTCTCTCTCTCTCCTATCCTGACATTCTCTCTCTCTCCTATCCTGACATTCTCTCTCTCTCCTATCCTGACATTCTCTCTGACTCTCTCCTATCCTGACATTCTCTCTGACTCTCTCCTATCCTGACATTCTCTCTCTCTCTCTCCTATCCTGACATTCTCTCTCTCTCTCTCCTATCCTGACACTCTCTCTCTCTCTCTCTCCTATCCTGACACTCTCTCTCTCTCTCTCCTATCCTGACACTCTCTCTCTCTCTCCCATCCTGACACTCTCTCTCTCTTATCCTGACACTCTCTCTCTCTCTCTCCTATCCTGACATTCTCTCTCTCTCTCCTATCCTGACATTCTCTCTCTCTCCTATCCTGGCATTCTCTCTCACTCTCTCCCAGCCTGACATTCTTTCTCTCTCCTATCCTGACATTCTTTCTCTCTCCTATCCTGACATTCTTTCT
Organism: Heterodontus francisci; assembly: GCF_036365525.1. Taxonomy (NCBI): domain Eukaryota; kingdom Metazoa; phylum Chordata; class Chondrichthyes; order Heterodontiformes; family Heterodontidae; genus Heterodontus; species Heterodontus francisci. The sequence goes on from NC_090374.1 coordinate 146,519,942, forward strand.
CTCTCCTCTCCTGACATTCTCTCTCTCTCCTATCCTGGCATTATCTCTCACTCTCTCCTATCCTGACATTCTCTCTCACTCTCTCCTTTCCTGACATTCTCTCTCACTCTCTCCTTTCCTGACATTCTCTCTCACTCTCTCCTTTCCTGACATTCTCTCTCACTCTCTCCTATCCTGACATTCTCTCTCACTCTCTCCTATCCTGACATTCTCTCTCACTCTCTCCTATCCTGACACTCTCTCTCTCTCCTATCCTGACACTCTCTCTCTCTTATCCAGACACTCTCTCTCTCTTATCCAGACACTCTCTCTCTCTTATCCAGACATTCTCTCTCTCTTATCCAGACACTCTCTCTCTCTTATCCAGACACTCTCTCTCTCTTATCCAGACACTCTCTCTCTCTTATCCAGACACTCTCTCTCTCTCTCTCCTATCCTGACACTCTTTCTCTCTCCTATCCTGAGGTTCTCTCTCTCTCCTATCCTGACGTTCTCTCTCTCTCCTATCCTGACGTTCTCTCTCTCTCCTATCCTGACGTTCTCGCTCTCTCCTATCCTGACGTTCTCTCTCTCTCCTCTCCTTACGTTCTCTCTCTCTCCTCTCCTTACGTTCTCTCTCTCTCCTCTCCTGACGTTCTCTCTCTCTCCTCTCCTGACGTTCTCTCTCTCTCCTCTCCTGACGTTCTCTCTCTCTCCTCTCCTGACGTTCTCTCTCTCTCCTATCCTGACATTCTTTCTCTCTCCTATCCTGACATTCTCTCTCTCTCCTATCCTGACATTCTCTCTCTCTCCTATCCTGACATTCTCTCTCTCTCTCTTATCCTGACATTCTCTCTCTCTCTCTTAGCCGGACATTCTCTCTCTCTCTCTCTTAGCCGGATATTCTCTCTCTCTCTCTCTCCTATCATGACTTTCTCTCTCTCTCCTATCCTGACGTTCTTTCTCTCTCCTATCCTGACGTTCTTTCTCTCTCCTATCCTGACGTTCTCTCTCTCTCCTATCCTGACGTTCTTTCTCTCTCCTATCCTGACATTCTTTCTCTCTCCTATCCTGACATTCTCGCTCTCTCTCTCTCTCTTAGCCGGACATTCTCTCTCTCTCTTAGCCGGACATTCTCTCTCTCTCTTAGCCGGACATTCTCTCTCTCCCCTATCCAGACGTTCTTTCTCTCTCCTATCCTGACATTCTTTCTCTCTCCTATCCTGACATTCTTTCTCTCTCCTATCCTGACATTCTTTCTCTCTCCTTTCCTGACATTCTCTCTCTCTCCTTTCCTGACATTCTCTCTCTCTCCTTTCCTGACATTCTCTCTCTCTCTCTCTTAGCCAGACATTCTCTCTCTCTCTCTCTTAGCCGGACATTCTCTCTCTCTCTCTCTTAGCCGGACATTCTCTCTCTCTCTCTTAGCCGGACATTCTCTCTCTCTCCTATCCTGACGTTCTCTCTCTCTCCTATCCTGACGTTCTCTCTCTCTCCTATCCTGACATTCTTTCTCTCTCCTATCCTGTCATTCTCTCTCACTCTCTCCTATCCTGACATTCTCTCTCCCTTAGCCGGACATTCTCTCCCTGCCCTATCCTGACATTCTTTCTCTCTCCTATCCTGACATTCTCTCCCTCTCTCTCTCTTCGCCGGACATTCTCTCTCTCTCCTATCCTGACATTCTCTCTCTCTCTCTCCTATCCTGACACACACTCTCTCTCTCTCCTATCCTGACATTCTTTCTCTCTCCTATCCTGACATTCTCTCTCTCTCTCTCTCTCTCTCTCTCTTAGCCGGACATTCTCTCTCTCTCCTATCCTGACACACACTCTCTCTCTTATCCAGACACACACTCTCTCTCTTATCCAGACACACACTCTCTCTCTTATCCAGACACACACTCTCTCTCTTATCCAGACACACACTCTCTCTCTTATCCAGACACACACTCTCTCTCTTATCCAGACACACACTCTCTCTCTTATCCAGACACACACTCTCTCTCTTATCCAGACACACACTCTCTCTCTTATCCAGACACACACTCTCTCTCTTATCCAGACACACACTCTCTCTCTTATCCAGACACTCTCTCTCTCTCTTATCCAGACACTCTCTCTCTCTCTTATCCAGACACTCTCTCTCTCTCTTATCCAGACACACTCTCTCTCTCTCTCTTATCCAGACACTCTCTCTCTCTCTCTTATCCAGACACTCTCTCTCTCTCTCTTATCCAGACACTCTCTCTCTCTCTCTTATCCAGACACTCTCTCTCTCTCTCTTATCCAGACACTCTCTCTCTCTCTCTTATCCAGACACTCTCTCTCTCTCTCTTATCCAGACACTCTCTCTCTCTCTCTTATCCAGACACTCTCTCTCTCTCTTATCCAGACACTCTCTCTCTCTCTTATCCAGACACTCTCTCTCTCTCTTATCCAGACACTCTCTCTCTCTCTTATCCAGACACTCTCTCTCTCTCTTATCCAGACACTCTCTCTCTCTCTTATCCAGACACTCTCTCTCTCTCTTATCCAGACACTCTCTCTCTCTCTTATCCAGACACACTCTCTCTCTCTCCTATCCTGACACTCTCTCTCTCTCTCCTATCCTGACACTCTCTCTCTCTCTCCTATCCTGACACTCTCTCTCTCTCTCCTATCCTGACACTCTCTCTCTCTCTCCCATCCTGACACTCTCTCTCTCTCTCTCTTATCCTGACACTCTCTCTCTCTTATCCTGACACTCTCTCTCTCTTATCCTGACACTCTCTCTCTCTTATCCTGACACTCTCTCTCTCTTATCCTGACACTCTCTCTCTCTCTCCTCCTATCCTGACACCCTCTCTCTCTCCTATCCTGACATTCTCTCTCTCTCCTATCCTGACATTCTCTCTGACTCTCTCCTATCCTGACATTCTCTCTGACTCTCTCCTATCCTGACATTCTTTCTCTCTCCTATCCTGACATTCTCTCTCTCTCCTATCCTGGCATTCTCTCTCTCTCCTATCCTGGCATTCTCTCTCTCTCCTATCCTGGCATTCTCTCTCTCTCCTATCCTGGCATTCTGTCTCTCTCTCTCCTATCCTGACACTCTCTCTCTCTCTCTCCTATCCTGACACTCTCTCTCTCTCTCTCCTATCCTGACACTCTCTCTCTCTCTCTCCTATCCTGACACACTCTCTCTCTCTCCCATCCTGACACTCTCTCTCTCCCATTCTGACACTCTCTCTCTCTTATCCTGACACTCTCTCTCTCTTATCCTGACACTCTCTCTCTCTCTGTCCTATCCTGACACTCTCTCTCTCTCTTATCCAGACACTCTCTCTCTCTCTTATCCAGACACTCTCTCTCTCTTATCCAGACACTCTCTCTCTCTCTCTCCTATCCAGACACTCTCTCTCTCTCTCTCCTATCCTGACATTCTCTCTCTCTCCTATCCTGACATTCTCTCTCTCTCCTATCCTGACATTCTCTCTGACTCGCTCCTATCCTGACATTCTCTCTGACTCTCTCCTATCCTGACATTCTCTCTCTCTCTCTCCTATCCTGACATTCTCTCTCTCTCTCTCCTATCCTGACACTCTCTCTCTCTCTCTCCTATCCTGACACTCTCTCTCTCTCTCTCCTATCCTGACACTCTCTCTCTCTCTCTCCTATCCTGACACTCTCTCTCTCTCTCCCATCCTGACACTCTCTCTCTCTTATCCTGACACTCTCTCTCTCTCTCTCCCAGCCTGACATTCTTTCTCTCTCCTATCCTGACATTCTTTCTCTCTCCTATCCTGACATTCTTTCTCTCTCCTCTCCTGACATTCTCTCTCTCTCCTATCCTGGCATTATCTCTCACTCTCTCCTATCCTGACATTCTCTCTCACTCTCTCCTTTCCTGACATTCTCTCTCACTCTCTCCTTTCCTGACATTCTCTCTCACTCTCTCCTTTCCTGACATTCTCTCTCACTCTCTCCTATCCTGACATTCTCTCTCACTCTCTCCTATCCTGACATTCTCTCTCACTCTCTCCTATCCTGACACTCTCTCTCTCTCCTATCCTGACACTCTCTCTCTCTTATCCAGACACTCTCTCTCTCTTATCCAGACACTCTCTCTCTCTTATCCAGACACTCTCTCTCTCTTATCCAGACATTCTCTCTCTCTTATCCAGACACTCTCTCTCTCTTATCCAGACACTCTCTCTCTCTTATCCAGACACTCTCTCTCTCTTATCCAGACACTCTCTCTCTCTCTCTCCTATCCTGACACTCTTTCTCTCTCCTATCCTGAGGTTCTCTCTCTCTCCTATCCTGACGTTCTCTCTCTCTCCTATCCTGACGTTCTCTCTCTCTCCTATCCTGACGTTCTCGCTCTCTCCTATCCTGACGTTCTCTCTCTCTCCTCTCCTTACGTTCTCTCTCTCTCCTCTCCTTACGTTCTCTCTCTCTCCTCTCCTGACGTTCTCTCTCTCTCCTGACGTTCTCTCTCTCTCCTCTCCTGACGTTCTCTCTCTCTCCTATCCTGACGTTCTCTCTCTCTCCTATCCTGACATTCTTTCTCTCTCCTATCCTGACATTCTCTCTCTCTCCTATCCTGACATTCTCTCTCTCTCCTATCCTGACATTCTCTCTCTCTCCTATCCTGACACTCTTTCTCTCTCTTATCCTGACACTCTTTCTCTCTCTTATCCTGACACTCTCTCTCTCTCCTATCCTGACACTCTCTTTCTCTCTCCTTTCCTGACACTCTCTCTCTCTTATCCTGACACTCTCTCTCTCTTATCCTGACACTCTCTCTCTCTTATCCTGACACTCTCTCTCTCTTATCCTGACACTCTCTCTCTCCTATCCTGACATTCTCTCTCTCTCTCCTATCCTGACATTCTCTCTCTCTCTCCTATCCTGACATTCTCTCTCTCTCCTATCCTGACATTCTTTCTCTCTCCTATCCTGACATTCTCTCTCTCTCCTATCCTGACATTCTCTCTCTCTCCTATCCTGACATTCTCTCTCTCTCCTATCCTGACACTCTTTCTCTCTCTTATCCTGACACTCTTTCTCTCTCTTATCCTGACACTCTCTCTCTCTCCTATCCTGACACTCTCTTTCTCTCTCCTTTCCTGACATTCTCTCTCTCTCTCTTATCCTGACATTCTCTCTCTCTCCTATCCTGACATTCTTTCTCTCTCCTATCCTGACATTCTCTCTCTCTCCTATCCTGACATTCTCTCTCTCTCCTATCCTGACATTCTCTCTCTCTCCTATCCTGACATTCTCTCTCTCTCTCTTACCCTGACATTCTCTCTCTCTCTTACCCTGACATTCTCTCTCTCTCTCTTATCCTGACATTCTCTCTCTCTCTCTTATCCTGACATTCTCTCTCTCTCTCTTATCCTGACATTCTCTCTCTCTCTCTTAGCCGGACATTCTCTCTCTCTCTCTCTTAGCCGGACATTCTCTCTCTCTCTCTCTCCTATCCTGACGTTCTCTCTCTCTCCTATCCTGACGTTCTCTCTCTCTCCTATCCTGACGTTCTTTCTCTCTCCTATCCTGACGTTCTTTCTCTCTCCTATCCTGACGTTCTCTCTCTCTCCTATCCTGACGTTCTTTCTCTCTCCTATCCTGACATTCTTTCTCTCTCCTATCCTGACATTCTCGCTCTCTCTCTCTCTCTTAGCCGGACATTCTCTCTCTCTCTTAGCCGGACATTCTCTCTCTCTCTTAGCCGGACATTCTCTCTCTCTCTTAGCCGGACATTCTCTCTCTCTCTTAGCCGGACATTCTCTCTCTCTCTTAGCCGGACATTCTCTCTCTCCCCTATCCAGACGTTCTTTCTCTCTCCTATCCTGACATTCTTTCTCTCTCCTATCCTGACATTCTTTCTCTCTCCGATCCTGACATTCTTTCTCTCTCCTTTCCTGAAATTCTCTCTCTCTCCTTTCCTGACATTCTCTCTCTCTCCTTTCCTGACATTCTCTCTCTCTCTCTCTTAGCCAGACATTCTCTCTCTCTCTCTCTTAGCCAGACATTCTCTCTCTCTCTCTCTTAGCCGGACATTCTCTCTCTCTCTCTCTCTTAGCCGGACATTCTCTCTCTCTCTCTCTTAGCCGGACATTCTCTCTCTCTCTCTCTTAGCCAGACATTCTCTCTCTCTCTCTCTTAGCCGGACATTCTCTCTCTCTCTCTCTTAGCCGGACATTCTCTCTCTCTCCTATCCTGACATTCTCTCTCACACTCTCCTATCCTGACGTTCTCTCTCTCTCCTATCCTGACGTTCTCTCTCTCTCCTATCCTGACGTTCTCTCTCTCTCCTATCCTGACATTCTTTCTCTCTCCTATCCTGTCATTCTCTCTCACTCTCTCCTATCCTGACATTCTCTCTCCCTTAGCCGGACATTCTCTCCCTGCCCTATCCTGACATTCTTTCTCTCTCCTATCCTGACATTCTCTCCCTCTCTCTCTCTTCGCCGGACATTCTCTCTCTCTCCTATCCTGACATTCTCTCTCTCTCTCTCCTATCCTGACACACACTCTCTCTCTCCTATCCTGACATTCTTTCTCTCTCCTATCCTGACATTCTCTCTCTCTCTCAGCCGGACATTCTCTCTCTCTCCTATCCTGACACACACTCTCTCTCTTATCCAGACACACACTCTCTCTCTTATCCAGACACACACTCTCTCTCTTATCCAGACACACACTCTCTCTCTTATCCAGACACTCTCCCTCTCTCTTATCCAGACACTCTCTCTCTCTCTTATCCAGACACTCTCTCTCTCTCTCTTATCCAGACACTCTCTCTCTCTCTCTTATCCAGACACTCTCTCTCTCTCTTATCCAGACACTCTCTCTCTCTCTTATCCAGACACTCTCTCTCTCTCTTATCCAGACACTCTCTCTCTCTCTTATCCTGACACTCTCTCTCTCTCTTATCCAGACACTCTCTCTCTCTCTTATCCAGACACTCTCTCTCTCTCTTATCCAGACACTCTCTCTCTCTCTTATCCAGACACTCTCTCTCTCTCTTATCCAGACACTCTCTCTCTCTCTTATCCTGACACTCTCTCTCTCTCTTATCCTGACACTCTCTCTCTCTCTTATCCTGACACTCTCTCTCTCTCTTATCCTGACACTCTCTCTCTCTCTCTCTCCTATCCTGACACTCTCTCTCTCTCCTATCCTGACACTCTCTCTCTCTCCTATCCTGACACTCTCTCTCTCTCCTATCCTGACATTCTCTCTCTCTCCTATCCTGACACTCTCTCTCTCTCTCCCATCCTGACACTCTCTCTCTCTCTCTCCTATCCAGACAATCTCTCTCTCTCTCCTACCCTGACACTCTCTCTCTCTCTCTCTCCTACCCTGACACTCTCTCTCTCTCTATCCAATCCTGACACTCTCTCTCTCTCTTATCCAGACACTCTCTCTCTCTCTTATCCTATCCTGACATTCTTTCTCTCTCCTATCCTGACATTCTCTCTCTCTCCTATCCTGGCATTCTCTCTCTCTCCTATCCTGGCATTCTCTCTCTCTCCTATCCTGGCATTCTCTCTCTCTCCTATCCTGGCATTCTCTCTCTCTCCTATCCTGGCATTCTCTCTCTCTCCTATCCTGGCATTCTCTCTCTCTCCTATCCTGGCATTCTCTCTCTCTCCTATCCTGGCATTCTCTCTCTCTCCTATCCTGGCATTCTCTCTCTCTCCTATCCTGGCATTCTCTCTCTCTCCTATCCTGGCATTCTCTCTCTCTCCTATCCTGGCATTCTCTCTCTCTCCTATCCTGGCATTCTCTCTCTCTCCTATCCTGGCATTCTCTCTCACTCTCTCCTATCCTGACATTCTCTCTCACTCTCTCCTATCCTGACACTCTCTCTCTCTCTTATCCAGACACTCTCTCTCTCTCTTATCCTATCCTGACATTCTTTCTCTCTCCTATCCTGACATTCTCTCTCTCTCCTATCCTGGCATTCTCTCTCTCTCTCTCCTATCCTGACACTCTCTCTCTCTCTCTCCTATCCTGACACTCTCTCTCTCTCTCTCCTATCCTGACACTCTCTCTCTCTCTCTCCTATCCTGACACTCTCTCTCTCTCTCTCTCTCCTATCCTGACACTCTCTCTCTCTCTCCTATCCTGACACTCTCTCTCTCTCTCTCCCATCCTGACACTCTCTCTCTCTTATCCTGACACTCTCTCTCTCTCTCTCCTATCCTGACATTCTCTCTCTCTCTCTCCTATCCTGACATTCTCTCTCTCTCTCTCCTATCCTGACATTCTCTCTCTCTCTCTCCTATCCTGACATTCTCTCTCTCTCTCCTATCCTGACATTCTCTCTCTCTCTCCTATCCTGACATTCTCTCTCTCTCTCCTATCCTGACATTCTCTCTCTCTCTCCTATCCTGACATTCTCTCTCTCTCTCCTATCCTGACATTCTCTCTCTCTCTCCTATCCTGACACCCTCTCTCTCTCCTATCCTGGCATTCTCTCTCTCTCTCTCCTATCCTGACACTCTCTCTCTCTCTCTCCTATCCTGACACTCTCTCTCTCTCTCTCCTATCCTGACACTCTCTCTCTCTCTCTCCTATCCTGACACTCTCTCTCTCTCTCTCTCTCCTATCCTGACACTCTCTCTCTCTCCTATCCTGACACTCTCTCTCTCTCTCCCATCCTGACACTCTCTCTCTCTCTCCCATCCTGACACTCTCTCTCTCTTATCCTGACACTCTCTCTCTCTCTCTCCTATCCTGACATTCTCTCTCTCTCTCTCCTATCCTGACATTCTCTCTCACTCTCTCCTATCCTGACATTCTCTCTCACTCTCTCCTTTCCTGACATTCTCTCTCACTCTCTCCTTTCCTGACATTCTCTCTCACTCTCTCCTATCCTGACATTCTCTCTCACTCTCTCCTATCCTGACATTCTCTCTCACTCTCTCCTATCCTGACACTCTCTCTCTCTCCTATCCTGACACTCTCTCTCTCTTATCCAGACACTCTCTCTCTCTTATCCAGACACTCTCTCTCTCTTATCCAGACACTCTCTCTCTCTTATCCAGACACTCTCTCTCTCTCTCTCTCCTATCCTGACACTCTTTCTCTCTCCTATCCTGACGTTCTCTCTCTCTCCTATCCTGACGTTCTCTCTCTCTCCTATCCTGACGTTCTCTCTCTCTCCTATCCTGACGTTCTCGCTCTCTCCTATCCTGACGTTCTCTCTCTCTCCTCTCCTTACGTTCTCTCTCTCTCCTCTCCTGACGTTCTCTCTCTCTCCTCTCCTGACGTTCTCTCTCTCTCCTCTCCTGACGTTCTCTCTCTCTCCTCTCCTGACGTTCTCTCTCTCTCCTCTCCTGACGTTCTCTCTCTCTCCTATCCTGACATTCTTTCTCTCTCCTATCCTGACATTCTCTCTCTGTCCTATCCTGACATTCTCTCTCTCTCCTATCCTGACATTCTCTCTCTCTCCTATCCTGACATTCTCTCTCTCTCCTATCCTGACATTCTTTCTCGCTCTCCTATCCTGACACTCTTTCTCTCTCTTATCCTGACACTCTTTCTCTCTCTTATCCTGACACTCTCTCTCTCTCCTATCCTGACACTCTCTCTCTCTCTCCTTTCCTGACACTCTCTCTCTCTTATCCTGACACTCTCTCTCTCTTATCCTGACACTCTCTCTCTCTTATCCTGACATTCTCTCTCTCTCTCCTATCCTGACATTCTCTCTCTCTCTCCTATCCTGACATTCTCTCTCTCTCTCCTATCCTGACATTCTCTCTCTCTCTCTTATCCTGACATTCTCTCTCTCTCTCTTAGCCGGACATTCTCTCTCTCTCTCTTAGCCGGACATTCTCTCTCTCTCTCTCTTAGCCGGATATTCTCTCTCTCTCTCTCTCCTATCCTGACTTTCTCTCTCTCTCCTATCCTGACGTTCTTTCTCTCTCCTATCCTGACGTTCTTTCTCTCTCCTATCCTGACGTTCTCTCTCTCTCCTATCCTGACGTTCTTTCTCTCTCCTATCCTGACGTTCTTTCTCTCTCCTATCCTGACATTCTCGCTCTCTCTCTCTCTCTTAGCCGGACATTCTCTCTCTCTCTTAGCCGGACATTCTCTCTCTCTCTTAGCCGGACATTCTCTCTCTCCCCTATCCAGACGTTCTTTCTCTCTCCTATCCTGACATTCTTTCTCTCTCCTATCCTGACATTCTTTCTCTCTCCTATCCTGACATTCTTTCTCTCTCCTATCCTGACATTCTTTCTCTCTCCTTTCCTGACATTCTCTCTCTCTCCTTTCCTGACATTCTCTCTCTCTCCTTTCCTGACATTCTCTCTCTCTCTCTCTTAGCCAGACATTCTCTCTCTCTCTCTCTTAGCCGGACATTCTCTCTCTCTCTCTCTTAGCCGGACATTCTCTCTCTCTCTCTTAGCCGGACATTCTCTCTCTCTCCTATCCTGACGTTCTCTCTCTCTCCTATCCTGACGTTCTCTCTCTCTCCTATCCTGACGTTCTCTCTCTCTCCTATCCTGTCATTCTCTCTCACTCTCTCCTATCCTGACATTCTCTCTCCCTTAGCCGGACATTCTCTCCCTGCCCTATCCTGACATTCTTTCTCTCTCCTATCCTGACATTCTCTCCCTCTCTCTCTCTTCGCCGGACATTCTCTCTCTCTCCTATCCTGACATTCTCTCTCTCTCTCTCCTATCCTGACACACACTCTCTCTCTCCTATCCTGACATTCTTTCTCTCTCTCTCTCTCTTAGCCGGACATTCTCTCTCTCTCCTATCCTGACACACACTCTCTCTCTTATCCAGACACACACTCTCTCTCTTATCCAGACACACACTCTCTCTCTTATCCAGACACACACTCTCTCTCTTATCCAGACACACACTCTCTCTCTTATCCAGACACACACTCTCTCTCTTATCCAGACACACACTCTCTCTCTTATCCAGACACACACTCTCTCTCTTATCCAGACACACACTCTCTCTCTTATCCAGACACACACTCTCTCTCTTATCCAGACACACACTCTCTCTCTTATCCAGACACACACTCTCTCTCTTATCCAGACACACACTCTCTCTCTTATCCAGACACACACTCTCTCTCTTATCCAGACACACACTCTCTCTCTTATCCAGACACACACTCTCTCTCTTATCCAGACACACACTCTCTCTCTTATCCAGACACACACTCTCTCTCTTATCCAGACACACACTCTCTCTCTTATCCAGACACACACTCTCTCTCTTATCCAGACACACACTCTCTCTCTTATCCAGACACACACTCTCTCTCTTATCCAGACACACACTCTCTCTCTTATCCAGACACACACTCTCTCTCTTATCCAGACACACACTCTCTCTCTTATCCAGACACTCTCTCTCTCTCTTATCCAGACACTCTCTCTCTCTCTTATCCAGACACTCTCTCTCTCTCTCTTATCCAGACACTCTCTCTCTCTCTCTTATCCAGACACTCTCTCTCTCTCTCTTATCCAGACACTCTCTCTCTCTCTTATCCAGACACTCTCTCTCTCTCTTATCCAGACACTCTCTCTCTCTCTTATCCAGACACTCTCTCTCTCTCTTATCCAGACACTCTCTCTCTCTCTTATCCAGACACTCTCTCTCTCTCTTATCCAGACACTCTCTCTCTCTCTCCTATCCTGACACTCTCTCTCTCTCTCCTATCCTGACACTCTCTCTCTCTCTCCCATCCTGACACTCTCTCTCTCTCTCTCTTATCCTGACACTCTCTCTCTCTTATCCTGACACTCTCTCTCTCTTATCCTGACACTCTCTCTCTCTTATCCTGACACTCTCTCTCTCTTATCCTGACACTCTCTCTCTCTCTCCTCCTATCCTGACACCCTCTCTCTCTCCTATCCTGACATTCTCTCTCTCTCCTATCCTGACATTCTCTCTCTCTCCTATCCTGACATTCTCTCTGACTCTCTCCTATCCTGACATTCTCTCTGACTCTCTCCTATCCTGACATTCTTTCTCTCTCCTATCCTGACATTCTCTCTCTCTCCTATCCTGGCATTCTCTCTCTCTCCTATCCTGGCATTCTCTCTCTCTCCTATCCTGGCATTCTGTCTCTCTCTCTCCTATCCTGACACTCTCTCTCTCTCTCTCCTATCCTGACACTCTCTCTCTCTCTCTCCTATCCTGACACTCTCTCTCTCTCTCTCCCATCCTGACACTCTCTCTCTCCCATTCTGACACTCTCTCTCTCTTATCCTGACACTCTCTCTCTCTTATCCTGACACTCTCTCTCTCTCTGTCCTATCCTGACACTCTCTCTCTCTCTTATCCAGACACTCTCTCTCTCTCTTATCCAGACACTCTCTCTCTCTTATCCAGACACTCTCTCTCTCTCTCCTATCCAGACACTCTCTCTCTCTCTCTCCTATCCTGACATTCTCTCTCTCTCCTATCCTGACATTCTCTCTCTCTCCTATCCTGACATTCTCTCTGACTCTCTCCTATCCTGACATTCTCTCTGACTCTCTCCTATCCTGACATTCTCTCTCTCTCTCTCCTATCCTGACATTCTCTCTCTCTCTCTCCTATCCTGACACTCTCTCTCTCTCTCTCTCCTATCCTGACACTCTCTCTCTCTCTCCTATCCTGACACTCTCTCTCTCTCTCCCATCCTGACACTCTCTCTCTCTTATCCTGACACTCTCTCTCTCTCTCTCCTATCCTGACATTCTCTCTCTCTCTCCTATCCTGACATTCTCTCTCTCTCCTATCCTGGCATTCTCTCTCACTCTCTCCCAGCCTGACATTCTTTCTCTCTCCTATCCTGACATTCTTTCTCTCTCCTATCCTGACATTCTTTCTCTCTCCTCTCCTGACATTCTCTCTCTCTCCTATCCTGGCATTATCTCTCACTCTCTCCTATCCTGACATTCTCTCTCACTCTCTCCTTTCCTGACATTCTCTCTCACTCTCTCCTTTCCTGACATTCTCTCTCACTCTCTCCTTTCCTGACATTCTCTCTCACTCTCTCCTATCCTGACATTCTCTCTCACTCTCTCCTATCCTGACATTCTCTCTCACTCTCTCCTATCCTGACACTCTCTCTCTCTCCTATCCTGACACTCTCTCTCTCTCCTATCCTGACACTCTCTCTCTCTCCTATCCTGACACTCTCTCTCTCTTATCCAGACACTCTCTCTCTCTTATCCAGACACTCTCTCTCTCTTATCCAGACACTCTCTCTCTCTCTCTCCTATCCTGACACTCTTTCTCTCTCCTATCCTGACGTTCTCTCTCTCTCCTATCCTGACGTTCTCTCTCTCTCCTATCCTGACGTTCTCTCTCTCTCCTATCCTGACGTTCTCGCTCTCTCCTATCCTGACGTTCTCTCTCTCTCCTATCCTGACGTTCTCTCTCTCTCCTATCCTGACGTTCTCTCTCTCTCCTCTCCTTACGTTCTCTCTCTCTCCTCTCCTGACGTTCTCTCTCTCTCCTCTCCTGACGTTCTCTCTCTCTCCTCTCCTGACGTTCTCTCTCTCTCCTATCCTGACGTTCTCTCTCTCTCCTATCCTGACATTCTTTCTCTCTCCTATCCTGACATTCTCTCTCTCTCCTATCCTGACATTCTCTCTCTCTCCTATCCTGACATTCTCTCTCTCTCCTATCCTGACATTCTTTCTCGCTCTCCTATCCTGACACTCTTTCTCTCTCTTATCCTGACACTCTTTCTCTCTCTTATCCTGACACTCTCTCTCTCTCCTATCCTGACACTCTCTTTCTCTCTCCTTTCCTGACACTCTCTCTCTCTTATCCTGACACTCTCTCTCTCCTATCCTGACATTCTCTCTCTCTCTCCTATCCTGACATTCTCTCTCTCTCTCCTATCCTGACATTCTCTCTCTCTCTCCTATCCTGACATTCTCTCTCTCTCTCCTATCCTGACATTCTCTCTCTCTCTCTTATCCTGACATTCTCTCTCTCTCTCTCTTATCCTGACATTCTCTCTCTCTCTCTTAGCCGGACATTCTCTCTCTCTCTCTTACCCGGACATTCTCTCTCTCTCTCTTACCCTGACATTCTCTCTCTCTCTCTTATCCTGACATTCTCTCTCTCTCTCTTATCCGGACATTCTCTCTCTCTCTCTCTTAGCCGGACATTCTCTCTCTCTCTCTCTTAGCCGGACATTCTCTCTCTCTCTCTCTTAGCCGGACATTCTCTCTCTCTCTCTCTCCTATCCTGACTTTCTCTCTCTCTCCTATCCTGACGTTCTCTCTCTCTCCTATCCTGACGTTCTTTCTCTCTCCTATCCTGACGTTCTTTCTCTCTCCTATCCTGACGTTCTCTCTCTCTCCTATCCTGACGTTCTTTCTCTCTCCTATCCTGACATTCTTTCTCTCTCCTATCCTGACATTCTCGCTCTCTCTCTCTCTCTTAGCCGGACATTCTCTCTCTCTCTTAGCCGGACATTCTCTCTCTCTCTTAGCCGGACATTCTCTCTCTCTCTTAGCCGGACATTCTCTCTCTCCCCTATCCAGACGTTCTTTCTCGCTCCTATCCTGACATTCTTTCTCTCTCCTATCCTGACATTCTTTCTCTCTCCGATCCTGACATTCTTTCTCTCTCCTTTCCTGACATTCTCTCTCTCTCCTTTCCTGACATTCTCTCTCTCTCCTTTCCTGACATTCTCTCTCTCTCTCTCTTAGCCAGACATTCTCTCTCTCTCTCTCTTAGCCAGACATTCTCTCTCTCTCTCTCTTAGCCAGACATTCTCTCTCTCTCTCTCTTAGCCGGACATTCTCTCTCTCTCTCTCTTAGCCGGACATTCTCTCTCTCTCTCTCTTAGCCGGACATTCTCTCTCTCTCTCTCTCTTAGCCGGACATTCTCTCTCTCTCCTATCCTGACATTCTCTCTCACACTCTCCTATCCTGACGTTCTCTCTCTCTCCTATCCTGACGTTCTCTCTCTCTCCTATCCTGACGTTCTCTCTCTCTCCTATCCTGACGTTCTCTCTCTCTCCTATCCTGACATTCTTTCTCTCTCCTATCCTGTCATTCTCTCTCACTCTCTCCTATCCTGACATTCTCTCTCCCTTAGCCGGACATTCTCTCCCTGCCCTATCCTGACATTCTTTCTCTCTCCTATCCTGACATTCTCTCCCTCTCTCTCTCTTCGCCGGACATTCTCTCTCTCTCCTATCCTGACATTCTCTCTCTCTCTCTCCTATCCTGACACACACTCTCTCTCTCCTATCCTGACACACACTCTCTCTCTCCTATCCTGACATTCTTTCTCTCTCCTATCCTGACATTCTCTCTCTCTCTCAGCCGGACATTCTCTCTCTCTCCTATCCTGACACACACTCTCTCTCTTATCCAGACACACACTCTCTCTCTTATCCAGACACACACTCTCTCTCTTATCCAGACACACACTCTCTCTCTTATCCAGACACACACTCTCTCTCTTATCCAGACACACACTCTCTCTCTTATCCAGACACTCTCCCTCTCTCTTATCCAGACACTCTCTCTCTCTCTTATCCAGACACTCTCTCTCTCTCTTATCCAGACACTCTCTCTCTCTCTTATCCAGACACTCTCTCTCTCTCTCTTATCCAGACACTCTCTCTCTCTCTCTTATCCAGACACTCTCTCTCTCTCTCTTATCCAGACACTCTCTCTCTCTCTCTTATCCAGACACTCTCTCTCTCTCTCTTATCCAGACACTCTCTCTCTCTCTCTTATCCAGACACTCTCTCTCTCTCTCTTATCCAGACACTCTCTCTCTCTCTCTTATCCAGACACTCTCTCTCTCTCTTATCCAGACACTCTCTCTCTCTCTTATCCAGACACTCTCTCTCTCTCTTATCCAGACACTCTCTCTCTCTCTTATCCAGACACTCTCTCTCTCTCTTATCCAGACACTCTCTCTCTCTCTTATCCAGACACTCTCTCTCTCTCTTATCCAGACACTCTCTCTCTCTCTCCTATCCTGACACTCTCTCTCTCTCTCCTATCCTGACACTCTCTCTCTCTCTCCTATCCTGACACTCTCTCTCTCTCTCCTATCCTGACACTCTCTCTCTCTCTCCTATCCTGACACTCTCTCTCTCTCTCTCCTATCCTGACACTCTCTCTCTCTCTCCTATCCTGACACTCTCTCTCTCTCTCCTATCCTGACACTCTCTCTCTCTCTCCTATCCTGACACTCTCTCTCTCTCTCCTATCCTGACACTCTCTCTCTCTCTCCTATCCTGACACTCTCTCTCTCTCTCCTATCCTGACACTCTCTCTCTCTCTCCTATCCTGACACTCTCTCTCTCTCTCCTATCCTGACACTCTCTCTCTCTCTCCTATCCTGACACTCTCTCTCTCTCTCCTATCCTGACACTCTCTCTCTCTCTCCTATCCTGACACTCTCTCTCTCTCTCCTATCCTGACACTCTCTCTCTCTCTCCTATCCTGACACTCTCTCTCTCTCTCCTATCCTGACACTCTCTCTCTCTCTCTCCTATCCTGACACTCTCTCTCTCTCTCCTATCCTGACACTCTCTCTCTCTCTCCTATCCTGACACTCTCTCTCTCTCTCCTATCCTGACACTCTCTCTCTCTCTCCTATCCTGACACTCTCTCTCTCTCTCCTATCCTGACACTCTCTCTCTCTCTCCTATCCTGACACTCTCTCTCTCTCTCCTATCCTGACACTCTCTCTCTCTCTCCCATCCTGACACTCTCTCTCTCTCTCCCATCCTGACACTCTCTCTCTCTCTCCCATCCTGACACTCTCTCTCTCTCTCCCATCCTGACACTCTCTCTCTCTCTCCCATCCTGACACTCTCTCTCTCTCTCTTATCCTGACACTCTCTCTCTCTTATCCTGACACTCTCTCTCTCTTATCCTGACACTCTCTCTCTCTTATCCTGACACTCTCTCTCTCTCTCTCTCCTCCTATCCTGACATTCTCTCTCTCTCTCCTATCCTGACACCCTCTCTCTCTCCTATCCTGACATTCTCTCTCTCTCCTATCCTGACATTCTCTCTCTCTCCTATCCTGACATTCTCTCTGACTCTCTCCTATCCTGACATTCTCTCTGACTCTCTCCTATCCTGACATTCTTTCTCTCTCCTATCCTGACATTCTCTCTCTCTCCTATCCTGGCATTCTCTCTCTCTCCTATCCTGGCATTCTCTCTCTCTCCTATCCTGACATTCTGTCTCTCTCTCTCCTATCCTGACACTCTCTCTCTCTCTCTCCTATCCTGACACTCTCTCTCTCTCTCTCCTATCCTGACACTCTCTCTCTCTCTCTCCTCTCCTGACACTCTCTCTCTCTCTCCCATCCTGACACTCTCTCTCTCCCATTCTGACACTCTCTCTCTCTTATCCTGACACTCTCTCTCTCTTATCCTGACACTCTCTCTCTCTCTGTCCTATCCTGACACTCTCTCTCTCTCTTATCCAGACACTCTCTCTCTCTCTTATCCAGACACTCTCTCTCTCTCTCTTATCCAGACACTCTCTCTCTCTCTCTTATCCAGACACTCTCTCTCTCTCTCCTATCCAGACACTCTCTCTCTCTCTCTCTCTCCTATCCAGACACTCTCTCTCTCTCTCTCCTATCCAGACACTCTCTCTCTCTCTCTCTCCTATCCTGACACTCTCTCTCTCTCTTATCCAGACACTCTCTCTCTCTCTCCTATCCTGACACTCTCTCTCTCTCTCCTATCATGACACTCTCTCTCTCTCTCCTATCCTGACACTCTCTCTCTCTCTCCTATCCTGACACTCTCTCTCTGCTATCCTGACACTCTCTCTCTCTGCTATCCTGACACTCTCTCTCTCTCTCTCTCCTATCCTGACACTCTCTCTCTCTCTCCCATCCTGACACTCTCTCTCTCTTATCCTGACACTCTCTCTCTCTTTCCTATCCTGACACCCTCTCTCTCTCCTATCCTGATATTCTCTCTCTCTCCTATCCTGGCATTCTCTCTCACTCTCTCCTATCCTGACATTCTCTCTCACTCTCTCCTATCCTGACATTCTCTCTCACTCTCTCCTATCCTGACATTCTCTCTCACTCTCTCCTATCCTGACATTCTCTCTCACTCTCTCCTATCCTGACATTCTCTCTCTCTCCTATCCTGACACTCTCTCTCTCTCTCTCTCTCTCCTATCCTGACACTCTGTCTCTCTCTCTCTCTCTCCTATCCTGACACTCTCTCTCTCTCTCTCCTATCCTGACACTCTCTCTCTCTTATCCTGACACTCTCTCTCTCTCTCCTATCCTGACATTCTCTCTCTCTCTCCTTTCCTGACATTCTCTCTCTCTCTCCTTTCCTGACACCCTCTCTCTCTCCTATCCTGACATTCTCTCTCTCTCCTATCCTGGCATTCTCTCTCACTCTCTCCCAGCCTGACATTCTTTCTCTCTCCTATCCTGACATTCTTTCTCTCTCCTCTCCTGACATTCTCTCTCTCTCCTATCCTGGCATTATCTCTCACTCTCTCCTATCCTGACATTCTCTCTCACTCTCTCCTATCCTGACATTCTCCCTCACTCTCTCCTATCCTGACATTCTCTCTCACTCTCTCCTATCCTGACATTCTCTCTCACTCTCTCCTATCCTGACATTCTCTCTCACTCTCTCCTATCCTGACATTCTCTCTCTCTTATCCAGACACTCTCTCTCTCTTATCCTGACACTCTCTCTCTCTTATCCTGACACTCTCTCTCTCTTATCCTGACACTCTCTCTCTCTTATCCTGACACTCTCTCTCTCTTATCCTATCCTGACACTCTCTCTCTCTTATCCTATCCTGACATTCTCTCTCTCTCTCCTATCCTGACACCCTCTCTCTCTCCCCTATCCTGACACCCTCTCTCTCTCCTATCCTGATATTCTCTCTCTCTCCTATCCTGACATTCTTTCTCTCTCCTATCCTGACATTCTTTCTCTCTCCTCTCCTGACATTCTCTCTCTCTCCTCTCCTGACATTCTCTCTCACTCTCTCCTTTCCTGACATTCTCTCTCACTCTCTCCTTTCCTGACATTCTCTCTCACTCTCTCCTATCCTGACATTCTCTCTCTCTCTCTCCTATCCTGACACTCTTTCTCTCTCCTATCCTGACGTTCTCTCTCTCTCCTATCCTGACGTTCTTTCTCTCTCCTATCCTTACTTTCTCTCTCTCTCCTATCCTTACGTTCTCTCTCTCTCCTATCCTGACGTTCTCTCTCTCTCCTATCCTGACGTTCTCTCTCTCTCCTATCCTGACGTTCTCTCTCTCTCCTATCCTGACGTTCTCTCTCTCTCCTATCCTGACGTTCTTTCTCTCTCCTATCCTGACATTCTCTCTCTCTCTCTCTCAGCTGGACATTCTCTCTCACTCTCTCCTATACTGACATTCTCTCTCCCGCAGCCGGACATTCTCTCTCTCTCCTATCCTGACATTCTTTCTCTCTCCTATCCTGACATTCTCTCTCTCTCCTATCCTGACATTCTCTCTCTCTCCTATCCTGACATTCTCTCTCTCTCCTATCCTGACACTCTTTCTCTCTCTTATCCTGACACTCTTTCACTCTCCTATCCTGACACTCTTTCACTCTCCTATCCTGACACTCTCTCTCTCCTATCCTGACACTCTCTCTCTCTCTTATCCAGACACTCTCTCTCTCTCTTATCCAGACACTCTCTCTCTCTCTTACCCAGACACTCTCTCTCTCTCTTACCCAGACACTCTCTCTCTCTCTTACCCAGACACTCTCTCTCTCTCTTACCCAGACACTCTCTCTCTCTCTTACCCAGACACTCTCTCTCTCTCTTACCCAGACACTCTCTCTCTCTCTTACCCAGACACTCTCTCTCTCTCTTACCCAGACACTCTCTCTCTCTCTTACCCAGACACTCTCTCTCTCTCTTACCCAGACACTCTCTCTCTCTCTTACCCAGACACTCTCTCTCTCTCTTACCCAGACACTCTCTCTCTCTCTTATCCAGACACTCTCTCTCTCTCTTATCCAGACACTCTCTCTCTCTCTTATCCAGACACTCTCTCTCTCTCCTATCCAGACACTCTCTTTCTCTCTCCTTTCCTGACACTCTCTCTCTCTTATCCTGACATTCTCTCTCTCTCTCCTATCCTGACATTCTCTCTCTCTCTCCTATCCTGACCCTGCCTCTTTCTCTCTCTTATCCTGACACTCTCTCTCTCTCTTATCCTGACACTCTCTCTCTCTCCTATCCTGACACTCTCTCTCTCTCCTATCCTGACACTCTCTCTCTCTCCTATCCTGACACTCATTCTCTCTCTCTCTCTCTCTCTCTCCTTTCCTGACACCCTCTCTCTCTCCTATCCTGACACTCTCTCTCTCTCCTATCCTATCCTGACACACACTCTCTCTCCTATCCTGACCCTGCCTCTTTCTCTCTCTTATCCTGACAATCTCCCTCTCTACTATCCTGACAATCTCCCTCTCTACTATCCTGACACTCACTCTCTCTCTCTCTCTCCTGTCCTGACACACACTCGCTCTCTCATATCCTGACACCCTCTCTCTTATCCAGACACTCTCTCTCTCTCTTATCCAGACACTCTCTCTCTCTCTTATCCAGACACTCTCTCTCTCTCTTATCCAGACACTCTCTCTCTCTCTTATCCAGACACTCTCTCTCTCTCTTATCCAGACACTCTCTCTCTCTCTTATCCAGACACTCTCTCTCTCTTATCCAGACACTCTCTCTCTCTCTTATCCAGACACTCTCTCTCTCTCTTATCCAGACACTCTCTCTCTTATCCAGACACTCTCTCTCTCTCTCTCTCTCTCCTATCCTGACACACACTCTCTCTCTCCTATCCTGACAATCTCTCTCTCTCCTATCCAGACACTCTCTCTCTCTTATCCAGACACACTCTCTCTCTCTCTTATCCAGACACACTCTCTCTCTCCTATCCAGACACTCTCTCTCTCTCCTATCCAGACACTCTCTCTCTCTCCTATCCAGACACTCTCTCTCTCTCCTATCCAGACACTCTCTCTCTCTCTTATCCAGACACTCTCTCTCTCTCCTATCCAGACACTCTCTCTCTCTCCTATCCAGACACTCTCTCTCTCTCCTATCCAGACACTCTCTCTCTCTCCTATCCAGACACTCTCTCTCTCTCCTATCCAGACACTCTCTCTCTCTCCTATCCAGACACTCTCTCTCTCTCCTATCCAGACACTCTCTCTCTCTCTCCTATCCAGACACTCTCTCTCTCTCTCCTATCCAGACACTCTCTCTCTCTCTCCTATCCAGACACTCTCTCTCTCTCTCTTATCCAGACACTCTCTCTCTCTCTCTCTCCTATCCTGACACACACTCTCTCTCTCCTATCCTGACAATCTCTCTCTCTCCTATCCAGACACTCTCTCTCTCTCTCTCTCTTATCCAGACACTCTCTCTCTCTCTCTTATCCAGACACTCTCTCTCTCTCCTATCCTGACACTCTCTCTCTCTCCTATCCAGACACTCTCTCTCTCTCCTATCCAGACACTCTCTCTCTCTCCTATCCAGACACTCTCTCTCTCTCCTATCCAGACACTCTCTCTCTCTCTCCTATCCAGACACTCTCTCTCTCTCTCTTATCCAGACACACACTCTCTCTCTCCTATCCTGACACACACTCTCTCTCTCCTATCCTGACAATCTCTCTCTCTCCTATCCAGACACTCTCTCTCTCTCCTATCCAGACACTCTCTCTCTCTCCTATCCAGACACTCTCTCTCTCTCCTATCCAGACACTCTCTCTCTCTCTCCTATCCAGACACTCTCTCTCTCTCTCTTATCCAGACACACACTCTCTCTCTCCTATCCTGACACACACTCTCTCTCTTCTATCCTGACAATCTCTCTCTCTCCTATCCAGACACTCTCTCTCTCTCTCTCTCTCTTATCCAGACACTCTCTCTCTCTCTCTTATCCAGACACTCTCTCTCTCTCTCTTATCCAGACACTCTCTCTCTCTCTTATCCAGACACTCTCTCTCTCTCTTATCCAGACACTCTCTCTCTCTCTTATCCAGACACTCTCTCTCTCTCTTATCCAGACACTCTCTCTCTCTCTTATCCAGACACTCTCTCTCTCTCTTATCCAGACACTCTCTCTCTCTCTTATCCAGACACTCTCTCTCTCTCTTATCCAGACACTCTCTCTCTCTCTTATCCAGACACTCTCTCTCTCTCTCTCTTATCCAGACACTCTCTCTCTCTCTCTCTTATCCAGACACTCTCTCTCTCTCTCTTATCCAGACACTCTCTCTCTCTCTTATCCAGACACTCTCTCTCTCTCTCTTATCCAGACACTCTCTCTCTCTCTCTTATCCAGACACTCTCTCTCTCTCTCTCTCTCTTATCCAGACACTCTCTCTCTCTCTCTTATCCAGACACTCTCTCTCTCTCTCTTATCCAGACACTCTCTCTCTCTCTCCTATCCAGACACTCTCTCTCTCTCTCTTATCCAGACACTCTCTCTCTCTCTCTCTCTCTTATCCAGACACTCTCTCTCTCTCTCTTATCCAGACACTCTCTCTCTCTCTCTTATCCAGACACTCTCTCTCTCTCTCTTATCCAGACACTCTCTCTCTCTCTTATCCAGACACTCTCTCTCTCTCTTATCCAGACACTCTCTCTCTCTCTTATCCAGACACTCTCTCTCTCTCTTATCCAGACACTCTCTCTCTCTCTTATCCAGACACTCTCTCTCTCTCTTATCCAGACACTCTCTCTCTCTCTTATCCAGACACTCTCTCTCTCTCTCTCTTATCCAGACACTCTCTCTCTCTCTCTCTTATCCAGACACTCTCTCTCTCTCTTATCCAGACACTCTCTCTCTCTCTTATCCAGACACTCTCTCTCTCTCTTATCCAGACACTCTCTCTCTCTCTTATCCAGACACTCTCTCTCTCTCTTATCCAGACACTCTCTCTCTCTCTTATCCAGACACTCTCTCTCTCTCTTATCCAGACACTCTCTCTCTCTCTCTCTTATCCAGACACTCTCTCTCTCTCTCTTATCCAGACACTCTCTCTCTCTCTCTTATCCAGACACTCTCTCTCTCTCTCTTATCCAGACACTCTCTCTCTCTCTCTTATCCAGACACTCTCTCTCTCTCTCTTATCCAGACACTCTCTCTCTCTCTCTTATCCAGACACTCTCTCTCTCTCTCTTATCCAGACACTCTCTCTCTCTCTCTTATCCAGACACTCTCTCTCTCTCTCTCTTATCCAGACACTCTCTCTCTCTCTCTCTCTTATCCAGACACTCTCTCTCTCTCTCTCTCTTATCCAGACACACTCTCTCTCTCTCTCTCTCTTATCCAGACACACTCTCTCTCTCTCTCTCCTATCCTGACACACACTCTCTCTCTCCTATCCTGACAATCTCTCTCTCTCCTATCCAGACACTCTCTCTCTCTCTCTTATCCAGACACTCTCTCTCTCTCTCTTATCCAGACACTCTCTCTCTCTCTCTCTTATCCAGACACTCTCTCTCTCTCTCTTATCCAGACACTCTCTCTCTCTCTCTTATCCAGACACTCTCTCTCTCTCTCTTATCCAGACACTCTCTCTCTCTCTCTTATCCAGACACTCTCTCTCTCTCTCTTATCCAGACACTCTCTCTCTCTCTCTTATCCAGACACTCTCTCTCTCTCTCTTATCCAGACACTCTCTCTCTCTCTCTTATCCAGACACTCTCTCTCTCTCTCTTATCCAGACACTCTCTCTCTCTCTCTCTCTTATCCAGACACACTCTCTCTCTCTCTCTCTTATCCAGACACTCTCTCTCTCTCTTATCCAGACACTCTCTCTCTCTCTCTCTCTTATCCAGACACTCTCTCTCTCTCTCTCCTATCCTGACACACACTCTCTCTCTCCTATCCTGACACTCTCTCTCTCTCCTATCCAGACACTCTCTCTCTCTCCTATCCAGACACTCTCTCTCTCTCTCTTATCCAGACACTCTCTCTCTCTCTCTTATCCAGACACTCTCTCTCTCTCTCTTATCCAGACACTCTCTCTCTCTCTCTTATCCAGACACTCTCTCTCTCTCTCTCTTATCCAGACACACTCTCTCTCTCTCTCTTATCCAGACACACTCTCTCTCTCTCTCTTATCCAGACACTCTCTCTCTCTCTTATCCAGACACTCTCTCTCTCTCTTATCCAGACACTCTCTCTCTCTCTTATCCAGACACTCTCTCTCTCTCTCTTATCCAGACACTCTCTCTCTCTCTCTTATCCAGACACTCTCTCTCTCTCTCTCTTATCCAGACACTCTCTCTCTCTCTTATCCAGACACTCTCTCTCTCTCTCTCTTATCCAGACACTCTCTCTCTCTCTCTCTCTCTTATCCAGACACTCTCTCTCTCTCTCTCTTATCCAGACACTCTCTCTCTCTCTCTCTTATCCAGACACTCTCTCTCTCTCTCTCTCTCTCTCTTATCCAGACACTCTCTCTCTCTCTCTCTCTTATCCAGACACTCTCTCTCTCTCTCTCTTATCCAGACACTCTCTCTCTCTCTCTCTCCTATCCTGACAATCTCTCTCTCTCTCCTATCCAGACACTCTCTCTCTCTCTCTCTTATCCAGACACTCTCTCTCTCTCTCTTATCCAGACACTCTCTCTCTCTCTCTCTCTTATCCAGACACTCTCTCTCTCTCTCTCTCTCTTATCCAGACACTCTCTCTCTCTCTCTTATCCAGACACTCTCTCTCTCTCTCTTATCCAGACACTCTCTCTCTCTCTCTCTTATCCAGACACTCTCTCTCTCTCTCTCTTATCCAGACACTCTCTCTCTCTCTCTCTTATCCAGACACTCTCTCTCTCTCTCTCTTATCCAGACACTCTCTCTCTCTCTCTCTCTCTTATCCAGACACTCTCTCTCTCTCTCTCTCTCTCTTATCCAGACACTCTCTCTCTCTCTCTCTCTCTTATCCAGACACTCTCTCTCTCTCTCTCTCTCTTATCCAGACACTCTCTCTCTCTCTCTCTCTCTTATCCAGACACTCTCTCTCTCTCTCTCTTATCCAGACACTCTCTCTCTCTCTCTCTTATCCAGACACTCTCTCTCTCTCTCTCTCTCTTATCCAGACACTCTCTCTCTCTCTCTCTCTCTTATCCAGACACTCTCTCTCTCTCTCTCTCTCTTATCCAGACACTCTCTCTCTCTCTCTCTCTCTTATCCAGACACTCTCTCTCTCTCTCTCTCTCTTATCCAGACACTCTCTCTCTCTCTCTCTCTCTCTCTCTTATCCAGACACTCTCTCTCTCTCTCTCTTATCCAGACACTCTCTCTCTCTCTCTCTTATCCAGACACTCTCTCTCTCTCTCTCTTATCCAGACACTCTCTCTCTCTCTCTCTTATCCAGACACTCTCTCTCTCTCTCTCTCTTATCCAGACACTCTCTCTCTCTCTCTCTCTTATCCAGACACTCCCTCTCTCTCTCTCTCTTATCCAGACACTCTCTCTCTCTCTCTCTCTTATCCAGACACTCTCTCTCTCTCTCTTATCCAGACACTCTCTCTCTCTCTCTCTTATCCAGACACTCTCTCTCTCTCTCTCTTATCCAGACACTCTCTCTCTCTCTCTCTTATCCAGACACTCTCTCTCTCTTATCCAGACACTCTCTCTCTCTCTCTCTTATCCAGACACTCTCTCTCTCTCTTATCCAGACACTCTCTCTCTCTCTCTCTTATCCAGACACTCTCTCTCTCTCTCTCTTATCCAGACACTCTCTCTCTCTCTCTCTCTCTTATCCAGACACTCTCTCTCTCTTATCCAGACACTCTCTCTCTCTTATCCAGACACTCTCTCTCTCTCTCTCTCTTATCCAGACACTCTCTCTCTCTCTCTCTCTTATCCAGACACTCTCTCTCTCTCTCTCTCTTATCCAGACACTCTCTCTCTCTCTCTCTCTTATCCAGACACTCTCTCTCTCTCTCTCTCTCTTATCCAGACACTCTCTCTCTCTCTCTCTCTTATCCAGACACTCTCTCTCTCTCTCTCATCCAGACACTCTCTCTCTCTCTCTCATCCAGACACTCTCTCTCTCTCTCTCTCTTATCCAGACACTCTCTCTCTCTCTCTCTCTCTTATCCAGACACTCTCTCTCTCTCTCTCTCTTATCCAGACACTCTCTCTCTCTCTCTCTTATCCAGACACTCTCTCTCTCTCTCTCTCTCTTATCCAGACACTCTCTCTCTCTCTCTTATCCAGACACTCTCTCTCTCTCTCTTATCCAGACACTCTCTCTCTCTCTCTTATCCAGACACTCTCTCTCTCTCTCTCTCTCTTATCCAGACACTCTCTCTCTCTCTCTCTTATCCAGACACTCTCTCTCTCTCTCTCTTATCCAGACACTCTCTCTCTCTCTCTCTTATCCAGACACTCTCTCTCTCTCTCTTATCCAGACACTCTCTCTCTCTCTCTCTCTCTTATCCTGACACACTCTCTCTCTCTCTTATCCTGACACACTCTCTCTCTCTCTCCTATCCTGACACACTCTCTCTCTCTCTCCTATCCTGACACTCTCTCTCTCTCTCTTATCCTGACACACTCTCTCTCTCTCTTATCCAGACACTCTCTCTCTCTCTCTTATCCAGACACTCTCTCTCTCTCTCTCTTATCCAGACACTCACTCTCTCTCTCTCTCTTATCCAGACACTCTCTCTCTCTCTCTCTCTCTCATCCAGACACTCTCTCTCTCATCCAGACACTCTCTCTCTCTCTCTCTTATCCTGACACACTCTCTCTCTCTCTTATCCTGACACACTCTCTCTCTCTCTTATCCAGACACTCTCTCTCTCTCTCTCTTATCCAGACACTCTCTCTCTCTCTCTTATCCAGACACTCTCTCTCTCTCTTATCCAGACACTCTCTCTCTCTCTCTCTCTCTTATCCAGACACTCTCTCTCTCTCTCTCTTATCCAGACACTCTCTCTCTCATCCAGACACTCTCTCTCTCATCCAGACACTCTCTCTCTCTCTCTCCTATCCTGACACTCTCTCTCTCTCTCTCTTATCCTGACACACTCTCTCTCTCTCTCTTATCCTGACACACTCTCTCTCTCTCTTATCCAGACACTCTCTCTCTCTCTCTTATCCAGACACTCTCTCTCTCTCTCTTATCCAGACACTCTCTCTCTCTCTTATCCAGACACTCTCTCTCTCTCTCTTATCCAGACACTCTCTCTCTCTCTCTCTCTTATCCAGACACTCTCTCTCATCTCTCTCTTATCCAGACACTCTCTCTCTTATCCAGACACTCTCTCTCTCTCTCTCTCTTATCCAGACACTCTCTCTCTCTCTCTTATCCAGACACTCTCTCTCTCTCTCTCTTATCCAGACACTCTCTCTCTCTCTCTCTCTCTTATCCAGACACTCTCTCTCTCTCTCTCTCTCTTATCCAGACACTCTCTCTCTCTCTCTCTTATCCAGACACTCTCTCTCTCTCTCTCTTATCCAGACACTCTCTCTCTCTCTCTCTTATCCAGACACTCTCTCTCTCTTATCCAGACACTCTCTCTCTCTCTCTCTTATCCAGACACTCTCTCTCTCTCTCTCTTATCCAGACACTCTCTCTCTCTCTCTCTTATCCAGACACTCTCTCTCTCTCTCTCTCTCTTATCCAGACACTCTCTCTCTCTCTCTCTCTCTTATCCAGACACTCTCTCTCTCTCTCTCTCTTATCCAGACACTCTCTCTCTCTCTCTCTCTTATCCAGACACTCTCTCTCTCTCTCTCTTATCCAGACACTCTCTCTCTCTCTCTTATCCAGACACTCTCTCTCTCTCTCTCTCTTATCCAGACACTCTCTCTCTCTCTCTTATCCAGACACTCTCTCTCTCTCTCTCTCTCTCATCCAGACACTCTCTCTCTCATCCAGACACTCTCTCTCTCTCTCTCTTATCCTGACACACTCTCTCTCTCTCTTATCCTGACACACTCTCTCTCTCTCTTATCCAGACACTCTCTCTCTCTCTCTTATCCAGACACTCTCTCTCTCTCTCTTATCCAGACACTCTTTCTCTCTCTCTTATCCAGACACTCTCTCTCTCTCTCTCTCTCTCTTATCCAGACACTCTCTCTCTCTCTTATCCAGACACTCTCTCTCTCATCCAGACACTCTCTCTCTCATCCAGACACTCTCTCTCTCTCTCTCCTATCCTGACACTCTCTCTCTCTCTCTCTTATCCAGACACTCTCTCTCTCTCTCTTATCCAGACACTCTCTCTCTCTCTCTTATCCAGACACTCTCTCTCTCTCTCTTATCCAGACACTCTCTCTCTCATCCAGACACTCTCTCTCTCTCTCTCCTATCCTGACACTCTCTCTCTCTCTCTTATCCTGACACACTCTCTCTCTCTCTCTTATCCTGACACACTCTCTCTCTCTCTTATCCAGACACACTCTCTCTCTCTCTTATCCAGACACTCTCTCTCTCTCTCTCATCCAGACACTCTCTCTCTCTCTCTCTCTCTTATCCAGACACACTCTCTCTCTCATCCAGACACTCTCTCTCTCTCTCTCCTATCCTGACACTCTCTCTCTCATCCAGACACTCTCTCTCTCTCTCTCTCTCTCTCTTATCCAGACACTCTCTCTCTCTCTCTCTCTCTCTCATCCAGACACTCTCTCTCTCTCTTATCCAGACAC
The DNA here is from genome assembly GCF_036365525.1 of Heterodontus francisci. Classification (NCBI taxonomy): domain Eukaryota; kingdom Metazoa; phylum Chordata; class Chondrichthyes; order Heterodontiformes; family Heterodontidae; genus Heterodontus; species Heterodontus francisci. Next base: position 146,548,599 of record NC_090374.1, read on the forward strand.
TCTCTCTCTCTCTCTCTCTCTTATCCAGACACTCTCTCTCTCTCTCTCTCTTATCCAGACTCTCTCTCTCTCTCTCTCTCTTATCCAGACACTCTCTCTCTCTCTCTTATCCAGACACTCTCTCTCTCTCTCTCTCTCTCTTATCCAGACACTCTCTCTCTCTCTCTCTTATCCAGACACTCTCTCTCTCATCCAGACACTCTCTCTCTCTCTCTCTTATCCAGACACTCTCTCTCTCTCTTATCCAGACACTCTCTCTCTCTCTTATCCAGACACTCTCTCTCTCTCTCTCTTATCCAGACTCTCTCTCTCTCTCTTATCCAGACTCTCTCTCTCTCTCTTATCCAGACACTCTCTCTCTCTCTTATCCAGACACTCTCTCTCATCCAGACACTCTCCTCTCTCTCCTATCCTGACACACTCTCTCTCTCTCTCTCTTATCCTGACACACTCTCTCTCTCTCTCTCATCTTGACACTCTCTCTCTCATCCTGACACTCTCTCTCTCTTATCCTGACACTCTCTCTCTCTTATCCTGACACTCTCTCTCTCTTATCCTGACACTCTCTCTCTCTCTCTCATCCTGACACACTCTCTCTCCCATCCTGACACTCTCTCTCTCTTTCCTATCCTGACACTCTCTCTCTCTCTTTCCTATCCTGACACACTCTCTCTCTCTCCTATCCTGACATTCTCTCTCTCTCCTATCCTGACATTCTCTCTCTCTCTCCTATCCTGACCCTGCCTCTTTCTCTCTCTTATCCTGACACTCTCTCTCTCTCTCTCCTATCCTGACACACTCTCTCTCTGCTATCCTATCCTGACACACTCTCTCTCTGCTATCCTGACATTCTCTCTCTCTCTTATCCTGACACACTCTCTCTCCTATCCTGACACTCTCTCTCTCTCTCTCTCCTATCCTATCCTGACACACACTCTCTCTCTCTCCTATCCTGACAATCTCCCTCTCTCTCTCCTATCCTGACAATCTCCCTCTCTCTCTCCTATCCTGACAATCTCCCTCTCTCTCTCCTACCTCCGAGACACTCTCTCTCTCCTACCCTGACCCTGCCTCTTTCTCTCTCTTATCCTGACAATCTCCCTCTCTGCTATCCTGACACACACTCGCTCTCTCTCTCCTATCCTGACATTCTCTCTCTCACTCTCTCCTATCCTGACATTCTCTCTCTCTCTGCCGGACATTCTCTCTCTCTCTTAGCCGGACATTCTCTCTCTCTCTCTCTCCTATCGTTCTCTCTCTCCTATCCTGACATTCTTTCTCTCTCCTCTCCCTCTCTCTTAGCCGGATATTCTCTCTCAGCCGGACATTCTCTCTCTCTGCTATCCTGACACTCTCTCTCTCTTTCCTATCCTGACACTCCCCCTCTCTCTCTCCTAACGCACTCTCTCCTATCTGACACTCACTCTCTCTCTCTCCTGTCCTGACAAGCTCTCTCTCTCCCTCCTTTCCTGACATTCACTCTCTCTCCCCGATCCTGACACACACACTATCTCTCATCCTGACTCTCTCCTATCCTGACACACACACACTCTCTCCCTGATCCTAAGACTCTCACTCCTATCCTGACACTCCCCCTCTCTCGCTCTCCTATCCTGACATACACTATCTCTCATCCTGACTCTCTCCTATCCTGACACACACACACTCACTCTCTCTCTCCTATCCTGACACCCTCTCCCATCCCATCCTCTACCCTGACTCTCTTATCTTGAGACATTCTCCCTCTCTGACCTCTCCCCTATCCTGACACACACTCTCCCTCCGAGACACTCTCTCCTATCCTGAGACATACTCTCATTGAGTCTGTGCAAACCATCAACCCTCTCACTCCTATGCTGATAGACTCTCTCTCGACAAACACACTCTCTGTCCTATCCAGACACCCTCTCCCATCCTGCCTCTCTCTTATCCTGACATTCTTTCTCTCTTCTCCACACAATTATCCTGACTCTCTCTCCCTCCTCCTATCTCTCCTATTCAGACACACACACTGTATCCTATCCTGACACTCCTACCTTTAAACATTCTCCCTCTGACCTATCCTGCCACATACTCTCTCATTGAGTCTGTGCTAACTATCAACCATCCATTTATACTAATCCTACATTAATCCCATATTTCCTACCACATCCCCACAATTCTCCCTACAATTTACAATGGCCAATTTACCTATCAACATGCTAAGTCTTTAGCTATGGGAGGAAACCGGATCCGCTGCAAACTCCGCACAGGCACTACTCAGAACCGAACCCGACTCCCTGGAGTTGTGAGGCTGTCGTGCTAACCGCTGCGCCACTGTGTAGCCCATGCCCAGCCCCCCCGCGCGCACACACACACACTCTCCCTCCCTCAGACACAAACACAGGAGCCACGGGCTCAACCTCCAAATCCCGCGCACGCGTGCGGCGCCGCCATCAGCTCCCGCGAGAGTTGCTGCTATGTGGCTTCGCGGAGCGGAAGTGCGGCCTCTTTCCCTGTGTAGCGGTGGCGGCGGGCGCGGCTGATTTGTAATGAAGGTGAGGTGCCGGCGGCCTAAGCGCGGCCAATAGCTGCTCGTCGACCTCCCATATCGGCTGCTCTCACACTGTCATCTCCCCTACAACAGGCCGCGGCGCTGGGGTAGTCCCTGCCGATTTCTGCGGCTTGGATGGCAGCGGATTGAGAGTGGGGTGCCCCGGGCTGGAGGAGGACTTGCCAGGCCTCGGGCCTGTTGGGGGGACGGGGATAGTAGCACGGCTCGGCCTCCCGCTCGTGTGGCCGCGGTAGGGCCTGGTCTGCTGGGCTGTCAATGCTCCGCTCTCCCCGGGGTCAGTGGGTGAGCCCGGCTCCGCTCCATGCGGCAGTTGCCGTGTACGCGAGAAACTCTGCCCGGTGGAACGTTGACGGGCTCTATTTTATTGGCAATGGGCTGCTTGGGCCTGGTAGCCTTTTGTGTTCATGTTTTCCACAAACTGAAGCGATTGATTTAACTTTTCCAGCTCAACATCTCTTTCCCAGCCACTGGCTGCCAGAAGCTTATCGAAGTGGACGATGAGCGAAAACTGCGGACTTTCTATGAAAAACGCATGGCCACCGAGGTTGCTGCTGACTGTCTTGGAGACGAATGGAAGGTAAGTCGGAGCCATGTGTTTTATTTTGTAAAGTGTTGGAACTTTATTAATGTGTTTAATAAAAACACCCAGAAGGGATGTTCTTTTGGGTGTAGGATTTCTTAATTGAAAGGTTTGTACTATTACGTGTACTTTGTTGTTGTAACCTCTAGTTACCTTTGCTGTCTCCAGACCTAAGTTGGTTTTTATTGGTGTCTCCCGACTGGCATCTCTTCCATTTGATAATGAAACCATTGGTCATCAATGTGGTTGTTTGTTGGACTGTTTGTAGTTTTCAGGGGAGTTACAGCTGTCCGAAATACAGTCAGCAACTGTTCTGGTGCAGATTTCCCCTAGTTTATGTTGTGGTGTGGGTTCCATAGCAGTGGGATCCTCGGCATGCAGTAAAACGTAGCAGTGATTTTTGACGTGCTGTCTTTTTTATGGTTGTTAATGCATGTTTTATGGTAAAACAAAGTACTTGTTAGGATTCAGTAAGAGCAAAATACTGTGGATGCTGGAACTCTGAGAACAGACAGTGCTGGAAATGCTCAGCAGGTCAGGCAACATCTGTGGAGAGAGCAACAGAGTTAACATTTCAGATCTGTGACCTTTCATCCAGTTCTGATGAAAGGCCACAGACCTGAAACGTTAACTCTGTTTCTGTCTGCACAGATGCTGTCAGACCTGCTGAGTATTTCCGGCACTTACTGTTCTCTCTTATTAGGATTTGGTTGTGGAGTAGCACAGTCAGTGAGAAAGTGGTACTTGTTGTATAATTACTGGTTGAATATTATTTGACAAGATCCCTGTATGGAAATGTCCACACACAACTTTTTAACTTGCTTTTTATTGGGCTAGATGTCTCTTGTGTGGAGAATTTTATTCCCCTGAGATCAGTGCAGCTTACACTGTTTTGTGTGACAGGGATAGAAATGATATGGTTACTGGTTTTGTGTGTTGTGAAGTCAGTGGCTTTTCTTGTACTTTCCAAAAAAAAGGAAACATCACATCAGTAATTCTATCATTCATCTTGATGTCAGTAAACGTATTAGAACACGGAGTGTCTCGTGACAACGCTGACATCAGTGTGTCTGAACATTTGTCAGCTTACTACTATGAATCCGCTCATGCACGTGGCGACGTCATCACATAATGACCTCACACGTAATGACTTCCGAGTGTTGCCTCACCCCTCAATGGCTGCAATTGCTGCCTCCATTCACTGCTCTTTCACACTCCCAGCTGCTCCCCCTCACTCGCCGCTCGATCCCGCTCCCTGCTGCTTCTCCGGACGGCAAGCAGGCAGGAGCAGTGGGAGGGAGCGGGGAAACTGAATGCGGCGATCGCGGGAGGGAGCGGTTACTGTTCAGGGTGGAGGTGGTGATCGAGGCCATTGAGAGGTTAGGGGATTTGGATTCCATTATTTCTTTGTGTCAGATTGAGCAGTGCCATCTTTATTACTGGTAGCTGCCTGAACATCGCAGGCAGTGACTTTTCAGTCTGTGAGGCTGCATTTGCACATGTGCCAGTAATGCGCCACCTGATGTTTGCGTTGTCAGCAAACGCTGCCATTGGCATATTCCATTAACAAGTCTACGTAGCTGTAAGTAAGCAGGGTTTAGTTCACTAATTGCTCTGAGTGAGAAGGTTGTGGATTCAGGTCCCACTCCAGAGACTCCAGAATTTATTCTGGCACTTCAGTGCAGTGCTGGGAGAATGCAGCAGTGTTGGGGTGGCATCTTTTGGATGAGACATTAAATTGAGGCCCTGTCTACACCCTCAGATGGACATAAAAGATCTTATGCCCTTAATCAAAGAAGGGCAGGGGCGTTCTCTCTAATCTTCTGGCCAATATTTATTCCTCAACCAGCATTACTGAAAACAGAATATCTAATGCTCTTAATCACATTGCTGTATGTGGGAACTTGCTGTGTGCAAACTGGTGACTACACTTCGAAGGTACTTTATTGCCTGTCAAGCCCTTTGGGATGTCCCAAGGACATGAAAGGCACTGTATGAAATCCCATGTTCATTCTTTTTAGTTCTGGATTTTTTTTTTCAGGGATATGTTGTGCGCATCAGTGGTGGCAACGACAAGCAGGGCTTCCCCATGAAACAAGGCATCTTGACTAATGGTCGTGTCCGCCTGCTGCTCAGCAAGGGGCATTCCTGCTATCGCCCCAGGAGGACTGGTGAGCGCAAACGAAAATCTGTCCGTGGGTGCATCGTTGATGCAAACCTCAGTGTCCTGAATTTAGTTATTATTAAGAAAGGTGAGTGGAAGTCAGTCAGTTTATACTGTAGATTGAAGAGATTTATTAAACAATTATCAATGTTGAATCTGCTGCCTGCACTTGTGCATACTGAAGATTTGCTAAATCTATTTCCTTACAATGAAACAACAACAAAAATTGTTCCAATAAAATGATGTAATGGTTTGACATTCTATCCTTTTCCAAAATCTGATGGTATTTGCATGGGACAAAGTCTACCGATTCTGTCTGATGTGATAATTCAGCTAAGGTCTCACAGACCACATTGTATAGTTAGTAAGCTATACAGGCCAGACAGTCCCAGCTTTGATTCCTGATTTGTTAGGTTAGCTGATCTAAGTTTGGTGCTATAGAGACACTGGGGCCAAAAGCCTAGGGAAAGGAAAAGTTGGCCAAAATTTTATTTTAAACCCTGCAATATACAATGATATTTTAAGAGAAATAGGTTGTAAAATACACTTGTGTAAAGTGCCATTTCATGGTTTTGGTGGTGAAACCCCTTTAAGCTTTGATCTTACTCATTGTTTTAATTTGTTCCGTATATATCCATCTTTTCTAATATGTTTTCTGTTGGGCCTACTGTCAGTAACAGGATCATTTACCCTTCAGCATGTTGGCTAAAGTTGCCATAAGAGCTGCTGCTGTCAAATATGGATTTCTTTTAATTAAAAAATGAAAACAATATGCTGAAATAATGGTGATCTGTTAAATTCCTTTCTGAGCTTCTGATACTTTCTTTGGTATCTGTCTTTGTAATAACTAAAACCAAAGTGAATGTACAGTTCTAAATTGTTATGTGGTTCCTGTTGTACTGACTAACCTACCTAATGAACAGGTTCATAAAGGTGTATAAACAGAAAAGTAACTGGTATAGTGTTGCAATTAGATAATCTTTTGAGCCTTTCTGGTTCTTGCAGACATTGTCTCTCCTCAAACACTTGAGGTTTGTGTAACTTAAGTAGCTATCCTGCTGTCTAGTTGGTTGTCGGTGATGTGAGTCCTGTAAAACCTTTGTGATGTAAGCATTTTGCTGTTGTGTACGACTGTGAGACATTAGATGTATTGCTATAGTACTTTTACCTCCTGAATGTACTAACTTGAAAATGATCATCCTAACCATAAAAATGGTGACCCCTGTCCACAGTCTAACTGCAGACCCCACTGCTTACAGCACACAGTCGTGATTTGCGCACTATACGAGATGGCTGGTATAAAGTGGCAGTGTAAATAAAATAAAAAATCATTTCAGTTCCAGTGGCACAGTAAGTTTTGTATGCTAATTGAACCATGAGCGGGTATATTTGACAAAGCACTGTGCCTCAGAGCGTGTGGGAGACGGTGGTGTCGTGGTAATGTCACTGCACTCAATCCTGGGGACATCGGTTCAAATCCTGCGACAGTATGTGGTGGAGTTTAAATTCAATTAATTAATTCAGGGAATCAAGAGATATGGCACGCGGGCGGGAACATGGAGTTGAATCCTAAGATCAGCCATGATCGTTTTGAATGGCGGAGCAGGTTCGATGGGCTAAATGGTCTACTGCTGCTCTTGTGTTCTTATGTGCACTGCTTTGCTCCACATATAAGTGCGCAGTAAATTAGACAATGTACCTCCAGAGAAAGGACAGTTAAAATTCAGCCTCCAATGTATGCTAAAGATATATGTAACTGAAACATCAATAAAAACCAGAGAAATATAACAAATATATAGCCCGATACACACTAGTGAGTGAGCACAGCTGTTACTGTTTGGAACAAATGGAGCACTTAAGGCATTTTCACTGCAACTTTAAAATTGACATTGATGCAAATGGTTAAGGATTATCACATCTTTGATTCAATTAGCACGTACCTGTTCTAAATTATAAGTGGTGGGGACTACATTGCAGATGCATTGCCAGAATTTTCCACAAGACCTATTTTCCTCATGTCATTCCCCCTTCACCTTTTCCCTCTGTCTAAAACCCATTCTTTTTCAAGTTTTGAACACTATCTTACCCACGATCTTGTGCTTTTGGATAGAATACTAGAAAAGGCTTCTCTGTCTGATGCTATTATGGTCTATGATCCTGAATTTACAGTTACAAATACACCTCCATCCTACATACTTGCATCATCCTGACTATTCAAGATGTGGCTCACTACTTTTGTGATATTTCTGTCTACATGCTCCGGACTTTTGAATTGCAAGCCCACTGCTACCTTGTTTATTACGGTTTTGAACCTTGGAGATATTCTGCAGTATGGGCTTTGGCTCTTGCATCTCATCTTCTAAATAAAAAAAAACTAGTGGGGATAGCATCACTGCCATTAATCTGACTTCAGCTGATATTTACACACGTACATTTTCCAGTTGGTGTTAGTGGAAGCTTTCCTTAGAACAATAGTGCTGAATAGATTAACAGTGATTGGTCAGTTATATTGGGATTGCTCAACTTTGTATTTGAATCAGATAATGTGAAGGCAAACTCTGGTTTATTTTGGTGCTGAAGTGTCAGAAGCATGTGCTGCCCCATCATTGGCCAGGTGGTCAGCAGTATCAGTGCCAGTCTAATGTTATGGGAGCTTTATTCTCCCTGTGTATAAGCACAGGATGGTTTAGGTTGTATGCCGCTTTGTGCTACTTGTATAATCCTGAGCAGTGCAGCTGGTGTTATGTCCTACATCATTAAGAAAAGAACTCACTGCAGTGGCTTGTACTGTAAAAGTATGTTGTACGCTACACTTCCTGTTGCCAGTTGGAATGAATGGCTTTGGTCAGGATCCCACTGCTGTCTGCTATCCAGTAATCTGTGCTGTAGGTATGGTTATACAGACATCTGGTGAGGGCAAGAGCAGTTCTGATTGTGAAGCCTGCATGATCCCTTAGTTTAATGTGCATTGTTCACATGAGTGTGAAGAATTGCTGATTGAGCAGAGTGCCGGAGGACATGTGTGGAAGATTTCTTCGGGAGAAGTGGGGAAACTGGCAAGAAAAGAAGAAATAGATTTCTGCATGTATAGAATGTCTATACTAATACTGAGTGACAGCATTATAGCTTTATATAGAAATGTGTTTGACGGTGCAACTTCTTAAAGATTTTTTTTCTCAATAGGTGAGAAGGACATCCCTGGTCTGACAGATAATACTGTGCCCCGCCGTCTTGGACCTAAGAGGGCTAGCAAAATCCGCAAACTGTTCAACCTGTCCAAGGAAGATGATGTTCGCCAGTATGTTGTGAGGAGACCTCTGAGCAAGGAAGGTGTGTATAAAAGTGTTTGTACATTTTTCCACATACTCTGGAACTGTCTTAAATCCCTACCCCATTTGCTCCACTCTTGCTGCCAACAAGTGCGAGGAGCTGATGGACTCCTTTGTAATAAGGATGAGACCATCCGTTCAGCTGCCCCTGCCACTTTCCTCTCTGGCCCACCAGGCCAAACTTCCCCAACACCCACCTTAGCCCTGAACTTGCATCTTTCTCTTTCTCTTTATCTCCTCTGAACTCATCAGGTCCATGAGACCCACTTCCTGCTCCCTGTTATACTGGATTGTTGTATTATATATGTTACCTCTATAAGTCATCAACTTCTGTTTCCATCCATCTTCCCTTCCTGGTCCCCACGTTAGCTAATACTGTTAATGGCTCCCTCTCCTCAGGTACTGACGTCATCCCTTTTCCTCTCCAAAGTCTTTGAATGTGATGTTCCCTCCCAAATGGGGGTACACAGCAGCTGGTGGAATTTAAATCGAGCTAATTAAATTAAATCTGGGATAACAAGCTAGTATCAGTAATGGTGACCATGAAACTACTGGATTATTATTTTTAAAAACCCATCTGGTTCAGTAATGTCCTTCAGGTAAGGAAGCGTGCTGTCCTTACTTGATCTGGCCTATATGTGACATTAGACCCACAGCAATGTGGTTGAAATGGCCTAAGAAGCCATTTAGTTGTATTCCAGAAGACTGTTCGCCACCACCTTCTCGAGGGAAATTGGGAATGGGCAATAAATGCGGGCCTTGACAGCGGCACCCAAATCCTGTGAATGACTGTGAGAAAATCCATTTTCACCTTTCCTGCAGCTTCACATTTAAATCCCTCCAATTGTGTTTCTGCCCCAACGCAATACTAAAAGTTAACATGGCATCCTATTTGACTGACCGTGGTAAGCTATTCGTCCTCGTCCTTCTTTACCTCTCTGCAGCCTTTGACATGGTTGACCACACCATCCTCCTCCAATCTGGCCAGCTGGGTGGGACTGAACTCGCCTAGTTCCTTTTTTATATATCCAGTTGTAGCCAGCGGATTGGCATCAATGGCTTCTCTCCATGCTGCACATCATTACCTGTGGTGTTCCCTGGGAATCTATCCTTGGGCCCACCTAATTCTGATCTACATGCTGCCCCTCGGCAGTATCATTCATAAACGTGTACGCTGACAACACCCAGCTCAGCCTCACCATCACCTCTTTCAAACATCTTCACTGTCTCTGATTTGTCAAACTGCTTACCCAATATCCGGTACTGGATGTACAGAAATTTCCTCCCAATTGAATTTTTGGGAAGCCCCCACTACAAATTCTGTTCCCCAGCCATTGACTTCATCCTTCTTCCTGGCAACTGTCTGACGTTGAACCAAATCATTCACAACCTTGGTGTTGCATTTGACACTAAAGTGAGCTTCTGAGTACATTGCCACTCTATCACCAAGACTGCCTACTTCCACCTTTAACATCACCCAAAGCCACCTCTGCCTCAGCTTGTTTGCTGCTGAAACCCTCATCCATGCTTTTGTTCCCTCCAGACTTGACTATTCCAGCATTCTCTCTGGCCTCCCAACTTCTACCCTACATAAACCTGAGCCCTTCCAAAACTATGCTGCCTGTATCCTAACTCAAATCAAGTCCTGTTCACCCATCGCCCCTGTACTCGCTGATCTACTCTGGCTCCCAATCTGGCAATGCTCATTTAAAAATTCTCATCTTTGTTTCCATATCTCTGTATGGCCGTCCCCGCCCTATCTCTGCAGCCTCCTTCAGTCCTACAAGCTTTACACTTCTGCGGCCCTCCCATTCTGGCCTCTTGTTCATTCCCAATTTTAATCACTCCACCAATAGCAGACACACTTTCAGTTGCCTTGGTCCCAAGTTCTGACTCTCTCTCCTTTTAAAATGATTTATAAAACCTACCTCTTTGACCAAGCTTTTGACCATCTATACCAGTATCCTGGTTTGGTAATGGTCCTGTGCCCTTTGGGGCATTTTACTACGTTAAAGGTGCTATATAAATGCAAGTTGCTGTTGAAGTTATATCCCAAACAAGGTTCAGAAAAACAGTAGAGTTTCTTCAAAATATTGTTGTGCTGTTTTGGAATCTTGTTTTTGTCTGCCATGCACCAATTGCAGTTTAGATCTGGAACTTGATATTGTGGGTGGTGTGGAACTAAAAAATGTTCAAAATATAAGGATTGTCTTTGAGACTAGTGAAGCAGACTATCTGCTCAGTGGGATTCCTGTTTTGTAAATGTTTAGGTGCTCTGATGCAATTTTATTTTTGTACATTTATTTTGCATTTTGTTTTCAATTCCAAGGTAAGAAGCCTAGAACCAAGGCTCCCAAGATTCAACGTTTGGTGACTCCCCGGGTTCTGCAGCACAAACGGAGGCGCATTGCCCTGAAGAAACATCGCACCCAAAAGAACAAGGAAGCTGCAGCAGAGTATGCCAAGCTTCTAGCCAAGAGAATGAAGGTTAGTTTGTAGTTCTGTGTTTTGAGGGATTTCTTGGTTCTCTGCATCTTGGTTATGCAGACCCACAGCTTTGGTTACACTAAAGTTGTACAAGGCCCCCTTGGTAATGTTGACATTTAGTCTTAAAGAGTTGTACTTGGATTGGGATTCTCCTCTGCAGCATTTAAATTGTGTGGGATCGGCTGCAGAAACCCTTATCCATGCACCTTGGACATCTTCAGCTCTATTTCAATGCTTTCCTCGACCTTCTGTAAGCTTCAGCTCAACCAAAACTCTGCTGCTTGTATCCCCTCCATCACCAAGTCCCGCTCGCACCCACCACCCTATTCCTGTTGACCTACATTGGCCGCAAATTCTGCAAGGACGTCAATTTAAAACACGCATCCCTGTGTTTAAATCCTCGCCCCCACCCCCCTCTCTTAAATTTCCCCCGCTCCCCCATCACATCCCAAGCTCTCCGTTCTTATAACCTTTGGCCTTAAGCTATGAAATTCCCTCAAACCTACACAGTCCTGATGTTATCTCTCATCCAACTTCTGATCATCCCGACTAATATCTCATTCTCATTGATTCCTTTTTTTTTTTGCCTTCAGCCTGTGAGACACTTGAAACATTCTTCTACATTATAGACGCTGCATAAATGTTGTAATTAAACATTTGTTCAAAGAGGAGTTGCTTCAGTAAACAGCAATGAGTGGGGTGTGTTAGTACTGTGGCACTAATCTGACCTATTTCAATTTGTTTGCAGGAGGCTAAGGAAAAACGTCAGGAGCAGATTGCAAAGAGACGTCGTCTTTCTTCACTGAGGGCCTCCACATCTAAATCTGAATCTAGCCAAAAGTAATAATGTTGGGGTAGACAAAATAAACCGTTTTTGTTGAAACCTCCCGCTTTCATTATTTGCATATTGAAAACAAAAGATCCTGCATTGCTCAACAATCGTTGCCTTGCGAAAGGATGAATTATTGATTTTGGTGGATCAATGGAGGGAGGAAATAGTGTTTATTTTCAGAACTTTAAACATTTGTAGGAGCAGAAAAGGATGAACTGATTTTACACTTAAGTTTGGGGAAATCTCCATGGATTATATTTCATTTTATGGGTTCGTGTTTATTGAAGAAAATTCTTGAGGGCGTAAACAATTCTTTGTTGTAAACTTTAAAAATTGACTTGTGGTCAATTGCTTTAACAGTAAAACGGCTGAAGTTCCAAAGTACACAACTTTTTGGAAATCAAATGTCTATCTTACATTAACCCCAAAACAAAAGTTTTATACTTGAGTTGTTTTGACAGATACTGTTGTAGTGTAGCATGGCTTTCTCTTGTAGCCAAATCATCTGCTTTGCAGGCAGTCTAAGCCTGCATTGAGACACGAGGTAGCAAGCAGTCATGATTCCAGATAAGGTTGAAGCAGTCATGAATAAGCTGAGTCTCTCACTACTCTTAACTGCTGCTTAGGTTTACAACAGTTAACAAGCCACTGCCCAAGAAGGATTGGTTTAAAGTTAAGAATAAGGTCCTCCAAAAACAACCGATGATTGATAAATACATTAGTTCTTTTCTTTCAGCATGGGGGTGACAATTTAATATCGAGCTTTCATTTGTTAGATATGTTATTGCATGTCCTCAACCTCCTACATCTAGCTGATTATTTTTAATATCGCATTGAGTAGAGAAATCTTGCATAATGTCTTTAATTTTATATTCATAGTTTCATTTGAAGTAATTCTTATATATGGTCCTTTGGGTCTGGAATCCAAATGTGATACTTGAGCAAGACCAGCAATTTATAATGAGCTCTCTCATTGGAGCTGATACCACTGCACGTTTTGTTCTTCTGAGATGTTGTAGTGTGATGGATTTAATGTATTGCCTTACTTTAATACTGAGCAGCACTGCGACAAGATACAGGACATTGAACTTGCGTAAAGGACATGTAAACGGCAGATAAATTTCAATATAGGTATGAGGTGGTGCATTTCAGTGGTAGGAATAAAGAGGGCACGCACTTCTTGGAAAATAAGAGTAAATGAGGTATGGAATCTTACAGCATGGGAGAAGTCTAGCTCGTTATGCTTGTGCTGGTTGGCTCTTTGAAAGAGCAATCCAATTTAGCCTCTTCAAATATATGTCTTTGCCTTTTAACTGTTCATGTGATATCTGATGCCATAAGCCTTTCAGGTAGTGCATTGCAGATCTCAGCAGCCTTCTGTGTGGAGACAAGACTTGCCCCTATAGTTCTTTTGCCAGAGTTATTTAAATCTATGATCCTTGCCAGAGGAAACAGTTTATCCCTGCTTGCTCTATCAAAACCCCTCATAATTTTGAATATCCCTTAGGTCTCCCCTTAACTTCTGCTCCAAGGAAAGTAATCCCAGTTTCTCCATTACATAACTGAAGTCCCTCATCCCTGATACCATTCTGTTAAACCACTTCTGTACCATCTCCAATGCTTTTCTAAAGTGTATTGTAGTATGGAATTGTACAGAATACTGTAGCTGAGGCCTAAAGTGAGTTGTAATGGTTTAACATGACTTGTTTTTGTATTCAGTGCCTCTGTTTAGAAAGCCAAGAATCCCATATGCTTTCTTAATTTGTTTTTTAACTTGTCTTGCCAACTTCAGGAGGAGGCCGAGATGGATCATCAACTCGGCACTTCTGGCTGAAGATGGATGCAAATGCTTCAGCCTTGTCTTTGGCACTGATGTGCTGAGTCCCCCATCGTTGAGGATGGGGATATTTGTGGAGCAGCCTCCTCCTGTCAGTCGTTTAATTGTCCACCACCATTCATGACTGGATGTGGCAGGACTGCAGAGCTTAGATCTGATCTGTTGGTTGTAGGATCGTTCAGCACTGTTTATTGCATGCTGCTTCCACTGTTTAGCATGCAAGTAGCTTTGTAGGATTGACAGGGCTGGGTTTTTGTTGCTGTTTTCGGTGCCTAGCTCTTTTACCCTTTGCATTTGAAACTAATTCCATTTTTTGCACAGTAATTTCTCTTTCCATTTGAATTCGAGCCAAGGCTTAGGTTTCATGCCTGTTTCTTCTGGTTCTGAGTCAATACAAAAATGACTAGCTAGAGTTTTAAGGATCTTGGGCTTTCTTGCTTTCAGCCTTAAAGTTACTCTCACCTGGTTAGCGACAGCTTTTAGTTCCCCAACATTTAATAACTTTAATGTTCCCCACGATAACCCTTCCTGTTTTACAACGGCGTTGGCATCGAACTTGGCCATGTCTTAAGTGTTTTAGCACAGTAACAATATGAGAAAACCTGCTGATTTACTTTTTTACACTTTTATAATCAATTTACCGTCCGAGTCCAATTCACTTGTTTAATCTAATAGTTCAGATTTTGAATGACAAGCTCCTCAATCTATTACAGACAGTTGGGAAATGAGAGGGATGATTTTCACTTTTTCACCTCTCAACTGACTGAAGACAGCCTGTTTTTTAAAAAAGTGTTTTAACCCCTCAGTGTTTTAATTGTCAACAATCAGACAAATGACAGGTTTTCATGTAAGTTTAAAAGAAAGATGAATGTTTATTATACAACACCAAAAATGTACGCAACAGCTCCCACTCTCATACTCAGATACACAATAACGTGTATCAGATTACTCAGATTATAACAATAACATGCTTTAGGTCTGATGATTTGTAAAGAATTCTCTGTTAAACTTGCTTTTCCCCAGGGTGAAGACTTGAAATGGTGCAGGCCTGTAATCTTTTCCCTTATTTACTGAAGAAAGACTTGAGAGGTTCAGGAAGACGGATGCGCTGTTTAAAGGTCTGCAAAGGAATGCCGGCCCCAGAAACCCAACCTGAGCTGACCTGAACCTGACACATATCGTCTGGTCCCGTCAGGGTCGGGTAGGGTAGCCGGCCTTTACCCATGTACTGATGTAAAGGCCTACTCCCCGACGACGTGTCGGGTTCGGGTCAGCTCAGGTCGGGTTTCTGGGTCCGGCATTTGGGCTCGGGTCGGGTTTCCTTTGCAGACCTTTAGCGTTGTTGCAAACTGCTCTTGTTACATTCCAGCCAAAGATCAATGGTGAAGTCCAGGTACAAATTCTCAGGTAGGGAATTCAAGGCCAAGCTCCAAGGTCTGCCTTCATGTAGTTTAAAGATGGTGATCTTAGGCAGGGTCCTTCCTCTTTGTTGGAATAGATGGAATCTTCAATTTTGAACTAATAACTGAATTAATCAAAACTGATTCCACTCCGACTGTTCCAGAACATGCTGCCACAATCCTTTCTCCTGATTGGTCAGTTTGAATCCGGGCCACTCAAGTGTTTGAGTTTGTTTCATAAATTCAGTAGAGAGTTCATAGTTACTCCTTGCATGAGCATGACAACACATATTTTGTTTCTTTACTTGACTCATTACTGCTCCCTTGCACCATGACATTTTGACATTTAATCTCTCCTGCCTCTGCCCTATCACAGACCTTTCCTCCTGTTCTTTTTCGCATCCTCCCTCCTTTCACATGCTTAAAAACTATTACATCTCTAACTTTACCCAGTTCAGATGCTGCCAGACCTGTGGAGTTTTAGCAGCATTTTGTTTTATCGTGTTCTGTAAAAATTAAATGCGCTTTCAGATGAGGGGCAGCATGTAGATGAGAAATGGGAGAGGGCCAAGGATAGATCCTTGGGGGACACCAATGGTAGTAGTGCGGGAGTGGGAAGAGAAGCCATTGAAAATGATTCTCTGGCTACAGTTAGATATGAATGGAACCAAGCAAGTGCACTCCCCCACAGCTAGAATTGTTCTAATTCTAACAGTGGAGAGGCCGTGGTGGATGATGGTGTGATCAACCATGTCAAAGGCTGCAGACAGGTCATGAAGGACAAGGAGGGATGGTTTACTTTTGTCAGTCATATAGGATGTTGTGTGATGTTGATGAGACACGTTTTGATATTGTTGCAGGACCAGAAGCTTGATTGGAGGGATTCAAACATGGAGCTTTGGAAAAGAAGCAAAAAGGTGTATGATCACACAAGCGGGGGTATTTTATAGGCCTCTTAATGGTGAGAGAGCACACTCGAGAAGCAGATCTGCAGGGAAATCTAAGAGATGTCCAAAAACTATAGACTGGTGACATCACAGAAAAGCTGCAAGGTGTGAGTAACTGCTGTTAGGGAGTATCAATAAATAGCTGGGTTATAGTGTCTCAACAACTGGCAGATTAAAAAGAGTATAAATGAAGTAATAATAAGGAACAAGTGAGTAGCTGGAAGTATTTTTTTTTGAGTAAGGTTTCTTTTAACGAGTGAACTGTATTGATTTTTAGTAGGATTTATCTGCACAAGTGAGGTAAAAATTCTAAGGTATTGTAGGGTAAGGTTTTTTTTAGGAATAGCAAAGGGTCAACTAATAAATAAAGGAATGGCAGGGTTGCTTCAACCTCAAGAGTGCATCTCCTGTGCTATGTGGGAGCTCCAGGATGCTTCCCATATCCTGGAGAACCATTTGTGCAGGAAGTGTTGTCAATTGCGGCAGCTTGAGCTCCGGCTTTTGGAACTTGAGCGGTAGCTGGCGACACTGCGATGTATTCATGAGGATGCGAGCTATGTGGATAGCACGTTTATAGATGTGGCCAACCCACAGCTTAAGAGTATGCAATGGGTGACTACCAAGCAGTCAAAAAGAATCAGGCAGATAGTACAGAGACCCGTGAGTGCATCTCACTCTCCAACAGGTATTCAGTTCTGAATACTGAGGAAAGTGATGCTTCACCTGGGGAGTGCAGCCAGAGCCAAGTCCATGGCACCATGAGTAGCTCAGCTGCACAGCGGGGTACAGGGAAGACTGGATGAGCAATAGTGATAGGTGATTCAATAGTCAGGGGAACAGACAGGTGTTTCTGTGGTGGCAGACGTGAATCCAGGACGGTGTGTTGCCTCCCTGGTGCCAGGGTCAAGGTTATCACTGAGGGCTGCAAAGCATCCTGAAGGGAGAGGGTGAACAGCCAGCAATCGTGGCCCACATCACAGCCAGCAACATAGGTAGAAAGAGGGATGTGGTCCTGCAGTCAGAATCTAGGGAGCTAGGTAAGAAATTAGCAAGCAGGACCTCAAAAGTAGTAATCTCTGGATTACTCCCAGTGCCACGCACAAGTGAGTATAGAAATCGAAGGAGAAGACAGATGAATGCATGGCTGGAAAGATGATGCAGGAGGGAGGGCTTTAGATTCCTAGGACATTAGGATCAGCTTTGGGGGAGATGGGACCTGTACGGGCAAGACGGGTTGCACCTGAACAGAACCAGGACTTCGTTCCTTGCGTTTTCCTAGTGCTGTTGGAGAAGGTTTAAACTAGTTAGGCAGGGGGATGGGGACCTGAGGGTAGACTCAACTGGGTCAAAATCAAATGAAAATGGATGGCAGAAAATTAATGGATGAGTCCGGAATACAGAGGAAACAAAGGTTAGAAAATAAAAAGTTTGGCAGTGCTCTAGGGTATTTATTTCAAGGCAAAGAGTATAACAAATAAAGCAGATGAGCTGAGGGCACAGATAGACACATGGCAGTATGATATCATAGCTATTGCAGAAACATGGCTTAAGGCGGGACAGGAATGGCAGCTCCACGTTCCTGGTTGCAGGGCTTTCAACGCAATAGGGAGGAGGATAAGAAAGGAGGGGAGTGATAATTTTGGTCAAAGAAACTATTGCAGCTGTGAGGAGAGATGATATGTCGGAAGGTTCATCAAATGAGGCCATATGGATTGAGCTAGGGAACACAAAAGGAGCAATCGCACTGCTGGGAGTGTAGTGTAGACCCACAGTCAGAGGGAGATAGAGCAAATCTCTGAGAAGTGCAACAACAATAGGGCAGTAATAGGGGATTTTAACTACCCCAATATTAACTGGGATAGTTTTAGTGTGAAAGGAATTGAAGGAGCAGAATTCTTGAGGTGCATTCAGGAGAACGTTTTTGCCCAGTATGTAGCAAGTCCAACAAGAGAGGGTGCAGTTTTAGACTTAGTTTTAGGAAATTAAGATGGGCAGGTGGAAGGAGCGACAGTGGGAGAATATTTTGGTGGTAGTGATCATAATTCAGTCAATTGTAACATAATTATGGAAAAGGACAGAGAAAGAACAGGAGTTAGAGTTCTCAATTGGGGCAAGGCCAATTTTACTAAACTGAGAAGTAATTTAGCGAAAGTGGACTGGAAACAGCTACTTGAAGGTAAATCAGTGTCAGCAGTGAGAGGCATTCAAAGGGGAGATTCAAGGGTTCAGAGTAAACATGTTCCCACAAAGAAAAAGGGTGGGACCACCAAATCTAGAGCCCTATGGATGTCAAGGAACTTAGAGGGTAAGATAAAGCAGAAAAGTAAAGCTTATGTCCGATACCGAAAACTCAATACTACAGAAAGTCGTGAGGAGTATAGAAAGTGGAGGGGTGAAATCAAAAAGGAAATCAGGAAAGCTAAGAGAGAGCATGAAAGAATATTGGCAAGCAAAATCAAGGTGAACCCAAAGATGTTTTATCAATACGTTAAGAGGATAGCTAAGGAGAGTAGGGCCCATAAAAGACCAAAAAGGTAACCTATGTATAGGAGCGGAAGATATCGGTATGGTTCTTACTGAGTACTTTGCGTCTGTATTCACAAAAGAGGGGGACGATGCAGATATTGTAGTTGAGGAGGAGTGCGAAGTATTGGATGTGACAAACATAGGGAGAGAGGAAGTATTAATGGAATTGGCATCCTTGAAAGTTGATAAATCACCAGGGCCTGATGAAATGTACCCTAGGCTGTTAAAAGAAGCAAGAGAGGAAATAGCAGAAGGTCTGACCATCATTCTCCAGTCCTCACTGGATACAGGTGTGGTGTCGGAGAATTGAACAACTGCTAACATTGAACTCCTGTTTAAAAAGGGAGCGAGGGATAGATCGAATAATTACAGGTCAGTCAGTCTAACCTCAGTAGTGGGCAGGTTATTGGAATCTATTCTGAGAGAAAAGATAAACTGTCACTTAGAAAGGCACAGGTTAATCAAGGATAGTCAGCATGGATTTGTTAAGGGAAGATCTTGTTTGCCCAACTTGTTTGAATTTTTTGAAGAAGTATCAAGGAAGATAGAGAGTAATGCAGTTGATGTGGTCTACGTGGATTGTATCAAGGCTTTTAACATGGTCCCACATGGCAAATATCCCATATGCCTTCCTAACCACCTTATCTACTTGTGCTGCTGCCTTCAGTGATCTATGGACAAGTACACCAAGGTCCCTCTGACCCTCTGTACTTCCTAGGGTCCTACTATCCATTGTATATTCCCTTGCCTGGTTAGTCCTCCCAAAATGCATCACCTCACACTTCTCAGGATAAAATTCCATTTGCCACTGCTCTGCCCATCTATATCGCCCTATAATCTAAGCTTTTCCTCCTCACTACTTACGACACCACCAATTTTCGTGTCATCTGCAAACTTACTGATCATACCTCCTATATTCAAGTCTGAATCATTAATATACACTACAAACAGCAAGGGTCCCAGCACCGATCCCTGCTGTACAACACTGGTCACAGGCTTCCAATCGCAAAAACAACCCTCGACTATCACCCTCTGTTTCCTGCCACTAAGCCAATTTTGGATCCAAATTGCCCTGGATCCCATGGGCTCTTTCCTCCTTAACCAATCTCCCATTCAGAACCTTATCAAAAGCCTCCTCGAAAAATTAAATCAAATTTGTTAGACATGATCTCTCCCCGACAAAGCCATGCTGACTATCCTTGATTAATCCCTGCCTCTCCAAGTGGAGATTAATCCTATTCCTCAGAATATTTTCCAATAGTTTTCCAACCACTGATGTTAGACTCACTGGCCTGTAATTACCTGGTTTATCCCTTCTTGAATAATGGTACCACATTCACTGTCCTCCAGCACTTTTGTAGCCAGAGAGGATTTGAAAATTTGTGTCAGGGCACCTGCTATCTCCTCTCGCCTCACATAGCAGCCTGGGATGCATCTCATCTGGGCCTGGGGATTTATCCACTTTTAAGCCCGCTAAAACCACTAATACCTCCTTCCTTTCAATGCTAATTTGTTCAAGCATATCACAATCCCCCTCCCTGATCTCTACACCTACATTGTCCTCTGGAACCCACAGCCTGAAAGGTTAGTTGAGGCCAAAACCCTTAACTCATTCAAAAGGAGTCTGGATATGCGCCTCAAGTGCTGTAATCTGCAGGGCTACGGCCCAAATGCTGGAAGGTGGGATTAGAATAGATGGGTCGTTTTTTGGCTGGCACAGACATGATAGGCCAAGTGGCCTCTTTGTGCCTTAAACTTTCTATGGTGATATTTGGGGACCTTAATTACCCTAATATAGATTGGGATTGTGTTAAGAGTAAAGGGTAAGCATGGGGAGGAATTTCTGAAATGTGTTCAGGAGAACTTGACCAGTATGTTCTCGGTCCAACTATGAAGGAGGCATTGCTGGATCTGGTGCTCGGGAATGAGGTGGGCCAAGTGTCTATGCGAGATCACTTGGGTAAGAGTGAACATTGTATCATAAGGTTTAGATTAGTAATGGAGTAGAGCAGGGAAAAATCTAAAGTAGATTGGAAAACACAAACTCCAATGGGATGAGGGAATCTAGCCAGAGTAAAATGGAACCAAAGACCAATAGGAAAAACTGTAACTGAATAATGGGTGATATTTAGGGAGGAGATGTTTCAGGTACAGGCTAGGTACATTCCAAGAAGAAGGAAAGCCAGAGCACCTTGGATGACGAGGGAGATAGAGGATATGATTTTAAAAAAAGGGTGTATGATGCATGCCAGGTGAATTATTCAAGTGCGAACCAGGCCGAATACAATAAGTTGAGAGGGGAAGTGAAGAGGAAAATAAGACTGGCAAAGAGAGAATATGAGAATAGAATGGCAGTCAACAGAAAAAGGGAACCCAAAAATCTTCTACCGGCATGTAAATAGTAAGCGGGTAGTAAGAGGTAGGGTGGGTCCAATAAGAACAAAAAGGGTGATATATGCTTAGAGGTGCAAGGCAAGGCTAGAATACTTAAGTACTTTATATCAATTTTTATTAAGGAAGAGGATGCTAACAAAATATCAGAAGCGGAGATAGTACAGGTAATGGGTAGGGTGAAAACTCATAGGCAGAATTACTGGAAAGGCTGGCCAAGCTTAGAACGGATAAATTGCCTGATCCAGATGGAATGCATTCCAGGTTGCTAAAGGAAGGGGGTGGGGGGGGGGGGGTGCGGTAGATAGCGGAAAGACTTGCCATAATCTTCCCGAGGTGCAGGCCAGGCGCCAGAGGATTGGAAAGGAAAAAATGTGGCACCCTTATTTGAGAAAGGGTGTAAGGACATTCCTAGGAAGAATGTTAGAGTCCTCAAGAGGGTGCAGAGAAGATTCACCAGAATGGTTCCAAGGATGAGGGAGTTCAGGTACAGGTGAGATTGGAGAAGCTGGGATGTTCTCGTTGGAACAAACGTGATTAAGGGGAGATTTGATCAAGATGTCGAAGATTATGACAGGTTTAGGAAAAGCTGTTCCCATTAATTGGCCATTAAAGGACACAGATACAATGTTTTAGGCAAGTTGTGCAGGGAGGTGTGAAAAAGTAATTACTGGAAACTCACCCCACAAATGTGATGGAAGCAGAGTCGATCAATGTTTTCAAAAGGAAATTGTTTGGGCACTTGGAAATAAACTTGAAAGACCTTGGGGGATAGACCAAGGGAATGGGACTGACTGGATCGCTCTACAGAGAGCCAGTATGGACTCAATGGCTTCCGTCTGTGTCATAGTGACTGACCGGTACGGATTTGGAAGGCAATAACATGTTCAAGGACTTGAGAGCAAAGGTGAATTGGAGAGGGGGGCAGCAGTTTGCAAGGACAGAGGCGGTCAAGGGTTGGTTTTTTGAGGACATATGACAGCAGATTTAAAGGAGGGGGACAACACCTGAAGAGAGTATCAGCTAACATGGGCACCATGAAGGGAAGTTGGTGATCAGCAATTTAGTGGGAATAAGGTTTAAAGAGCAGGAGGTGGGTTGCATGGACAAATGAACTTGGAAAGGGCATGAGGGGAGACAGGAGAGAAATTAGAGAAAGATACAAGTGCAGGGCTAGGAGGAAGTTTGGTCTAGTGGGCTAATGGAAGGGAGGGAACTGGCAGAAGCCACTGAGCAGATGGTTTTATCTTAGTAACATATGAGCTCATTGTTGGAGGGAAGGGTGCAGGAGACAATGGAGAGGGGTTTAAGACGACGGTTTTCAACAAGCCAAGGGTTACATTTCTATTCCAGGATGATCCTGGAATAGTGAGCAGTTTTAGCAGATAAGAGCAGGACCAGAGAATGCTTTATGTGTTCCAACCAGATCTGGCAGTGAATGGCTAAACCATATCCTTTCAAGTCTGTGTCCCTTGGATGTCAGGGAGCAGAGATGAGTGCCAGGGTGAGAGTGTAAAGCTTTTATTGGGGATTAGGACAACAAAGGTGGAGGCAAGGGTGTGGCTGTGGAAATGAGTAGCTGCAGAAATGTTGTGGCAAACAGGGACAATGGCCAGATAGTTGGGATTTTTAAAGTGCAGTTGGAAGTAAATTGGGGGTTAGTTTAGGGATATGGAGGAAAATACTAAAAACCTCCCAGAAATAATGGAGAATCAAGGGACTAATGTAAACAAGGAATTGCAAGATATGTTAAAAAAAAAGTACTCGGGAAAATAATGAGACTTAAAAGTAGATAAACTCCCAGGACCTGATGATCTACATCCCAGAGTTGAAGGAGGTGGCTATAGAGATAGATGCATTTGCGGTCATCTTTCAAAATTCTAGACTCTGAAATGGTTCCTACAGGTTGGAAACTGGCAAATATAACCACTATTTAAGAAAACAGGGAACTACAGACCTGTTAGCCTGTCATAGGGAAAATGCTAGAATCTATAATAAAGGATGTGATAACAGGACACTTAGAAAATAATGGCTGGATTGGGCAGAGTCAACAATGGATTTATGAAAGAAATCATGTTTAACAAAGATATTTTGAGGATGTAGATAATAGATAAGGGGGAATGGGTGGATGTGGTATATTTAGATTTCAGAAAGCTTTGGCTAATGTCCCACACAAGAGCTTAGTAAATAAAATTAGAACACATGGGATTGGGGGGGGGGGGGAAGGGGAGGAGAATATACTGTTATGGATTGAGAACTGGTTAACAGACAGAAAACAGTAGGAATAAATGTGTCATTTTCAGATTGGCAGGCTGTGACTAGTTGGGTATCGCAAGCATCAGTGCTTGGGCCCAGCTGTTCACAATCTATATCAATGATTTGGACATGGGATTAAATTTCATATTTCCAAGTTTGCAGATGACACAAAACTAGGAGGAAGATGCAAAGAAACTTCAAGGGGATTTGGAGAGGTTAGGCGAGTGGGCAAAAATTTGGCAGATAGAATACATTGTGGAGAAATGAGGTTTTGCACTTTGGTAGGAAAAACAGAAATAAAGAGTATTTCCTAAATGGCGAGAGGCTGGGAAGTGTTGAAATTCAAAGGGACTTGGGTGCTCTTGTTCACAAGTCACTGAAAGAGAATATGCAGGTACAGCAAGCAATTAAGGCAGCAAATGATATGTTGGCCTTCATTACAAAAGGATTTCAGTATAGGAGTAAAGATGTCTTACTGCAATTATATAGAGCCCTGATGAGACCGCACCTGGAGTATTGTGTGTAGTTTTGGTCTCAACTAAGGAAAGTTATCATAAAGAGAGTGCAATGAAGGTTCACCAAACTAATTCCTGGGATGGAGGGATTGTCCTATGAGGAAATATTAAATAGACCGGGCCTTTATTCTCTGGAGTTTAGAAGAATGAAAGTGATCTCATTCAAACGGCTTTAGTCAAAGGGTGGCACAGTGGCGCAGTGGTTAGCACCGCAGCCTCACAGCTCCAGCGACCCGGGTTCAAATCTGGGTACTGCCTGTGTGGAGTTTGCAAGTTCTCCGTGTCTGCGTGGGTTTCCTCCCACATGCCAAAGACTTGCAGGGTGATAGGTTAATTGGCCATTATAAATTGCCCCTAGTATAGGTAGGTGGTAGGGAAATATAGGAACAGGTGGGGATGTGGTAGGAATATGGAATTAGGGTAGGATTAGTATAAGTGTGTGGTTGATGGTCGGCACAGACTCGGTGGGCCTGTTTGTGCTGTATCTCTAAAAAAAAAACATACAAAATTCTTACAGGGCTCGACAGGGTTGAAGCAGGAAGGCTGTTTCCCCTGGCTGGGGAGTCCAGAACCAGGGACACAGTCATAAGGGGTAGGCCATTTAGGACTGAGATGAGAGGAATTTCTTCAATTAGCTGGCGGTGGATCTTTGGAATTCTCTGCCCCGAAGGATTGTAGAGGCTCAAGGCATTGGGTTTGTTCAAGATGGCGATCAATAGATTTCTACATATTAAAAACATCAAGGGTTACGGGGATGGCACAGGAAAATGGCGTTGAAGTAGATCAGCCATGATCTCATTGAATGGCAGAGCGGGCTGAATGGCCTACTCCTGTTCCTATTTCTTATGTTTTTCCAGAGGTGAATACAGCAAGAGGTAGGGTTAGGATGTGGAAGGTGGATTTGGGTGGAGAATGATACGAGGAAACAATCAGAGAAGGCCTCAGCTATTATCGATACTGTGGGAATAGAAACACGAGATGGCAAAGGTGTGTGTGGGGGGTTCATTACTCAATAGGGATTGGAGAGATCACATGGAGGGAGAGATTTAGAGAGGACAGGAGGGCTGTGAACTCAGACATGATGAGTTGAGATGAAGGTTGAAATCACCGAGGATGAGGGGTCACTTGGTGCAGAGTCTGGAAAGAAAGTTGTGAAAATATCTGAGAAAACTTATTGTACTTGGTTAGACCGTATAGAACATGGACTTTGAATGATGTGAGAGAGGTAGAACAAGCTGAGATGCTCAAAGGAGGAGAAAGTTCCAAAGCAGTAGGGAGTTAGTCTAAGGTGTGATTTGGTGATGTGACACACCAGGGGGCAAGTGGTGGAAGCTATAGCCAGGTGAAGAGGCTTCATCTAGGCTGGGCAATAAATGCTGGCCTTATGAGCAGCACTCACGTGAATGAATCAACAATTTTGGTCTCCATTTTATAAAAAGGACATAGAAGCACTGGAAAAGTGCTGTCAAAGATTGAACTCATTGGGGCCTTTTGGACACTTGAAAGTCTTCAAAATTATAAATGTTTTGAACAGGGCAGATGTGGAGACCAGGTTTCCACTTGCAGGAGAATCAAAGACTAGAGGCCATAAATACAAGATAGTTACTAATAAATCCAGTAAGCAGATGGAGAGATTTCTGTACTCAGTGGTTAGAATGTGGAACTCATGACGACAGCAAATGGCTGAGGCAAATAGCTTAGATGCTTTTAAAAGGAAACCAGACAAGTACATGAGAGAAAAGGGAATAAAAAGATACAATGATAGGCTGAGATGAGGCAGATGGAATGGAAGGAGATTCGAAGTGTAAATACCAGCACAGACTAGTAAGGCAAAACGGCTTGTTTCTGCTGCACACTCTAATTTATATACTTTATCTCTTTACAATAAAAAAATGACAATTTTGAATAACTATCCTTTATTGAACAAGTAATTTTGTTTAATATGTTCACATACATTTTATATAGAGAATCATACTAACATAAAACTGTGTAGCTGTACAAGATTTGGCCCATAGATGCAATCTGCCTTTCTAGAAATGTTAAAATATAAAATCAATTATTTTACAGCTCAATGTGGTAAAGTCTTTAATACAGGATTACATACAGATATCAGAACAGAAATTCTGTCCTTCAATAGTATTTGTACTGCCACAGTTTACCCAGTGCTTTTATAATTTTTCAGACCTAAATCCTAAAGAACCAATGTCAGCAATATTTCTGATTTCAATAAAATTACTCTGGTTTTTTTAAACATACACAGACAAAACGGGAGAAGTCCAACTGTGCTTCTACTTCAGAATGTATCAAATCTCAGCATAAAATTACAGCATCCCTTTATAACTGCAGCACTAAAACTGCACTGTAGGACACAAGGTCAATTTTCATCTTCATCACCTGGACATAAAGCATCAGCTGAGCACAGCTCAGAGACACGTCAATCAGGCTGTTCATTATGAGCACCCTCCAATTCCCCAATCAGGTGATGCTTTACACTTTTCCTACAAAAAACTCAAGAGAATGATCCCCTAATTTTATTATAGTACAGCTAGTGATTTCATCTGAACTGTAGAATCTCAACATTTCATTTACATCGAAAGAAAATCAAGCAAAACAACTTAAAATCTAGTCATTGATACTCAGGAATACAAAAGTCAGAACCATCCTTTGTCATATTTGTACAAAACATTGCACAACTAGAGCTTTGATAGCAAATGGCAGATCTGCCTTAAGACATTTAGTGTTTAGCAGTTCCTTTTGATTAAATCTCCCTTCCATAGAAGCTTAGAAACAGTGAACAGTTTTTTTGCCCCCCCCCCCTGTTATTCACAATGCAACAGCACCTCAAATTGTGCAGCCATATCTCCACATACATCAACATCTTAATTCTAATCACCTCGGCACATATGCTTAGTTTGAAGTTTGTACATTCATACTTTGGACGTAAATTATAGTGGTTCAATTCCATAACCATATTGCAGTTTTTTTCAGATGAAGGGAGGCTCAAAACACTTCCGGCACCACTCGATCCTGGTGCAGGGTGGTGAATCAATCGGGAGTGCCACCTTCACTTGTTCTTCTGTCAAGCGCTCGTAAGCTGCTCTGTATTCTCTATCAAAAGCATCTGTAATCAAGTAGTAAACCAGATTAGGATGCACTCAAGTAACATCTTCAAAAACAAAACATTTTGAATGTATTAACTCCTCTACATACCTGAAGCCAAAAGAGCTGTTAGAATAATACAACACAGAAAGAAGCCATTTGGCCCATTGTGCCTGTGGTGGCTCTTTGGTCCCACTCTCATTCTATATCCCCATCGTGCTGTAATTTTATTTCCTTTCAAGTATTTATTAAATGCTGTTTTGCATTTTAAAATTGAATTTGCTTCCAATATCCTTTCATGCTGTGCATTCCAGATCATCCCACAACTCATGAAAAATGTTTGCTCATGTCACCTCTTGTTATTTTGGCAATCACATTAAATCTGTGCCTTCTGGCTACTGACCTTTCTGCCACTCAAAATCCTTCATGATGTTGAACACCTCAATCAAATCTCTTAACCTTCTCTGCTCCAACAAGCCTTCAGCTTCTCCAGTCTCCCACAGAACTGAGGTCCCTCATCTCTGGTACCATTCCAGTAAATCTCTTCTGTACCCTCTCTAAGGCCTTGCCATCCTATCTAAAGTGTGGTAGCCATTGTGATACAATACTCCAGCTGGGGCCTAATTAGTGTTTTATAAAAGTTTTATCACAAGTCCCTTACTTTTGTACTCGGTTCCTCTACAAATAAAAGGATCCATATGCTTTTTAAACAGCCTTCTTAACTTGTCATGCCACCTTCAAAGATCTACATACATCCCCAGATGTATGTTCCTGCCCCTGCTTTAAAACTGTACTATTTACTTCATATTGCCTCTCATCCTTCCTACCAAAATGTATCATGACATACTTTGTTGCATTAAATTTCACCTGCTGTTTCTGCCCATTTTATCAGTCCCTGCCCTCCTGCAGTCTGTTGCGTTTGTTGTCTGTCATCATTTTACTATACGAGTTTGTATTATTTACAAATTTTGAACATATACCATGCATATCCAAGTCCAGGTCATTAATATATATCAAAAAGAGCAGCAGGTCTAATACTCACTGTATTCTTTCCTCCAGTCTTAAAAAACCGTTCAAAACCTCTCTCTGCTTTCTGTCCCTTAACCAATTTGTATCCATGTTGCCACTGTAGCTTCAATTCCATGGGCTTTAACTTTACTGGCAAATCTAATATGTGGCATTTGACAAAACACCTTTTGGAAATCCATATACAATTCAACCCACTCTGTTACCGCTTCAAAGAAAGCAAATCAGCTGAAATATAACTTGCCTTCATCAAATCTGCGCAGACTCCCATTTATTAGCTCATACTTTTCCAAATGTCAGTTCCTAGGAGTACGAGTACATTGGTCAAGGGCAACACTCCCCATAGGATCAGAATGGTTACAGCGCAGAAAGAGGCCATTTGGCCAGTCTCTGCAAGAGAAACTCAGCTAGTTCCACTCCACAGCCCTGCAAATTTTCTTTCAGATGCTTATCCAATTTCCTTTTGAAAGCCGTGACTGAATCTGCCTCCACCACAATCTGTGGCAGTACATTCCAGATTCTAACCACTCACTGCATAAAACAGCTTTTCCTCTTTTGCCAATCACCTTAAATCAGTGTCCTCTGGTTCTTGACCGTTCTGTCAAAGAGAACAGTTTCTCCCTATCTACTCTGTCCAGACCCATGATTTTGAACATCTCTATCAAATCTCCTCTCAACCTGTTCTCAAAGAACCACAGCTTCTCCAACCTATCCATGTAACTGAAATCCCTCATCCCTGGAACCATTCGCATGAATCTTTCCTGCACCCCCTCTAATGCCTTCACATCCTTCTGAAAGTGTGGTGCTCAGAATTGGACAAAATATTCTAGAAGAGGCCAAACTAGTGTTTTTAAAAGGTTCATCAAAATCTCCTTGCCTTTGTACTCTATGCCTCTATTTATAAAGCTCACGATTCCATATGTCAATTTAACCATTTTTTTCAACTTGTCCTGCCACCTTCAACGTTTGTGCACATATACCTCCAGGTCTCTCCAGCACCCTCTTTAGAATTGTACCCTTCATTTTATATTGCCTCTCCTTGTTCTTCATACCAAAATGTGTCACATCACACTTCTCTGCACTGGTGCAAGGCCAAAGGGAGCACTAATGCGATAAAGAAAGAGCAGCAGGTCTAATACTCTAGAGGTGTGAATGGCAGGATCCTGAACAGCTACCATCCGAAAGAAAAGTGAATGAAATGAGAGAGAGAGAGAGAAAGAGAAACAAGAGAAATACCAAACTGAAAAGTGAAACAAAATGGGGGCAAAGGCTTATGATCTAAAATTCTTGAACTTAATGTTGAATCCAGTGCCCAGTGGAAAGATGTGATATAAAAACAAGAAATGCTGGAACCACTCAGCAGGTCTGGCAGCATCTGTGGAAAGAGAAGCAGAGTTAACGTTTCGGGTCAGTGACCCTTCTTCGGAACTGACAAATATTAGAAAAGTCACAGGTTATAAGCAAGTGAGGTGGGGGTGGGGCAAGAGATAACAAAGGAGGTCGAGATTGGACTAGGTCACATAGCTGCCCAAGAGGTCATGGAGCAAAGGCAAACAATATGTTAGTGGTGTGTTGAAAGACAAAGCATTAGTACAGATTAGGTGTTAATACACTGAATATTGAACAGCAGCAAATGCAAACCTGAAAAAACAGTGGGTAAGCAAACTGAACAAACTATGAAATGAAATAAATGCAAAAAAAAAAAGATTGTAAAATATGTAAAAAAGAATGTAAAAAAAAGAAAAAATAGCTAAAAATGAAAGTAAAATGGGGGGCTGTCATGCTCTGAAATTATTGTGAAAGACGTGATGCTGTTCCTTGAGCTTCATTGGAACAGTGCAGCAGGTTAAGGACAGAGGTCAGCATAAGAGCAAGATGGAGAATTAAAACGACAGGCGACTGGAAGCTCGTGATCACACTTGTGGTCTGAATGCAGGTGTTCAGCAAAGTCGTCACCCAGTCTGCATTTGGTCCCCCCAATGTGGAGACCACCACATTGTGATCAGCAAACACAGTATACTAAATTGAAAGTACAAGTAAAATTGTTGTTCGACCGGAAAGAATGTTTGGGACTTCGGAGAGTGAGAAGGGATGAGGTAACAAGGGCAGGTGCTGCATCTCCTGCACTTGTAAGAAAAGCCGTCATAAGAAAGGAGGGTGCGTTGCAGGTAACGGAGGGGACCAGGATATCGTGGAGGGAATGGTCCCTTCTGAATGCTGGAAGGGGAGGGGAAGGGAAGACATGTTTGGTGGTAGCATCACACTGGGGTGAGGTGGGGGGGGGGGGGGGGGGCAGGGAGGAGGAAGCACAAAAGAAGTGTCCATGTCACAGTCCTCGTCAGGCTATGTTTAGCCTGCGAATCCTTCTACAATGCTACACAACTTTTTCTTCAGCCAGACACAAGGGAAGGTGTAGTGACATGACAAGGTGATCACACTGGAGGTGGCAGAAAAGCCAGTGGATGATCTGTTGAATACAGAGGCTGGTGGGGTGGAAGGTGAGGACAGTAGTGTGTGAAATGGAATGGATACAATTAAAGGGCCTGTCAACCATGGTGGAGGTGACTCCCTGATTGAGGAAAAAGGAAGACACAATGGAAGTGCACGTATGGAAGGTGGCACCGTCAGAACAGATGCAACAAATGGAAAAACTGGGGAGAACGGAAGAGAGTCCTTACAGAAAGGGGCATGTGAGCAAGTGTAGTCAAGGTAGCTGTGGGAGTCAGTGGGCTTATTTTTATTTTATTTAGAGATACAGCACTGAAACAGGCCCTTCGGCCCACTGAGTCTGTGCCGACCATCAACCACCCATTTATACTAATCCTACACTAATCCCATATTCCTACCACATCCCCACCTGTCTCTATATTCCCCGACCACCTACCTATACTAGGGGCAATTTATAATGGCCAATTTACCCATAGTGAATATTGTTTGATTGTCTCCATTTCTGGGGTTAGGCTGAGAAGTTGAGGGGAAGGGTCAGAGATAGAACATGTGAAGGCAAAACAAGGGTGGAAATTGGAAACAAAGTCTGAAATTTTCCAATTCAGGGTGAGAGCAGGAAGTGGCACTGATAGCCATCAATGTACTGGAAAAACAGTTGGGGGGCAGGGCTTGAAAAGGACTGGAAGAATGTTTTTTCTTCCTTGTCCAGTCTTTTCCCACCCTACATCAATGCCTCTGCCCTCAGTCACTAACTGTTTCCAGTTTCCTGGCCTGAACCATCTCCTTTTCACCATGGATGTCCAATCCCTCCACACATCCATCCCCCACCAAAACAGTCCCAGAGCTCCCTGGTTCTTTCTTGAATGGAACCTGTCCCCATCCAGCACCACCCTCCTCCGCCCAGCTAAACATAGAACATTACAGCGCAGTACAGGCCCTTCGGCCCTCGATGTTGCGCCAACCTGTGAAACCATCTGACCTACACTCTTCCATTTTCATCCATATGTCTATCCAATGACCACTTAAATGCCCTTAAAGTTGGCGAGTCCACTACTGTTGCAGGCAGGGCGTTCCACGCCCCTACTACTCTAAGTAAAGAAACTACCTCTAACATCTGTCCTATATCTATCACCCCTCAACTTAAAGCTATGTCCCCTCGTGTTTGCCATCACCATCTGAGGAAATAGACTCTCACTATTCACCCTATCTAACCCTCTGATTATCTTATATGTCTCTATTAAGTCACCTCTCCTCCTCCTCCTCTCCAACGAAAACAACCTCAAGTCCCTCAGCCTTTCCTCGTAAGACCTTCCCTCCTTACCAGGCAACATCCTAGTAAATCTCCTCTGCACCCTTTCCAAAGCTTCCACATCCTTCCTATAATGCGGTGACCAGAACTGCACGCAATACTCCAGGTGCGGCCGCACCAGGGTTTTGTACAGCTGCAGCATGACCTCGTGGCTCCGAAACTCGATCCCCCTACTAATAAAAGCTAACACACCATATGCCTTCTTAACAGCCCTATTAACCTGGGTGGCAACTTTCAGGGATTTATGTACCTGGACACCAAGATCTCTCTGCTCATCTACACTACCAAGAATCTTCCCATTAGCCCAGTACTCTGCATTCCTGTTACTCCTTCCAAAGTGAATCACCTCACACTTTTCCACATTAAACTCCATTTGCCATCTTTCAGCCCAGCTCTGCAGCCTATGTCCCTCTGTACCTACAACATCCTTCGGCACTATCCACAACTCCACCGACCTTCGTGTCATCCGCAAATTTACTAACCCACCCTTCTACACCCTCTTCCAGGTCATTTATAAAAATGACAAACAGCAGTGGCCCCAAAACAGATCCTTGCGGTACACCACTAGTAACTAAACTCCAGGATGAACATTTGCCATCAACCACCACCCTCTGTCTTCTTTCAGCAAGCCAATTTCTGATCCAAAGTTCTAAATCACCTTCAATCCCATACTTCCGTATTTTCTGCAATAGCCTACCGTGGGGAACCTTATCAAACGCCTTACTGAAATCCATATACACCACATCCACGGCTTTACCCTCATCCACCTGTTTGGTCACCTTCTCGAAAAACTCAATAAGGTTTGTGAGGCACGACCTACCCTTCACAAAACCGTGCTGACTATCGCTAATGAACTTATTCTTTTCAAGATGATTATAAATCCTATCTCATAACCTTTTCCAACATTTTACCCACAACCGAAGTAAGGCTCGCAGGTCTATAATTACCAGGGCTGTCTCTACTCCCCTTCTTGAACAAGGGGACAACATTTGCTATCCTCCAGTCTTCCGGCACTATTCCTGTCGACAATGACAACAAAGATCAAGGACAAAGGCTCTGCAATCGCCTCCCTGGCTTCCCAGAGAATCCTAGGATAAATCCCATCTGGCCCAGGGGACTTATCTATTTTCACATTTTCCAAAATTGCTAACAACTCCTCCTTGTGAACCTCAATCCCATCTAGCCTAGTAGTCTGTATCTCAGTATTCTCCTCAACAACATTTTCTTTCTCTACTGTAAATACTGACGAAAAATATTCATTTAACGCTTCCCCTATCTCCTCTGATTCCACACACAACTTCCCACTACTATCCTTGATTGGCCCTAATCTAACTCTAGTCATTCTTTTATTCCTGATATACCTATCGAAAGCCTTAGGGTTTTCCTTGATCCTATCCGCCAATGACTTCTCGTGTCCTCTCCTCGCTCTTCTTAGCTCTCCCTTTAGATCTTTCCTGGCTAGCTTGTAACTCTCAAACATCTCACATTGAATAAGTTCTCCTTCAACTTCACTCACTTCGTTCAAATAAGAGGCGTTTCTATGAATACCCGAGTGGATTGTAGCTATGTCTGCTTTTTAGAATATGTGGAACATTCTATGTTCCAGTCCTATTCACCAGGCTCCCTCCCTCACCTCTTTTTCCCAGTACATTGATGGCTCTCAGTGCTGTTTCCTGCTCTTACCCCAAACTGGAAAATTTCAACAACTTTGCTTCCAATTTCCACCCTTGTCTTGACCTAACATGGTTCATCTCCAACCCATCCCTTCCTTGACTTCTGTCTCCATTTATGGGGTGAGGCAATCAACCAATATTCACTAAGACCACAGACTCCCACAGCTACCTTAACTACACTTCCTCACATGCTGCTTCCTGTAAGGACTCTTCCAGTCTCAGTTTTTCCGTCACCATCACATTTGTTCAGACGATACAATCTTCAATACTAGTGCTTCCGACATGCCTTCCCTTTTTCTCAATCAAGGATTCACCTCCACCGTGGTTCTCGGGGCCCTAAACCATGTCTGTTCTATTTCACGACTTCAGCTCTCACCCCTTCCCCTGTTTCCCAGAACCACACTAGGGTTTTCCTTGTTCTGACCTGCCAGCCCATGAACCTCCATATTCAACGGATCATGTCATTTCTGCCACCATCAAACACATCTTGCCCTCCCTTCTCTGCATTCCTAAGGGACTGTTCGCTCCACGATAACCTGGTCCATTTCTCAATCACCCCCAGCACCTTTTCATACAAACACAGGAGATACAACACATGCCCTTATACATTCCCCTCTTCTCACTGTCTAAGGCCCCACTCATTCCAGGTTGAACAGCAATTTACTTGTACTTCTTTCAGTTTAGTTTACTGTATTTGCTACTCATGATGTGGTCCCTTCTACATTAGGGAGACCAAACATGGACTGGATGACCAATTTGCTGAACACCTCCATCCAGACTGCAAGCGTGACCCAAGCTTCCGGTTGCCTGTCATTTTAATTCTCCACCTTGCTCCCACTCTGACCTTAGTGTTCCAATGAAGATCAGTTCAAATGTGAGGAACAGCACCTCAGCTTTCAACTTAGCACTTTACAGCCTTCTGGACTCAACACCGAGTTCAACAAATTTAGATCATAACCTCTGCCCCCATTTTCTTTTGGTTTTCTTGGGTTTGTTTTTTTTCCCTCTCATTTCCTTTAGTTTGCTTTCAGATGGCAGCTATTCAGGGTCCTGCTATTCAGACACCCTCTAGAGACAGCTTTTGTTTCTTAACATGTCCCATTTCCATTCCTTTTGCCCTTGCACCGTGAACCCTTTTGTCATTTAATCTCTCCTGTCCTCCACTCCCCTTATGATGTTCTTCTCACCCTTTCCCCCTCCATTTGCTTAAAACATATTAAATTTTTAACTTCTCCCAGTTTTGATGAAAGGTCACAGACCTGAAACATTAACTCTTTCTCTCTCCACAGATGCTGCCTGACTTGCTGACCTGCGCTGAATGCTAAAGAAAAAGACCTGCATTTATACAGTGCCTTTCACAACCACAGGACGTCCCAAAGCACTTTATAGCGAATGAAGTACTTCTGAAGTGTAGTTACTGTTGTGAAACAGCATTTTCTATTTTTATTTCAAATTTCCTGCATTCACAGTATTTTGCTTTTACATCAATACAACATCTGTTTCTGGATAAAGAATACACAAAGCTTTGAAAACAAATACAAAGTTAATCTGAAAAAATCTTGCAACTTGATTTGATAACATTAATTTTGAGTTTTGCAACTTACCAAAAAGTTGCTCAGGTTGTGTCAAGCAAGCAGAAGCAGCACCAACACCATTTAGATGTCAGTTGTGACTCAGTGGTTAACACTCTCACCCGAGTCAGAAGGTTGTGGGTTCAGTTCAAGTGCCAGGACTCCAAGACTTGAACACAAACATCAAGGCTGACACTCCAGTGCAGTACTGAGGGAGTGTTGCACTGTTGGAGGTGCTGCCTTTATACACAAGGCCCCATCTGCTCTCAGGCATATGTAAAAAAGAAAAATCCATTGCACTATTTTGAAGAGCAGCAGAGCAGTGCCCTGGACAACATTTACCCCTCAATCAATGGCACAAAAGAGAAAATATCTGGACATTATCATATTGCCGTTTGTGGGAACTTGCTGTGCGCAAATTGGCTGTCATGTTTCCTAAATCACAAAAGTAACTACACTTCAAAAGTACCTCATTAGCTGTAAAATGCTATGAGACGTCCTGTGGTTGTGAAAGGCACTATATAAATACACAGCAGATGCTCCCAGACCTGCTGAGTATTTCCAGCATTTCTTGTTTTTATTTCAGATTTCCAGCATCTGCAGTATTTTGCCTGTATATAAATGCAAGTCTTTTTCTTTAGCATTCAATGCAGGTCAGCAACACTTCTAGTACAGGATAGCAATGGTGAGTCGTTCAGACATGGATATTTCCAAAACTAGCCAATGCTGTGTTACTGGAGTTGGGAAAACAGCCTCAAGTTTCAATTGTGGAGATGAAGTTTTAAGTTTAGTTTATCTTTTGCAAAGAGCTTCAGTAGAGCAGAAAAGTATTTTTCATGCACACTCTAGTCTGTAAGTACTAGCAGCTTCAAATTTTTTGTTGACATTTTCTATACTTTCCTCTCAGGAGGAGCTGCTCAGCACATATTCAGGAGTTAACATGGAAACTTGCAGCTCTGGGAGAAAAGTTTTAGGATAGCCTAATGTACAATGCATGCCATTGTCACAGCACATAGCATCAGTTAATACATTACACACATCATGAATGACAGCTAACAGCTGTACATTAGGATTGCTTTAATCTTAAAATTTCATTTCCAAAGGTAAGAGGCTAAAGGCTGCAACAAATCTGAAAAGTTCTTCCTACACATTAGTCATGGAATCCAGCCTTACTTACCAATATCAATATTCTCTCTCCCAAGGGCCACCAGGGAAAGAAAAATAATTTCCCTGTACATACTCCTGTGGATAAAGAAAATAATTCCAATGATTATCCAACTACTAATGAATCAAAATCTGTCATAGTGTATGTTGATTTTAGTGTATACACTATTACAAACAGAGGCAATGGCAGTTTCCAGCAGTCATTCACAGGCATTAGAATCTACAAATTTAACTACAGGAGCAAGATGCATAGAGTAGCATCACACCTGGACTGGTTGTCAGTTATTGAAGATTAGGTATCAGCATATTAAAAAAAACAGGTTTATGAAAGAGACTATTTCTGTTTTCAGCATTTACATATGGTAGAGGGCTCTCATGATCATGAGTTTCTGACCTTTGTCGCTTCGTTTCAGGGTGTTTGCTGGACTCCTTCAGCAGTAGGCATATAGGTCCAAACACATCATTGGTCTGGATACTTCTCACAATAATGTGTAGGGGATTCTTCTCGACCTGACTATCTGGAGTTAAACTACCAGCCAAATCTTTGTCTGCAAATAAAGATTAATATGATACTTTAAATACACAAGCATTCAGGTTGATGACTATTAGATATCTTACTGTTTTATGCCCATGCAGGGCACATCAACAACAACAAAAAATCCATCATCATACATGCTGTTTTGCAGGGGTTTGGTGACAAAATTTGAACATGAGAAGCAACTTAGAAAATGTCCATCTTGCCTTTCTAAAAGTCAGAATGTACAGAGAAGTTGGGAGCATAGACAATGGGAGTGAGTTGATCACAGCAATACAATGGATACTGAATTCAATTTGTCAGAGACCCAAACCCACACTAGATTGTGAAACTCAACAGATCATTGAATAAAACACAGACAATATTCTAGACAGAAACTTTGATAATTTCACTTGTCAAACTATCTTACTCTAATTTATATGAAATCATTATGGCATTATCAGTGTTCAGATAATAAGTTGCACAGGTCTTTTATTACATTATAAGCCATGACACAGCTTTCTTAAAGTATAGGTACTGCCATTAACTTAAACTTTGAACATTTGTTAACCTCTTTTGCACATAAATGACTACTGATCCAGTGATATTTTTGGTCCATTATTTCCAGTGTTAACAGTTCCTTTTTGAACATATTCCCATCTGTTGTGATCCAATTCTCACATTTGTACATTTCAAGTTTGGGGTTTTGATCCAATTAGCAACAAATTAAGATAGTCAAGCTGAACTTTGATTACAAAAGCACTTACTGTTTCTGGGCCCTTGTTGGTCAACACAGCTGAGTGGCAATATAAAATAAGTGATACGTACATCAGTATTTCTTCTAAATTGAGTATCTTATTGTGATGAGGGTGTGGGAGAACTGTATCTACTGCTGTTGCATTAATATTTTACTATTAGGAAAACTACTACTAGCCTACAAATTAAGCAATAAAGAACACACCAAGTGAATGCAAAAGTACAGAGAAAGAAAAGCCAT
Organism: Heterodontus francisci; assembly: GCF_036365525.1. Classification (NCBI taxonomy): domain Eukaryota; kingdom Metazoa; phylum Chordata; class Chondrichthyes; order Heterodontiformes; family Heterodontidae; genus Heterodontus; species Heterodontus francisci. The sequence goes on from NC_090374.1 coordinate 146,586,218, forward strand.
CATATGCAGTCCATCTCAGTCACTTACTCCTGTTTCTCCAACGTATATACAGGGGATCACCAGGCTCTTGATGAAGATTAATGTTATCCCAAAGTAGCTGTATGTAGACCAATTTGCTGTCCTGGGAAAGACTTGACTGAGACATCTAGGAGAGGGGAAAAAGTACATGATTTGAGAACTATTTTTGACATCTTCAATTCACGTGTTAAATATGCATTTTTAAACTTTTTGTCAATGGAAAAAATAACTGCTTCCATTCAGTTCATTTGAGAATTTCAATGAAATGTATATTGCACATGAAACTGCATAACAGAATCACAGAATAATCATGCAGAAGAGGCCCTTCGGCCCATCAAGTCTGCATCGATGCATTAAAGACACCTGACCTGTCTACCTAATCCCATTTGCCAGCACTTGGCCCATAGCCTTGAATGTTATGACGTGCCAAGTGCTCATCCAGGTATTTTTTTTTAAAGGATGTGAGGCAACCTGCCTCTACCACCCTCCCAGGCAGGGCATTCCAGACTGTCACCACCCTCTGGGTAAAAAAAGTTCTTCCTCAAATCCCCTTTAAACCTCCCGCCCCTCACCTTAAACTTGTGACCATATCCAGCTGCTCCCTATCCACCCTGTCCATGCCACTCATAATCTTGTACCCCTCGATCAGGTCACCCCTCAGTCTTCTCTGCTCCAGCGAAAACAACCCAAGCCTATCCAACCTCTCTTCATAGCTTAAATGTTCCATCCCAGGCAACATCCTGGTGAATCGCCTCTGCAACCCCTCCAATGCAATCACATCCTTCCTATAATGTGGCGACCAGAATTGCACAGTACTCAAACAAAGTTCTGTACAACTCCAACATGACCTCCCTGCTTTTGTAATCTATGCCTCGATTGATAAAGGCAAGTGTCCCATATGCCATTTTCACCACTCTATTAACCTGCCCTTCTGCCTTCAGAGATCTATGGACAAACACGCCAAGGTCCCTTTGTTCCTCGGAACTTCCCAGTGTCAGGCCATTCATTGAATACTTCCGTGTCACATTACTCCTTCCAAAGTGCATCACCTCACACTTTTCAGCATTAATATCCATCTGCCACTTGTCTGCCCATTTGACCATCCCGTCTATATCTTCCTGTAACCTAAGACACTCCACCTCACTGTTAACCACTCGGCCAATCTTTGTGTCATCTGCGAACTTACTGATCCTGCCCCCCACATAGTCATCTATGTCGTTTATATAAATGACAAACAATAGCACAGATCCCTGTGGTACGCCAATGGACACTGGCTTCCAGTCACTAAAACAGCCGTCTGACATCACTCTCTGTCTCCTACAGCTAAGCCAATTTTGAATCCACCTTATCAAGTTACCTTGTATCCCATGTGCATTTGCTTTCTTGATAAGTCTCCCACGTGGGACCGTGTCAAAGGCTTTGCTGAAATCCATGTAAACTACATCAACTGCACTACCCTCACCTACACACCTGGTCACATGCTCAAAAAATTCAATCAAATTTGTTAGGCATGACCTCCCTCTGACAAAGCCATGCTGACTATTCCTAATCAAATTTTGCCTCTCCAAGTGGTGATAGATTCTCTCCTTCAGAATTTTCTCCAATAGTTTCCCTACCACTGATGTGAGACTTACTGGTCTGTAGTTCCCTGGCTTATCTCTACAACCTTTCTTAAATAGTGGAACCACATTAGCTGTTCTCCAGTCCTCTGGCACCTCCCCCGTGGCCAGAGAGGAATTAAAAATTAGGGTCAGAGCCCCTGCAATCTCCACCCTCGCCTCCCACAGCATCCTGGGACACAAATCGTCCGGACCTGGAGATTTGTCCACTTTTAAGCCTTCCAATACCGTGTCACTCCCTATGACAATTTGCTCAAGAACCTCACAGTCTCTCTCAGTTCCATATCTACATCCTCATTCTCTTGGGTGAAGACAGATGTGAAGTATTTGTTCAACACCCTACCACTGTCCTCTGGCTCCACCCACAAATTTCCCCCTTGGTCCCTAATGGGTGCTACTCTTTCCCTGGTTATCCTCTTCCCATTGACATACTTATAGAATATCTTGGGGTTTTCCCTTTTACCAGCCAGAGCTTTTTCATATCTCCTAATTGCTTTCTTAAGCTCCATCCTACACTTTCTGTACTCCACTAATGCTTCCATTGATGTGCTCTCCTTGTATTTGCTAAAAGCCTCTCTTTTCCTTCTCATCGTACCCTGAATGTTTCTGGTCATCCATGGTTCTCTGGGCTTGTTGCTCCTACCTATTACCCTAGAGGGAACATGTTGGGCCTGTACCCTCCCCATTTCCTTTTTGAATGCCCCCCACTGCTCTTCTGTAGATTTCCCAACAAGTAACTCTTTCCAGTCTACCTTGGCCAGATCCTGCCTTATTTTACTAAAATTCGTTCTCCCCCAATCCAAAACCTTTTTTTGCAACTTGTCTATTTCTTTCTCCATAACAAGCTTAAATTGTACCATGTGGTCGCTATCACCAAAATGTTCCCCCAACACATCAACCACCTGTCCTGCTTCATTCCCCAGAATTAGGTCCAGCACTGCACCCTGCCTTGTTGGATCCTCTACATATTGAGCTAAAAAGTTCTCCTGTATACATTTAAATGGGCGGCACAGTGGCGCAGTGGTTAGCACCGCAGCCTCATAGCTCCAGCGACCCGGGTTCAATTCTGGGTACTGCCTGTGTGGAGTTTACAAGTTCTCCCTGTGTCTGCGTGGGTTTTCTCCGGGTGCTCCGGTTTCCTCCCACAGCCAAAAGACTTGCACGTTGATAGGTAAATTGGCCATTATAAATTGCCCCTAGTATAGGTAGGTGGTAGGGGAATATAGGGACAGGTGAGGATGTGGTAGGAATATGGGATTAGTGTAGGATTAGTATAAATGGGTGGTTAATGGTCGGCTCAGACTCGGTGGGCCGAAGGGCCTGTTTCAGTGCTGTATCTCTAAATCTAAATCAAACTCCACTCCATCTAAGCCTTTAACACGATGACTATCCCAATTAATGTTGGGAAAGTAGAAATCACCTAATATAATTACCCTATTATTTTTACACATCTCTGCAAATTGCGCACATATTTGCTCCTCAATTACCCGCTGATTATCTGGGGGTCTATAATAAACACCTAGCAATGTGGCTGTCCCTTTTTTATTCCTAAACTCTACCCATAAAGCTTCATTTGATGCCCCCTCCAAGAAATCATCTCTCCTTACTGTAGTAACTGACTCCTTAACTAATATTGCAATGCCCCCTCCTCTTTCTCGCCTGAAGATTCTATATCCTGGGATAATGAGCTGCCAATCCTGCCCCTCCCTCAACCATGTCTCCATGATGGCTACTATATCACAATTCCACGTGTCAATCCTTGCCCTTAACTCATCCGTTTTACCTGCAATACTCCTGGCATTAAAGTAGAGGCCTTCCATCCTGGTCTTACTCCCTTGAAACTTACTTCCGCTGTATTCCCTCCGACTTGTTCGCTTTCCTGTGTTTAGCTGTGTCCCTATTCTGCTAGGAGTCTACATCCCCTCCCCCTGCCAAATTAGTTTAAACTCTTCCCAACAGCACTAGCAAACCTGCCAGCAAGGATGTTAGTCCCCCTTTGGTTCAGATGTAGACCATCCCGCTTGGACAGGTCCCACCTTCCCCAGAAACGGTCCCAGTGGTCCAAGAATCTACAACCCTCCCTCCTGCACCAACTCTTAAGCCACGCGTTCATCTGTGCTATTCTCCTATTTCTATACTCGCTAGCACGTGGCACTGGGAATATTCCAGAGTTTACAACCAGAGAGGTCCTGCTTTTTAGTCTACTGCCTAACTCCCTGAATTCTTGATGCAAGACCTCATCCCTATTTCTACCTATGTCATTGGTACCAACATATACCATGACCTCTGCCTCATCACCCTCCCCATTCAGGATGCCCTGCAGCCAGTGACATCCCGGACCCTGGCACCAGGGAGGCCACACACCATCCTGGAGTCATGTTGACGGCCACAGTAGCGCCTATCTGTTCCTCTGACTATAGAATTCCCTATTACTATTGCTCTTCCTCTCTTCCCCCCTTCCTGTACAGACAGGCTGCTTGCAGTGCCAGAAGTTTGGCTCTGTCTGCACTCCCTGGAGGAACCAGCCTCATCAGCCTCCAAAATGGAATACCGATTTGCAAGTGGCACTTCAGGGTACTCCTGAACTACCTGCCTGTTTCTCTTGGACTGCCTGGTGGTCACCTATTCCCTTCCTTCAAGTCCCTTCAGCTGCGGTGTGACCACCTCTCTATACATGCTATCCACAATGCTCTCAGACTCACGGATGCTCCACAGAGTTTCCAGCCGCCATTCTAGCTCTGAAACCAGAGCTTCCAGGAGCTGCAGCTGGACAGACTTCCTGCACACATGCTGGTCCTGGGGACTGGAAATGTTCCCGGATTCCCACATGTAGCAAGAGGAGCAAACCACGGCTTTAAGCTCTCCTGCCATGACTAAACCCAGAGTTTGGGAAAAAAAGTCAACCGTGACATCACAGGAAAGCTGCAAGGTGATTGGCTGGTGAGTAACAGCTGTTAGGGAATAACTCTAACTAGCTCGGTAAGTAACTAAAGAGAATGGCCTACAGTTTTTTTTTTAAATATATTAGGTCGGTTTTTTTTTTTTAGGGAATCAAGGTTCTTAGTGTAAATAATCTAATTTTTGGGTATTTTAAGGGAGTAAAAACTGAAAAAAACAGTGACATCACAGGAAAACCGTAAGTTCATTGGTTGGTAAGTAACTGCTAATTTGAATTACCTATTCTAAGTTGAGTTCAGATTAAAGGTGAATAAGAGAAATATTTTAGATTAAAAACTAAAGACCAGTCGGAAATTTAAAAAACAAATTAAAATCTAATTAAATAAAATAGAGATGAAGGGCCAGGCGATGTGCTGTACCTGCATGATGTGGCATCTGATGGACCCCATTGTGGTTCCTAGTGACCACATCCGTAGCAACTGTTGGCTGCTCGAGGAACTCAGGCTCAGAGTTGACAAGTTGGATTCTGAGCTTTGGACACTGCGACACATCAGGGAAGGGAAGAGTTACCTGGATGCCTTGTTTCAGGAGACAGTCACACCCCTTAGATTAACTACCTTGAATTCGGCCAGTGGTCAAGGACAGGAGGGTGTGACTATGAATGAGGCAGGTAGAGGGATCTAGGAGGTAGTGTTGCAGGAGCGTCAGCCCTTGTTCTTGTCCAACAGGTTCGAGATTCTTGCTCTGTGTGGACGAGAGCAGGGACTGGAGGAAGGATGAGCAAACTGACCATAGCACCGTGGTACAGGGAACCATTCAAGTGGGGGGAGAAAAGAGAAATGTAGTTGTAATCGGGGCTAGTATAGTTAGGGGCAAAGACACTGCTCTCTGTGGCCAGGATCGTGAGTCCCGAAGGCTGTGTTGCCTACCTGGTGCCAGGGTTCAGGATATCTCATCTGGGCTGCAGAGGAACTTGGAGTGGCAGAGGAAAGATCCAGTTGTCATGGTCCACGTAGGTACCAATGATATAAAAAGAACGAGGATAGAGGTTCTGCTGAGGGAATATGAGTGGCTAGGGGCTAAATTAAAAAGCAGAACCAAAAAGGTAATCATCTCCGGATTACTACCTGAGCCACGAGCTAATTGGCACAGGTTCAATAAGATTAAAGAGGTAAATGCGTGGCTCAAAGATTGGTGTGGGAGAAATGGGTTCGAATTCATGGGACATTGGCACCAGTACTGGGGAAGGAGGGAGCTGTTCCGATGGGACGGGCTCCACCTGAATCATGCTGGGACCAGAGTCCTGGCGAATTGCATAACTAGGGCTGTAGATAGGGCTTTGACCTAAATAATTGGGGTGGGGGTGGGGGGGCAGTGCGGGGAGGGTTCAGTTGCATGGAAAATTAGGAAGTCAAAGTTAAAAGGAGAAGGTAGGAGTGCAGTTACTGATGAGGCTGATTGTTACCAGAAAATAAAAGGTTGGGACAGAATGTGTGAACATCATATTGCACCAAGGAATCATACAAGAGTAGGGAAATTTGATAATAGAACAAACTTAAAGGCTTTGTATCTGAATGCACGAAGCATTCGGAATATAATTAATGAGTTAACGGCGCAAATAGAGACGAATGGGTGTGATTTAGTGGTGCTTACTAATACGTGGTTGCAGGGAAACCAGGTTTGGGAATTGAATATCCAAGGGTACTCAGTTTTTCGGAAGGATAGGCAGGAAGGAAAAGAAGGTGGTGTAGCTTTGTTCGTAAATGAAGAGATCAGTGCTGTAGTGAGAAATGATATAGGCACTGGAGATCAAGATGTAGAATCAGTCTGGGTAGAAATAAGAAATAGCAAGGGAAAGAAGTCCATGGTCCCCAACAGTAGTTCCGCAGTGGGGCACAGTTAAACTAGGAAATACTGGGGGCATATAAGAAAGGTACGGCAATAATCATGGGTGATTTTAATATGCATATAGACTGGATTAATCAAATTGATGAGGGTAGCCTCGAGGGAGAGTTCATTGAATGTATGAGAGATTGTTTTTTGGAGCAATATGTTGCAGAACCAACCAGGGAGCAGGCTATTTTAGATTTGGTATTATGTAATGAGGTGGGATTAATTAATGATCTCATAGTTAAAGGATCCTCTAGGGAAGAGTGATCACAGCATGCTAGAATTTCAAATTCAGTTTGAGGATGCAAAACTGGAGTCCCACACTAGCATTCTGGAGTTAAATAAAGGTAGGCATGAGGACAGATTTGGCCCTAGTGGACTGGGCAGGAAGACTAAAAGGTAGACAGTTGATGAGCAGTGGCAGATGTTTAAGGAGATATTCAATTCCTCCCAACTAAAATATATTCCAGAGTAGAAGAAAGATTGTAAGAGGGGGGGAAAACATCCATGGCTATGCAAGGAAGTTAAGGATAACAAAGACAAAAACTAAGGCATACTATATTGCAAAGGCCAGTGGCAGGCTGAAAGATTGGGAAACTTTTAAAGATCAACAAAGGGTTACTAAAAAAAGTAATAAAAAGAGCAAAGGTAAATTATGAAAGAAAACTAGTGCAAAATATAAAAACGGATAACAAAAGCTTCTAAGAGTATATAAAAGGGAAAAGAGTAGCTAAAATGAAGGTTGGTCCCTTGGAGGATGTAACTGGGGAATTAATAGTTGGGAACACAGAAATGGCAGACACACTAAATCAGTATTTTGCCTCAGTTTTGACAGTGGAGGACACGAGTACCATCCCAATAGCAACAGGTAATGCAGAGGTTATAGAAAGGGAGAAACGTAGAACATTCTTCACTATGGAAAAAGTACTGAGTAAACTATTGGGATTGAAGGCAGACAAGTCCCCAGGGCCTGATGGCCTACATCCTAGGGTCTTAAAGGAAGAAGTGGCAGCGGAGATAGTGGATCCATTGGTTATAATATTCCAAAATTCCGATTGCAGGAAAGGTTCCAGTGGATTGGAAAAATGCTAAAATAACGCCGTTATTCAAACTGGGTGGTTTTATTTTAATAAGAAAAAGTCAACAGATGAAACTCTCCGCAGAGGGAGGGAGGCAGAAAGTAGGAGACTATAGACCAGTTAGTTTAACATCGGTCGTTGGGAAATTGTTAGAATCCATTATTAAGGAAGTAATAACAGGACATTTAGAAAGTCAAAATGCAATCCATCAGAGTCAGCATGGTTTTATGAAGGGTAAATCGTGTTTGACTAATTTGCTAGAGTTCTTCGAAGATGTAACCAGCAAAGTAGATAATGGGGATCCTGTAGATGTAGTATATCTGGACTTCCAGAAGGCATTTGATAAGGTACCGCACAAAAGGTCAATACACAAGGTAAGATCACATGAGGTTAGGGGCAATTTATTAGCTTGGATAGAGGATTGGCTAACCAACAGAAAACAGAGATGGGTCCTTTTCTGGTTGGCAAGATGTAACTAAAGGGTTCGGTCCTCGGGCCCCAACTATTTACAAACTATATTAATGACTTGGATGCAGGGATAGAGGGTACTATAGCCAAATTTGCAGATGACATTAAAATAGGTGGGATAGTAAGTTACAATAAAGAAATAAGAAATTTACAAATGGATATGGATAGGTTAGGTGAATGGGTCAAAATTTGACAGATGGAGTTTAACGTGGATAAACGAGGTTATCCATTTTGGTTGGAAGAATAGAAAGGCAAATTATCTAAATGGAGAAAAACTTCAGAGTGCTTTAGTGCAGAGGGATCTGGGTGTCCTCGTGCATGAATCGCAGAAAACTAGAATGCAGGTGCAACAGATAATAAGGAAGGCAAGTGGAATTCTGGCATTTATTGCTAAAGGAATAGATTATAAAAGTAGGGAAATGTTGCTGCAACTGTACAAGGCATTAATGAGACCCCACCTGGAGTATTGTGTACAGTTTTGGTCCCCTTACTTGAGGAGGGATGTAGTTGCATTGGAGGCAGTTCAAAGGAGGTTCATTAGATTGATTCCAGAGATGAGGGGTTTGTCTCATGAAGAGAGATTGAGCAATTTAAGCCTTTACTCTCTTGCATTTAGAAGAACAAGGGGAGATCTAATTGAGGTATATAAGATGATTAAGGGGATTGTCAAAGTAGATGTAGAGAGGATGTTTCCTCTGGTGGGGCAATCTAGAACGAGAGGTCATAGCTTTAGGATAAGGGGTAGCAGATTTAAAACAGAGATGAGGAGAAAATACTTCTCTCAAAGGGTTGTAAGTCTGTGGAATTCACTACCCCAGAGTGCGGTGGATGCTGGGACATTGAGTAAATTTAAGGAGGAAATAGACAGATTTTTAATTAGTAGTGGTTTGAAGGGTTATGGAGAACGGGCAGGAAAGTGGAGCTGAGGCAGAGATGAGATCAACCATGATCGTATTGAACGGCAGGGCAGGCTCGCAGGGCTGAATTGCCTACTCCTGCTCCTAGTTCTTATGTTAATAGATAAATTGGACAATTTTAGGGGAAAGAACAAATGTCTCTTAAACAGAGAATTTACTGTTCATTATTTGCAAGTGTGGGCTTGGTGAATTTGAAAGATGGTGTACTTTAGGAGTTGAAGCTGTCCTGAAATTAACTAAGGTTCCAGCTCAACCTGAAAGAATAAACTGTAAATTATATCGAAGAGGCATAATTTTGAAATATTGGAAAGACTGAATACATTAGTTTCATCACTGCCCTTGCCAGTGACTATCTTCCACTTTAAAAATATAAAAAATGGGATTAGTATAAACAACTCCAGTTGAAGAGCTAGCATGCACCATAAGGTGAATGACCTCCTGTGCTGTAAATTCTACCAAAAAAATACAAACACAGCTCCAAGTCACACTAGGTCAGTCAGAAAAAAAACAAAGTGTAGGAAATTGTGCAGGCTGAACCTTGTTCAGAGCAAGGTTAACCACATCAGTTGTACATAATCATTTTAGATTTGCTCAACCAACTTATGAAAGCAGAGTCAATGGGAGACAGAACCAAACTTCAAGTTACCTTAAGAGCATAGAGGTAGCAAACTCTCAATGGCTGTTGCACAATATGTAAAAATATCAGTGTGACAGAGTTCGCAAGTACAGAGAACATCACTCCGCATTTAACTGTGCTATACCCGATATGGACAATGCCCAAAATGAAAGTGTCCCATTCCCTTACATGAAAATCCTTCATCTTGAACACAAAAGTTCATTAAAAATTCATTAAAACAGCTTGTGAAGTACACAGATTTAGGGACACTGGAACATAAATAAACTGCTCTTAAAAGACTGGAAGACCTAGTGCCATTAGGAGTAAGCCTTGTATAAAGGAGGCGGTGGTGTAGTGGTAATGTCACTGGACTAGTAATCCAGCACCTAGGCTAATGCTCTGGAGATACAGGTTCGAATTCCACCACAGCAGATGGTGAAATTTGAATGCAATTAATAAATCTGGCATTAGAAATAGTCTAATGATGACCAGGAAAACACTGTTGAACCATAGAGTCGTACAGCATAGAAACAGGCCCTTCGGCCCACTGCGTTCATGCCGACCATAATGCCTATCTATACTTAATTCCACATCCCTCTATGCCTTGCTCATTCAAGTACCTGTCCAGATGCCTCTTAAATGTCGCTACTGTCCCTGCCTCCACCACCTCCTCAGGGAGCTCATTCCAGATACCCACTATTCTTTGTATGAAAAATTTACCCCTTTGATCCCCTTTAAACCTCCTCCCGCTCACCTTAAATCTATGCCCTCTAGTTTTAGTCACCCCTACCACAGGAAATAGACTCTGGCTATCTACCCTATCTATGCCTCTCAATTTTATATACTTCTATCATGTCCCCTCTCAGCCTCCTTTGCTCCAGGGAAAACAGACCCAGCCTATCCAATCTCTCTTCATAACTCAAGCCCTCCAAACCAGGCAACATTCTTGAGAATTTTTTCTGCACCCTCTCTAGCTTAATCACATCTTTCCTGTAGTGCGACGACCAGAACTGCACACAGTACTCCAAATGCGGTCTAACCAAAGTTATGTACAACTGTAACATGATGTCCCAACTCTTGTACTCAATGCCTCGGCCGATGAAGGCAAGCATGCCATGTGCCTTCTTCACCATCCCGTCTACCTGTGTTGCCACTTTCAGGGAACTATGTACTTGCACCCCAAGGTCTCTCTGCTCAACAACACTCCCCAGGGCACTGCCATTCACTGTATATGTCCTGCCCTGGTTTAACTCTCCCAAAATGCATCACTTCACACTTGTCTGCGTTAAATTCCATTTGCCACTACCTTGCTCACTTTCCCAGTTGATCTGTATCCTGCTGTAACCTTAGACAACCTTCTTCACTGTCCTCTCTACCACCAATTCTGGTGTCATCTGCAAGCTTACTAATCATGCCCCTTACATTCACATCCAAGTCATTAATATATATGACAAACAACCCTCCACTACCACCCTCTGCCTCCTATCACCAAGCCAATTTTGTATCCAATTTGCTATCCCATGTGTTTGAACCTTCTGGACCAGCCTACCATGCATGACCTTGTCAAAAGCCTTGCTAAAGTCCATGTAGACAACGTCCATCGCCCTGCCCTCGTCAATCCTCTTGGCCACCTCCTCAAAAAACTCAATCAAATTCGTGAGACATGATTTCCCACGCACAAAGCTATGCTGACTATCCCTAATCAGACCTTGCCTTTCCAGATGCATATAAATCCTGTCTCTCAGAATCCCTTCCAATAACTTTCCCACCACTGATGTAAGGCTCACTGACCTGTAGTTCCCTGGCTTATCCCTGCTGCCCTTCTTAAATAAAGGCACAACATTAGCTATCCTCCAGTCTTCCGATAACTCACCCGTGGCTAACGATGATACAAAAATCTCTGCCTGGGCCCCAGCAATCTCCTCCCTTGCTTCCCATAGCATCCTAGGATACACCTGGTCAGGCCCTGGGGATTTATCCACCTTAATGCGCTTCAAAACCTCCAACACCTCCTCCTTTGTAATGTTGATATGCTCCAGGATATCGGTGTTCCCTCCTTTGAGGGAACCCATCTGGTTCACTAATGCCCTTTAGGGAAAGAAATATCTTTAAAAAAAATAAGCACAAATAGAACCAAGTTGCTTGGGCTTTGTGGGCTCACATGCCAAAAACTGGGTAGCTTGTGGATTATGGACTATAGCTCAGACAACCCAGTCATACATACTACAAAATGGGGATTAAATCACTTGTTCAAAAATTACTTAAAGATTCCTTCCCATGAATGACATGGAAGCTGACAAGGTGAAGAAAACATGACTATTCTTCAATTGCATTTTCAGACTCTCATTAGAGTTTTCAAAATTTCTCCCAAGCTGAAGGAATTTCAATGATTAGAGGTGGCGTATAAAATAAGTAAACACTGAATCCAACTCACAAACATTTTGTAGAACTACCCTTGATCACACCAACGTACCATGATGCTACAAGGATTAATCTTAATGGCCCTTTCACTAACCAAATTTGCATTGTATACACAAGATTTTGATTAGTTTAGTTATCATCTTGTTAAGAAAGTAAAGAGTTATACTAGTGACTAGCATGTGTTCGTTTGAACACATGATTTAGTATGCTGAAATTGTGCTGTCAAGTCTAACTTATGAATGTTACCTCTTAAAATACAGCAGCCACTAATCATCTACGTACCTGTATTCCTTTATTACAATGTTCAGAAGTCAGGATGAGACCCGGCAGGTTGCTTGGCAAATCCAGCCTTCTGAAATACCAAACAAGATTCCAAAATATGATGGGGTGCTGGTTGATAAACTTGGAGCTGTTAATCACCTGATCTCCCTCATTCTCCAGCAAGGACTCCAACTCCTTACGCAGCACTAAAGGACTCAGATATGGTACTGACACAGGCTTTGGATTAGGTCTGCTTTTGAGACCCACAGGATCCTAATGAACAAATATAAAATGGTGTACAATTAATTCATATTCATTTAAAATATTCATCAGAAACTAAATACGTAGAACCACTTTCAAAAGAAAAATTGAAACAGAAACCAGATTCAGGAACATTCAAAATTAAGTTCTAACCTCCTGAGGGAAGCAGAGGGAAGAGGAGGGAGGGGAAGAAGTCCAGATGGCTTCAAGGTGACACACTGGGAACATGAAAATCAAATTAAGCCTTGGCAAAGGATTAGATAAATCAAGGCGTGAGCTGGTCAAGTCAAAGCACTTGAGGAAACAGTTAATGAAGTTGAGCTCATCCAAAACTCTGATGGCTGTACACTAGCTTGCACCAAATCCCATTCACCCATCACCCCTGTGCTCACTGAGCTACAGTGGTTCCAGATCCAGCAACACATATTTCAAAATTCTCATCCTTATTTTCAAAACCTTCCAAGGTCTTGCTCTTCCCCAACACTAACCTCCTCTAGTCCTACAATCTTCCAACAACTCTAGCCTCTTGTGCATTCCTCACTTTGCTTGACCCACCATGAGCAGCTGTGCCTTGTTTTGTCTTGGCCCCAAGCTCTGGAATTCCATCCCTGAACCTCCATCTTTCTCCCCCTTTAAGCTACTCCTTAAAACTTACCTCTTTGACCAAGCTTTTAGTTTCCCATTGCCCTGTCTCCTCCTTTGATTTTGGTTTGATTATGCTCGTTAGGACATTTTACTATGTTAAAAGACACTATATAAATCAAGTTAATGTTAATTATTAAGTCAGCCTGGCTCATTAATGGGGGTAGAAGGGGGTAGACCAGTTCTTGGATTGTCCTCTTCAGATTTCAGGCAGATTTGGAACCAACGTTGTAACAAAGAGTGGTCTTGGATAGACAAGCAGTGGGAAGTTTACGCTGAGCAATTTCAGTTGGTCCTGCATACATTTGAAGGTGGGGGTGGTGGCACCACCAAAATTTGGGCTATTAACCTGTACCTAATCAGTCAACTTCAGTTAGGTGGCCTGTGTTCAAATTGGGGGCAGGGAAGAGAGTGCAAGAGCTCTGCATCAGAAAAGTTGCAACCTCAGTTGTCTGATTTGGAAGCTCAGTGATGGGTTTCTGCACATGGCAGACATCTGACCTGATCAAAGTCCGTCAAGACAAAACAAATCTAAATGACAGAATCATTCCATTTACAGTCCAACACTATAAGCAGGAATAGAGAGAAACATGGAAATTTGGCCTCCAAAATGTGTGGACGCTTTTAGTGCCTAAGCAAGCAGATATAAAAAGATGCACCAGACACACCTGAAATCTAACAGGGAAATTACTGAAAGATTAAAATTTCTGTTTTCAATTTAATAAGATTGTGAGTTTTTATCCAAGCATACCTCAAACATTGTCACACAGCACATTCACTTACTTGTATACAATTGATTTAGAAAGAATGGAGGATTACAAAAAACATCGTGGGATGTAGGTAATATTAGCAAAGCCATATTATCTATTGTCAATTGCCTAAATATGTGGTAGGAACTTGGTATAACTGAGCGACTTGCTGTACCATGTCTGAAGGCATTAACAGTCACTTAGTGAGAGACTCAATTTACATGAAGTGCACAGTCTTTTCTCAAGGACGTTAATGAATCAGTTTTTTTAAGAAAAAACTCCTGTTGAAATTGCACAATTTTTCATGGGAGAATTTGAATTCAACTGCTACAAAAAAACATTCATGATCTGTTGATATCACCCAATTTTTTTTTTAAAAACAGTTAGAATAGAAAAAAGTTCCAATGCCTGAAAGCCACACAACTGTGCCAGCTGTGTCTTACCAAAAATTCAGAAAGTTACAGCTGGAGAGGCCCTTATCTGTTTAGATAGGAATAACTACAGAGAAACTAAGAAGGTAGTTTAGAAATCCACCAGGTGGTGCTTTGTCAAAAAAACTAATTTTTCTACATAGTACATAAAGGCAATTTTAGAAAAGGGATAGGCTGATTGGGTCAATCCCATTTTAGTTGATTTTAACCACACCTTCCTTCTTCCTCACCACATCCTTCAATTCAGTTTCTTTAATAACACTTGGCCTCCTTTGGTAATTTTATTCCATTTATCTTTACCACTGTGGGTTAAATAGTTCAGTATCAACTTCCTAAACATTAAATAATGTCTCCTAGTTTGAGCCTCTTTCATCAATGTGGATAAGTTGTCAATTAACACACTCAATCAATTTTCCAACATGAAAATAATTTATATACAGGCAGAATTATTTTGATGGACTTACCTACTTACAGAAAGGAACTCAAGTTTCAAGTGGGGATTTCCATCAATTGTCATGATCTCCTACTGAGCTATACTGTACTTATATTTTAAATAAAAAATTAAATCTTGAACTTTATTTCAGGAAATAATTCATTGCAGAGTGCACAAATCTGTGGATCCAAAAGTTTCTTTTCCAAACAAGCTATTACATCAATTCATTGCATATCTGGCTGCATTAACTACTTACCACACTTTCCTGCAGACTATTTGGGAGGCTGGTTGTTGAAATACCATGTGTAGGCTGCTGAGACACATTTAAGTTTTGCAATGGACCACCAACACTGTAACTTCTAATCAAAGATGCTGTCCGTTTTGGAGGTTCATCATTTCCATTGTCTAGTAATTCCTGGGAGTTCTCTGATAAAGCACTGGTCCAAAAGGGGGGAAAAAAATACCCTTCATAAAATCATATCATAGAATAGTACAGCACAGGAGGTGGCCATTCAGTCCATCGAGTCTGCACTGGCTCTTTGGAAAAGCAATCCAGTTAGTCCTCCTCCCCATTTCCCCATATCCCTACAGCATATTTCCTTCTTAAGTATTTATCCAATTTCCTTTTGAAAGCTACTTTTGAACCTGTTTCCACCACCCTATCAGGCAACGCATTCCAAATCGTAACCACTTGTAATAAAGACACTTAGCTGCTAGATCCAGCCCTCCTCACCTCCTTTTACCTTATTTGTATACACATCCAAATTTTGTCTTTTTTTTTTAAACAAACTTATATTTTGTTAATGCCTTCAAAATAAATGCATTTTGCTGTTCCTCTAAATCTTCTTATGCAACATACCAAGTTTTTGCTGACAGCACAGAACTCCCAAGCCTCTACAAATGCCTGTGCAAGACTGGTCACGAGGAAATGGGTGATAGTGGGAGTGAGGCACATTTAAAACTTCAAACTCTCAATAGTAGACAGTAATAAGAGACAGATTTGTGCTTTCAACCTTTCCCCAAGTGACGACACAAAACATGGGAAAGAAGAATAAAACATAGCCAGTCAATCTTTGGGTTGCTCTCATGCACCTGCAACCAGTTTCAGCAGTACATTACTCCCAGAATTCTCCCAAAGACATTTTTTTGGAATAGTGTGTGGTTCAAAGAGGGAGATAAGCAAAACATTATGGTTAGACAAAGAAGCTAACGAGAAGGCAATTAAGCACATTTGAATGTTACAGAAACCTTACCATTTATCAGAAGAGGATTCTGCCTGGGTTACTGTGGCAACAGGTGAATCTGCCAAGTTTACTAGAGTCGATGCTGCAGGAACACAGTCAGTTTTCTGCACATGTTCAGCTGCTGAGGTTACATTGTTGCTGTGCAAACTGTCTCCAGACACACTGGATTTCAAGAAAAAACTGAAAAAAAGTCAGACTTCAAATTCATGTACTGACCATAAACGTGCAGGCAGCAATGTTTGCAATTTTGACAAAAAAATGTGCATTTCTACCAAAATGTTTTTTTCAAGGATACTTAAGCAGTTTTATCTCTAATCAATATTAATTTTGCTGCATGTTTCACCATCACTTGGACCCTAGGAAGTACAGAGGGTCAGAGGGACCTTGGTGTACTTGCCCAGAGATCACTAAAGGCAGCAGCACAGGTAGCTAAGGTAGGTAGGTAGGAAGGCATATGGGATACTTGCCTCTGTTAGCCAAGGCATAGAATATAAGAGCAGGGAGGTTTTGATGGAACTTTATAAAACACTAGTCAGGCCACAGCTGGAGTACTGTATACAGCTCTGGGCACCACACTATGGGAAGGATGTGATTGCACTGGAGAGGGTGCAGAGGAGATTCACCAGGATGTTGCCTGGGCTGGAGCATTTAAGCTATGAAGAGAGACTGGATAGGCTAGGGTTGTTTTCCTTAGAGCAGAGAAGGCTGAGGGGGTGGACTCAATTGAGGTATACAAAATTATGAAGGACATAGATAGGATGAAACTTTTTCCCTTCGCGGAGGGATCAATAACCAGGGGGCATAGATTTAAGGTAAGGGGCAGGAGGTTTAGAGGAAAAAAAATTTCACCCAGAGGATGGTTGGAATCTGGAATGCACTACCTGAAGTGGAGGTAGAGACAGGAACCCTCACAACATTTAAGTAGTATTTAGCTGAGCACTTGAAACGCCATAGCATACAAGGCTACGGGCCAAGTGTTGGAAAATGGGATTAGAATAGATAGGTGCTTGATGGCTGGCACAGACACGATGGGCCGAAGGGCCTGTTTCTGTGCTGTATAATGCTATGACTATGACTTGAAAAACGCCAACAGGAAAGCATAAAAGCACTTCATTACTTTTAGAAACATATTTGATACACTTATCTGTAATATTTTTCTTAAAACACAAAAGAAAAGCAGTGGTATATCCAAAGAGACTAATCAATTTTACCACTTTGTTGCACATATTTTCAGGACACCAAAGCATAGCAAGCTCCTGATACCAACTGAACAGGGGGGAGAATATACTAAGCAGATGCCAGGGTGCCTCCATCCTGTCTACTCTCCAACACTTACTTGCTGCCTTGTCCAAATGCTTGGAGAGAAATAGTACATTTTTTAATATCAACCACGATATTTTATGAACGGGAGCAAAAAAAATACAAACAATTCAGTACCTTCCAGCATCTCGTAGGTCCTTAAACTCAATATTTAGAACTGGCAAAAAAGTATTTTTACAAAATGGACATGTGGTGTTAAGGTTAGAATCATCTGCACTCCAGCCAGACATAATCTCCTCATCGTAAACTAAAGCTTCACAGACACGACACTGAGAACAGCTGGACATCAATACCTTTGGGGGAAAAAAGTGCAATATAACAGATTAATCAAATATCTTTGCTCTGTTTGTTCCTTTAGAAAAAAAATTATGTACATTTTGATTTAGTCAAATAAATAATAAAACAAGATGTTCCTCTAATTTCATCAGAATCAAAATTATGCAGTACCACAAAATATTCTGAAGTATAATAGGCCTAAGGCATGCACATTTAAACAGCTCTATGGAAGAATAACTAACGTATAACAACTGAAGCTAATGTTCAAGTACAAAATTCAGTCCACACTACCACATCTGGTGACAAAACAGGAATGTGACTGAAGGTGAGATAATTGCGAATGGCAAGAATTTTCCTTTCTAAGTGTGAAGTTATTGCCATATAAATTACTCTTTGGTATAATTTCTATTCCAACATTCTTAGAAGTAGATGCCATCGCAAAAAGAAAAATACCTGTGAGCTCAGCATTGATAGGTAATTGCATCCATACAAAAAACAATAAATGAATCTGAATTCAGTCTAGGGTTGGCGATGTCATTACCTGATGCTCATGGTGTATGGCCTATGACTAGGTTGGTAGATATACTGGAATGTTACAAAAAAGGATTTTAGAATAAGGAACAGAGTTTAAAAACAGGAACTTGATGTTAAAATTCCCATTGTCAAAGTCGGTTATTTTTTTTTCCTTTTTCCTCACCTGGCCTGACATCTGCAGTCAAAAGTACTTCCAAGATAGCAACATACAACCATTAACAAGCACCAAGTATTCTCTGGACATGGCTCTACTTTCCAATTTTACTTTTTACTAACAGTCTCTCCTCAGTGCTGAGCTAAGCAGGAATTGAACCTATATATGCCCATCCTCTATGGCAGTTTGTTTATTCTTATTTTGACAAAAGTTGGTGTCTGCAACACGATTTCCCAAAGCTCAGCAAAACAGAAAAGATTGCCTCAGACCAAATTAATGTAAATTCAGAAGTTTAACAGCTACCAGCCAATTGAAACTTTCAATTCATAAGTTAATGAGAGTACTACACTGCAACAGGCACCATCTTTCAGATGAAAGAATAATACCAGGCATCATTTGTCTATTCAAGCAGATGTAAGCATGAGTTTCTACCTAATTTTAAGAATTTTTGTAAGAACTGTAGCTTTAACTTTTTGGTTTATAGTTTTAAGAATGATTGCTATGCCTTTTACAAGAGTCAAGTATAATTTTCTTACCTCCATTGCACAATTCTGGAAAATACTTGATGTACTGGCACACTGGGAGGATCCATGATCTGATTTCTCAGGGTCATTGTCCTTTCCTACTTTAGATAAATGTGCAGCACCTAGTTATGTAGAATATTAAGATGTATTATTAAAAACAGCATGAAAAATTTCACTCATACGTAATGGAGTCCACTTTATATACAAAGTATTTTACATACATAAATGATCAGAGACTAGCTTGCACAGCAAGTTATAATGGCCTGGATTTTGCAGTCAGCAGCAAAAAAAACAGCTCTCACTGCTGGCCTTGAAGAAAGCTGCCCACAAAGATCAAGTCATCTGTGGCGTGGACTTCCTTTACACCAATGTCAGTTTGAATCTGCCACCAAGACAAGTGGATCTTCAGGTATCCAGCAACAGTAGTGTCATTACACAGGGTAAGCATGTTGAAGCATTCTCAAACAACAAACCAAGAAGTAAAATGCCACTGATATCCTTCAATTTGAATTAAATTTAAGTACACCAAATAAGTGACTGGGACATACACATGGGATTAAGTTAGAAGCTGAAATATCAAACTTTTAAAAAAATTTAAAAATGTTTTTTTTAAAATCATAATTGAGAAATTTGACATTCCACAAATACAAAATTAGCTTTTCCAGGCCAGTGAGGTTGTTTAACATTAATTATGAGTTTAGTATGTTGTTTAAAACCTCAGTTACATCTGATTCAACAAGGTACAACTTCAAGGACTTTTACAGCAAGACTAATAGTGTAAAAGGGCAGGTTTTTGTCAGTTCAGTGATTTCTACTCAATAACAGTCAGGTGGAGGGAGAGGGAGAAACACGAACAGCACACCCAATGGGAAAACATAAAATCACTGACAACACTGTGTTTGCATAGACTCGAATTTCAGAGCAGTAGAATGCATACAATTTCACCATTATGACCACCACAAAATTCAGACCAATATGGCCATTAGTCTTGCAGACAATTGGCCCTAGACTGATGGGCTCCATTACAGCTTTCTTAAACTGCAAAAAGTGACATCAGTTCTGGCAATCTTAGTTCAGATCTCAGCAGACAAATGGCACAAAGCTTCCTTTAATCTGGTAATAGTGAATTATTTTAAAAATGGATTTACCACGAGGACAGTTTGTGGGGAACTGGAATGTCATTGTTAAAGTAGGGTTTAAAATTAGGACTACTTGAAATTATGATAAAACTGGATTATTTTACCAATAGGCAACAAGTAAGGCATGATTAATGAGATAACACAATCTAATAATAAAATGCAGTTTTTGTCTGTCTGCACTGTTCCAATTGGTCCTTGGGTTGAGTTGGTGGGCAGAGCCTGGCACACAGAGGCACATAGGCACAAGGTGGACTGCAGCATGATGCACATATGGCTGCCAACGGTTGGTGGTGACGGCTGGGTGGGGTGGGATTGGTGGAGAAAAAGAACGGTGGGAGGTGGGAGGAGAAAAAAAAAAAGAGGGGAGGATGGTGGAGAAAGTGAAATAGAAGCTATGTGGAGTAAGGGGAGCCTAAAGTTCAGAATCACAGAATAATAGTGCAGAAGAGGCCTTTTGGCCCATCGAGTCTGCACCGATGCATTAAAACACCTGACCTGTCTACCTAATCCCATTTGCCAGCACTTGGCCCATAGCCTTGAATGTTACGACGTGCCAAGTGCTCATCCAGGTACTTTTTAAAGGATGTGAGGCAACCTGCCTCTACCACCCTCCCAGGCAGGGAATTCCAAACTGTCACCACCCTCTGGATAAAAACATTCTTCCTCAAATCCCCCTTAAACCTCCCACCCCTCACCTTAGACTTGTGACCCCTCAACTAAGGGGAACAGCTGCTCCCTATCCACCCTGTCCATGCCACTCAATCTTGTACACCTTGATCAGGTATTCACCTCAGTAGTCTCCGCCCCAGCGAAAACAACCCAAGCCTATCCAACCTCTCTTCATAGCTTAAATGTTCCATCCCAGGCAACATCCTTGTGACTCGCCTCTGCAACCCCTCCAATGCAATCACATCCTTCCTATAATGTGGCGACCAGAATTGCACACAGTACTCCAGCTGTGGCCTTACCAAAGTTCTGTACAACTCCAACATGACCTCCCTGCTTTTGTAATCTATGCCTCGATTGATAAAGGCAAGTGTCCCATATGCCATTTTCACCACCCTATTTAACCTGCCCTTCTGCCTTCAGAGATCTATGGACAAACACGCCAAGATCCCTTTGTTCCTCGGAACTTCCCAGTCAGGCCATTCATTGAATACTTCCGTGTCACATTACTCCTTCCAAAGTGCATCACCTCACACTTTTCAGCATTAATATCCATCTGCCACTTGTCTGCGCATTTGACCATCCCGTCTATATCTTCCTGTAACCTAAGACACTCCACCTCACTGTTAACCACTCGGCCAATCTTTGTGTCATCTGCGAACTTACTGATCCTACCCCCCACATAGTCATCTATGTCGTTTATATAAAATGACAAACAATAGGGGACCCAGCACAGATCCCTGTGGTATGCCACTGGACACTGGCTTCCAGTCACTAAAACAACCATCTGTCATCACTCTGTCTCCTACAGCTAAGCCAATTTTGAATCCACCTTATCAAGTTACCTTGTATCCCATGTGTATTTGCTTTCTTGATAAGTCTCCCATGTGGGACCTTGTCAAAGGCTTTGCTGAAATCCATGTAAACTACATCAACTGCACTACCCTCATCTACACACCTGGTCACATGCTCAAAAAATTCAATCAAAATTGTTAGGCATGACCTCCCTCTGACAAAGCCATGCTGACTATTCCTAATCAAATTTTGCCTCTCCAAGTGGTGATAGATTCTCTCCTTCAGAATTTTCTCCAATAGTTTCCCTACCACTGATGTGAGACTCACTGGTCTGTAGTTCCCTGGCTTATCTCTACAACCTTTCTTAAATAGTGGAACCACATTAGCTGTTCTCCAGTCCTCTGGCACCTTCCCCGTGGCCAAAGAGGAATTAAAAATTAGGGTCAGAGCCCCCTGCAATCTCCACCCTCATCTCCCACAGCGTCCTGGGACACAAATCGTCCGGACCTGGAGATTTGTCCACTTTTAAGCCTTCCAAAACCTCCAATACCTTGTCACTCCCTATGACAATTTGCTCAAGAACCTCACAGTCTCTCTCTCTGAATTCCATATCTACACCCTCATTCTCTTGGGTAAAGACAGATGTGAAGTATTCATTCAATACCCTACCAATGTCCTCTGGCTCCACCCACAAATTTCCCCCTTGGTCCCTAATGGGTCCTACTCATTCCCTGGTTATCCTCTTCCCATTCATATACTTACAGAATACCTTGGGATTTTCCCTACTTTTACCAGCCAGAGCTTTCTCATATCCTCTCTTTGCTCTCCTAATTGCCTTCTTAAGCTCCATCCTACACTTTCTGCACTCCACTAATGCTTCCATTGATTTGCTCTCCTTGTATTTGCTAAAGTTACCCTGGTTGGAGGGATTTTTTTTTGGGTACGTGGACGGGAGGGAACGTGGGGAGACAACAGGACAGGATGGCACAGGGGTTGGGAATGCATGCGAGGTATGGAATGGAGGATGGCATTGGAGGAATAAAGGAATGGGGTAGGTATGGCATAACAGGGATGGCATTGGAATAGGATTTAAAACAAGTATCGTTGCAATAAAAATTCTAATTTCACCCTAAATGTTTTGCGGGTCTCTGCGAGTTAGCAATTTACAAGCATGGATGACAGTCCTGACACCATGGTTGACAGGGCCCTCGACCGTGTCCATTCTAATTACCACACTTCAGATCTCACCCCTTCCCCCTAGAACCATGTTTGGGGTCCCCTTGTCCTCACCTTCCACCCAATTGCTGCCACATTCAAAGGACCATCCTCTCACTTCAGTCCCTCCAGCATTACACCAGCAAATTCATCTCCCCCCACACCCCGCTTTCAGCATTCCAAAGTGACCAGCCCCTCTGCAACATCCTGGCCCACTTCTCTATCATTTCCAACAGCCCTTCCCCTTCTTATAGCACCTTTCCATGCAAGTGCACAAGATGCAACAAATGTCATTTTACCTCTTCCATTCTCCCCATCCAGAGCCCCAAACATTCCTTCTAGGTGAAACAGCAATTTATTAATACCTATTTCAATTTAATATACTGTATTTGCTGCTCACAATGTGAACTCCTCTACATGAGGAACACCAATCACAGATTAGGTGACTGCTTTGTGGAATACCTCCATTCGGTATGCAAATGTGACCCCGAGATTCCACTGCTTGTCATTTTAATTCTCCATCCCACTATGAAATCTCTGTCCTCGGGCTGCTACTCCGTTCCAATGAAGCTCAACTCATGCTCAAGGAATAGTACCTCATCTTTCGAATAGGCACTTCACAACTTTCCAGATTCAACATACAGTTCAACAATTTCAGATCATAAACTCTGCTCCCATTTTTTTCAACGGCAGCTGTTGGTGCTCATTGTATTTCCCCTTCATACCTCTTCTACAGACATCTTTTGTTTCATTGCTTGTCTTTTTACCACCCCCTTTGGCCTTGCACCATCATTCTTTTGTCCTTTAATCTCTCCTGCCTTCCACCATATCACAGGCCTTCCCTTTTGTTTGTTTCTCCCCGCCTTTGCACTTGCTTAAAACCTGTTACATCCCCAACTTTTTTCAATTTGGATGAAAGATCATTCTGAAACATTTATTTCTCGCTCTACAGATGCTCTCGGATTTCCAAAAAGCATTCGATAAGATTCCACATAAAAAATTACTACACAAGACAAGAGTCCATGGTCATGGGAGTAATATATGAGCATGGATAGAGGATTGGCTAACTAACAGGAAGCAGAGTTAGGATAAATGGGTAATTTTCAGGTTGGCACGCTAACTAATGGGGTGTCACAGGTATCAATGCTGGGGCCTCAATTATTTACAATCTATATTAGTGACATGGATGAAAGGTCTGAGTGTATTGTAGCCAAATTTGCTGACAATACAAAGATAGGTAGGCAAGCAAGTTATGAGGGCTATACATAGGTTAAGTGAGTGGGCAAAAAATTGTCAGATGGAGTACAATGTGGAAAAATGTGAGGTTACGCACTTTGGTAGCAAGAACAGAAAAGCAAAAGATTATTTAAATAGAGAGAGACAGCAGAGTGTTGCTGTACAGAGGGATATAGGTGTCCTCCATGTGAATCACAGCTAGTGTGCAACAGCAAGTAATTAAGTAAGCAAGTGGAACATTGGTCTTTATTGCAAAGGGGCGGGGGTGAGAGTAAAGAAGTAAGGAAGTCTTGCTACAACTGGACAGAGCATTGGTGAGACTGCACCGAGAGTACTGGGTACAGTTTTGGTCTCCTTATTTAAGGAGGGATGTACTTGCATCGGAGGCAGTTAAGATTAGGTTCAACTCAGTTGATCCCTGGGATGAAGGGTTTTAGTACAGGGAGAAGTTGAGCCTATATTCATGCAATTTAGAATGGGAGGTGATTTTATTGATACATACAAGATGCCAAGGGGGCTTGACAGTGTAGATGCTGAGCGGATGTTAGCCCTCATGTGGGAAATCTAGAACTGGCATAGTTTCAGAATAAAAGGTTGCCCATTTAAAACAGAGATGAGGAGTAATTGCTTCGGAGGCTTGTGAATTTCTGGAGTTCTCTACCCGAGAGTGCTGTGGAGGCTGAGTAATTGAACATATTCAAGGCTGAGAGAGACAGATTCTTGAACTATAGGGGAGTGAATGATTTTGGGGAAACAGGCAGAAAAGTGGAGTTGAGACCAAGATCAGATCAGCCATGATCTTATTGAATGGCAGAGCAGACTCAAGAGGCCGTATGGCCTACTCTTGCTAGTATTTATGTTATGACTTGCATAGTATTTCCAGAGTTGTTTTTAATTCAGATTTCCAGCATGTGCAGTCTTTTGCTTTTGTATTTTACAAAGCACAATAACTGACTTGCTTAAAAATTAAGTAAAATTTGACTATAATTACTGTATGAGTGAAACACAGGAGATATCAAACATATATTCAAGAGATTGGGACTGAGTAAGCAGGAAAAGGCAAAGCTCAAAATAATGTGATCAATAAATTTCATGAAGCAGCAATTTAGAAATCTAATGAAAGCATTAAAAATAACTTTTACGGTACATAGAAACTACATGGTTTGTTCAGAAAGCATTTTCTAGATTAAAAAAAAGAGAGCAAACATAACATTCTGTTAGTTGTAACTAACCAGTCAGAGGGTGTTTACCAGTATCACTGCTGCTGCTGCTGCCACCACCAAGGCTCGTGCTGCTTTGATTAAGGCCATTTGTAGCCATTGTTGTAGACAGACCTATTCTCTCAGTTGGACTGCCACTACTGCTATAATCCTGAATACCAGAAGGAAAGTTGAATCTTGAATTATCAAACTGTTCATCCTGAACATGGAAAGAAACAATTAATTCAATTTATAAAAAATAACCAATTGAACAGTCATTCATCTCAGAAAGGAAATACTAAGAAAAGAAACAAGGATAAGAGAACAAGCAACTGTTGTATTATAGTTACTAGTGGACACTAGAACTAGTGGTAGTATTGCTGTAAGTATTCATTACCCCAGAGAACAGTTATATGGAAGCTTGCATCTTTTGACTCATTCACACTTTGACAGAAGTCATGTCATTAGAATTGGCAAATGGACACTTTATGCCTCCCTACACAGAACAAAAACTATTGCCAGGGTTGTTACACAAGGCTGCTCCAAATCTCTCTACTTACTCTTGGCCAAGTCAAATAGACTTCTATAGCAAGTAAATTTTAGCTATTGTTTTCTATTCTGCGCTTCTGTGCAAGGAAAGAGAAATTTCAATTGTACCTTTTCATCGGCAAAAAACAATTGCAGCTGGCCAGACCAGACTGAAAACACTAATTATAGGACAGCAATTTATAGCACAGAAAGAGGCCATTCAGCCTTCTGCATGTGACTTTCTGCTGGAGCAATTCACAAACTGATTCCTTGGCCCTGTTCTCTCCCTGCAAATCTGTAATTATAAATGCAGTAGCTACAGCTACCAAAAATATACCCGATTGCCCTTTTTGCCAATCCTCACACTCTTATCCACTGCCTCTTTCTGAAGTCCACTTCCCTGGAACTGCCTGATCTTGAATATTCAGTGCATCTCCAGCGATAGCTTAGTTTCCCACCCCAACATGGCCATTCCTGTGTGCACCAAGATCCAGCCTAATGCTCTTCCTTTTCTTCATACAGGTGCCTCAGTGACGTCATCTGTAGGCATCGGGTGAACTTCCATACATGTGCTAATGACCAGCTCTACAATCAGACCATCAGACTACCTGTCCAACTTAACAATTGAAATATTCCAGCGTTAATTTAGGTCCTTGCAAAAACAGTTGTCTCATCAGTGACCGCATCTACCAAATAACTCAACCTTGATGTTCTGCTTGAACCCAAAACAAAGTCTCAAACTACATTTTCTGGCCACCACCAAAACGGTTCCTTCCACCTCTGCAACAGCGTCCGCCTCCTCCCACCAAAGCTGAAGCCTTAATCCACAATTCTGTCACCTCCGGACTTTATTTCTTTAACGGTTTTGTCAGGTTCCCAACCTCCACCAACACCAGCTCATCCAAAATTTGATGAACTGCACCCTGCCCTACATGATCATTCCAACTCACATTTGCTCCCTATCCAGCACATATAGTTTAAAATCCTAAATCCCATTTTCCAAATTTGTCCATGACCTTTCTCCATCCAACTTCAGCAACCCTCTCCACCCCTATATTTTATTTCAAACTCTTTATTCCTCCAACTCTGTACATTTTCCCTTTTCCTCATTTCACCAGAAATAACAGAGCATTCAGCTTTCTAGACCCTAATCCTGAATTCCCTCCATGAACTTTGCTTTTTTCCTCCCCTCCTTTAAATGACTTTTCAAAACCCAGCTATTTAACCAAAACTTTGGTACTTTTAACTCTCCAAATTATACTGTTATCTTTACTCCTCTGACATACTTTGGGACATTATATAAAGCAAGATTTTTCATCAGCTAAATTTATTTTGCAAAACTTTATTGTATGAATTTCATTTTTCCAGTCAATATTCCTGAATTTTTCATGATCAAACCATAATTAGAATTTATATAAATTAGAGAAGCAGCAGAATTGATCAGTAACAAGCTGACCAGACAGAAACTCTTTCCAACAGCAGGAAGATCCTTGAAGGAGATGGTATCTGTACAACACCTCCCCAGTATCAACACTCCTCACACCTCAGCATGTACCACAGCATCTGCATGGAAACTACTTTAACAGCAATAACCTTTGGGCCTTATGCTGCCTTATTACAGGAAGGTTTTTTTTTTGAAAGCACCCCCACAGATATTAAGGAAACAGGCAGGGTGGGTAGAGAGAAACTAACTTCCCCTGGTTGGGGAGTATAGGTCTAGGGGACATAGTCTTCGAGTTCTGGAGTGAAATTAGAAAAGCACTGCTATATGCAAAGGGTGGTAGAAGTTTAGAACTCTCTTCAACAAATAGCAATTGATGCTAGACCAATGTTAGTTTTAAAACTGAGATAGATCAGATTTTTGTTAACCAAAGCTCTAAAGGGATATGGGCTAATGGCAGTTTTGTGGACTTGGATCTCAGATCAGCCATGATCTAAATGAATGGAGGAACAGGCTCGAGAGCTAAATGGCCTTCTCCTGTAGGTTCATGCTCTGCACATCTACTTGGTTTGACCACCTAGTTCAGGAGGAAACCAAATGCAAAGACAGCTATAGACACTCTGAACCATATGATTGGCAATGCCTGTAGCAGGAAAAGTCAACAGAACCCTCAATTGTTTTTGCCTCTCCTTTCTGTACCAGTCAAAGTTGCACCCACCCATGCATCACACAGATCACTGATTTAAGTCATAACCAGCAACTGTATCTCCTTTTCCACTAGATAGCAACCAGAAAGTGATACAACTGACCAAAAGCACTGCGCACTAACTTGCCAAAAGTACCTTGGACTAGTCTCTGTGCCCATCATAAAATCCATAACTAAATTGAGATAACTGTTGAATAAAAAGCTATTAGTTTGGACAGCTTCCTTGCCCACCAATTAGGCCTCAGCCAGCTGCCCACCCATCACATTCTGGAACCATTCTCGTAAACGGCAACAGAAGGATCTTTTAGTGCAAGTCCACGGCATCCTGAAGGTGGCTGAACAGCTAGGGAATGTGGTCAAGAAGGCATATGGGATATTTGCCTTTATTAGCCAAGGCAGAGAATATAAGACGTGGGAGGATATGCTGGAACTGTATAAAACATTAATGAGGTCACAGCTAGAGTACCGTGTGCCGTGTGCAGTTCTGATCACTGCACAATAGAAAAGATGTGATTGTACTAGAGAGGGTACAGAGCAGATTTACAGGGATGTTGCCTGCACTGGAGAATTTTGGCTATGAAGATTTGACAGGCTAGGGTGGTTTTCTTGGGAACAGAGAAGGCCTAGGGGAAACCTAATTGAAGTGTATAAAATTATGAGGGGTCTAGATAGTGGCTAGGAAGGCCCTATTCCCCTTGGTGGAGGGATCCATAACTGGGGGCTTAGATTTAGGAGGTTTAGAGGGGATTCGAGGGGAGATTTTCTCAACATAAGGTAGTGGGATTTGGAACTCACTGCCTGAAAAGGTGGTAGAGGCAGAAACCCGCATATTAAAAAAGTACTCAGATAGGCACCTGAAATGCCGTAACCTACAAGGCTACAGACAAAGAGCTGGAAAGTGGGATTAGGCTGGATGGCTACTTTTCAGTTAGTGCGGACACAATGGGCCAAATGGTCTCCTTCCGTGCTGTAAAATTTCTATGATTCAATGATTCTCTCTAAAGCACTCACATCCTTCCTAAAGTGTGGTTCCCAGAATTGGACACAATACTCCAGTTGAAGCCAAACCAGTGTTTCACCAAGCTTCCTCATAACTTCCTTGCTTTGTGCGCTATACTCTTAACCGTATCTATAAAGCCCAGAGTCCTGTATGCTTTATTAACCAACTTCTTGACCTACTGTGCCATCTTCAGTGATGTGTGCACGTATAACCCCTCCCTCTGTTCCTGCACCCCCTTTAGAATTGTGCCCTAGAGCTTATATTGCCTGCCCTCATTCTTTCGACCAAAAAATGAATCACTTTATACCTCTCTGCATTAAATTGCATCTACGTGTCCGCCCATTCCACTCGCCTATGTCCTCTTGAAGACCATCTCTATCCTCCTCACATTTCAAAATACCTTCAGGTTTTGTGTCATGTGCAAATTATGAAATTTGTGCCTTGTACATCCAAGTCTAGGTCATTAACATATCAAAAGCAGCAGTTCCAACACTGATCCCTTTCTCTAGTCTGAAAAACAAACATTCACCACTGCCTTCTACCCTCTGTTCCCTATACACTCAGCCAACTTTGCATCCACGCTGCCACTGTACCGTCTATTCCATGAGCTTTAACTTTGCTGACAAGCCTGTTTTGTAATGAAAAGTTGCATATTTTCACCCACATAATAGTTGCAATTGATAAAATCTTTAAATACATTTTTGTACGGGAATTTAATCTTCATTCTGCAGTAAGATCATGAATCTTCCAGATGTACCAAGTTCGCCTTAGTAAGAAATTACAAAAATTCACAATACCACTTACTGCAAATACAATGATTGTATAACTTGCTGTTAGATTACATAAACATTCATAAAATGGGTTATAATTCTCAATAATGGAGTCAACTGACTTATGAAACAACTATCCTATCCTAATGCTACCCAAGCACATCCACAATGCAGTGAGCATATATAGTATCTAACCTCATCATCAGAGTAGGAGTATGCTGATGCCACAGCTCCCCACATTTTGCTGGCAACATTTGCTGCTTGTTTCATGCCAGACTTAAGTACATCCATTTTGGGTCCAGAGAGCAGATTATCCAACTTAAATCCTGAAATTGATGTAACAATGGAACCTAAGGAGCCATGCTGGGTGTTCCGCACTAAAGCAGTTAATGAAGCTGAACGCATTTTTTGCGAAACAGGCTTTTGTACTTTCGGCTGGCCAGCAAACGTTTTTGACCTGGACACAGATTTTGATGTTGTTTGTACATCTTCAGGTGGAACAGGGCTCGACGGGAGGCTTGATCTTCTTTCTGATGCATGACCATGTATGCCATCAGTGTCACCTGACTGTTTCTCTTCATTCTCAGACTTGTGCAGTTCCATACTGGCTGATTTTCCCCCAAGGGGGCTCTTAAGATTCATATACATTTCAATTTCATCAGCAAGCTTTCGAGAGACAACTGGTGGTACATTCTTCTCCTCAACTTTGGAAGGAATTTTCTTTTCAGTCTCTGAGGCCAGCAGTGATAATGGGTCAAAACCTATCTTAACATCTTCTCTTTCTACAGATTTAATTGCAAGATGCAGACTATTCCTTTTCTGCATGGGATCTTCAACTTCATTTTCTTCAAATGGAAGAACAGTATCTGGCTCAACCTGAAGTTCCTCCATTATGAATACTGAATTTTTAGTTGCCACTGCAGTCTCAGCATCAACAAGGTGTTTATCTGATACTTCCACTTCAGATGAGTCTCTGTTCTCTGAAACACCCAAGTATTTATCAAAAGTAGTTCTGTCATCACCTTGACACTCGCCTGTTTGATTGGCTGAATGATTCAAGATTGGAGAACTCGTAGTATTTGATAGCTCCTTGGCACTGCACAGAGCAGCAGCCAGGATCCTAGCATCAGCACCCATCGTCTCAGCTATCTCATTTGGATCAGTTTCAAGGTTTCCCTTTTGAAGTAACATATTCGAACGCGTTTCAGCACTGAAACTGCAGCTCCTTTCTGCCCAGAGCTTTTGCCGCTGCTGGCTTTTCTCGCCATTCTTTCTGTGTGCTCGAGTACTAGGGTCACCAACTCCATCACCATCTTGATAATTATCTATCAGCAGCAAGCTAGCCAAATTACCTAGCATTGAAAAGATAGTGAAAGTAAAAGATTAATACTGACAAGTCATACAATTTATCATTCCCTTATTTCAAAACATAAACAGCTGTGCCTTAAAATTAAATAAGTGTGGAGGTGTGAGGAAGCTATTACATTTAAGGATTACTTATTAATTGCAATATCTTGAGTGGATAGGGTAATTTTTAAAAACAGCATAGTCAGAACTAGTATGATAGCTAATATACAAACTAGTACAATAATCAAGGGAGCCTCATGTCTGGAGTGCTTAGTAAGTGGTTGACATCACAAACAATACAACTTAGCATATTCTTGACAGCAAATAATCCTGATCTCAGACACATATTCAAAGGAATCAAATGTAAGGAGGGTTGGGCGAAGAAAGAAGAGATAGAATGTCAACTTAAGCTAGTCTTCTAATGTCCTAGGTTCAAGAGCATTCCCGGCAGAAGACCAGGAGCAAATTGAGAGAAGGATGGGAGAGGACCCAGTCCAACAAAAAAAAAGACAATTGAACCATTTTCTACTACTTTTGAAACAAATTTAGCATATGACATTTGAAAAATAACCAACAGTCAAGAAACAGTTAAAAAAAATTGTTTCAGTAGTCGCACGCTTGCCTCAAGTCAGAAGGCTACGAGATCAAGTTGCACTCAGAGCTGGAGCACAAAATCCAGGCTAACAATTGAGTGCAATACTGAGGAAGCACTACACTGTTGGGTGTACCAACTTTTAGATGCGACATTAAACCTTCAGGTGGACGTAAAATATCCCTTAGTACTTGCCTAAGAACACGGGAGTTTTCTGAAGTGTCCAAGCCAATATTTACCTCTCAATGAACAACTAAAAACAGATTGTCTAGTCATTATCACACTGCCGTGTGCAAATTGGCTGACACCTTTCCCTAGGCCATAATAGTAACCCCTCTTCAAAAATTACTTCATTGGCTGTAACAGGATATAGGATGTCCTGATGTTGTGAAAGACATAATATAAATGCAATTTTTCTTTCAGAATGTCACAAATTACAACTGTATGAACTGAACTGCCATTCTTGCCTAGCCATTCCTGTTAACTTACCAGTAACAAATTACAGGATTCAGCGGCCACATCCTTAAGTGTTAACATTCTCAAAATATAATTACAGAATGTATCAGTTTAGAGACTCAAAGATGAGCTTATAGGACATGGTATCCTTGTGAACCACAAAGATTCCTGTTGAGATTTGCTCAGTGGAAATGGTATTGGCTTTCCTTTTTAGTAAAAAGGTTCCTTTTCATATTATTTCAACAGACAGGTGTCAAGTTCTCCAATTATATGAGCTCAGCCTTTAAAGTTCAATAAGGCTTCAAGTGATGACCGAGACCAGGGACAAAAGATAACCTGTGCATTAGGTGTAGGAAATAGTACAACTATTGTCTATTAGTAAGTTTATGATTTCATTACACTTGGTGCATAGAATAAATTTGACAAGATTTTCTTCAAAAATCTGCAGTAAATGAAGTGGTCACTTTTTGCAGTGCTGTTACAATATTACACTGATTTTAAGCATCCATTCAGAGCGAGCTGTAAGAATTGCACTGACACTCCAACAGAAATAGCACTAACAACTGAAATAAATCATATGGAAAAAGGAATGAACTTGCTTTTATGTAGTACCTTTCAAATCCTCAGGATGCCCAAAGCGCTTAATAACCAATTAAATGTTTTCGGACATGGCAGCCAATTGGCACAGTGAAGTTTAAAACAGAAATGAGAATTAAGACTAGGTGATCTATCTTAGTGATGTTGGCTGAGGGATAAACATTGGCCAGAACAATTCTCCTGATCTTTTAATAGTGCCACGGGATAATACCTCAGTTTAGTGTCTTATTAAAAAGAGGAACCTTCAAACTATCAGCCTAGATTATGTCCTCAAGTCTCTGGAACGGAGCTTGAACCCATGATCTCCCTACTCAGAAGAGTTCAATCCCTGTGCCAAGGGTGACAGTAACAGAGAAAAAAAATCACAATCTAAAGCAGAAGTTTACAAAGGTGTTCATTCACATTGTTATTTTCAGAAGACATACATAAAATCTGGACATGAACCAGTGCCATAGAAGCAAAGACACTAACCATGATTTGAACTGGGGATGTGAATTAGGTGTGCATTTTCAGAAGGGATGGCAAATCATCCCAACTTCATGACATGCCAGTCAGATTCTCACCCAAACATGGTAGCTGGCCAGCCACACACACTATGGCAAAGCATTTCATGCTCCAACAATGATCTGTTTCAAGAAATTTCTCCTAACTTCACTTCTCATTCTTGAGGATTTCAATTTAGTGACCTAACTCACTAACCAGAAGAAATAATTCTCGTCATTATTACAGAAAAACCCTTCATATCTTAAATCTCCTCAACCTCCTCTGCTCCTGTGGAATTAATTCAAGTATCTCCTTACAAGTATTATCCTGAATTAGTTGATCTCAGCTGATGGGAACTCTAACTGGCCACAGCACCTGAATTCAGGAAAGGGAAAATGACAAGCGATTTCTAAAGTAAAGGCACAAGTGGGGGAATTCAGAGAGTACAGAGTTAGGGTCAGTAGAGATGCCAATCACAGCTCAATAGCTGATAGCACTCAATGTGATAATTTGAGAGGTCCTGGAGAGTGTTTTCCACCCAGTAAGGGCCAGTGCCATAAGGGTAGAGAGGGAAGACCGACCATGAATTAAGTAGATGCGATCATGCAACTGGAATTTCAAAGCAAAATGGGATACAGTATCTGCATTTTTTTTTCCAAAAGTACAGCCATGCAATCGCTCAATTTGAAAAAATTGAATTTTATGAAATTTTAATTGATGTAGAACAAAACCATGCACACATTTTATGGTTAAATTGATACAGAAATAGTATATTTTCTTTTCAAGTTCAAAGCCAAGTTGCTTTTTAAAAAAAAAGCTTAGTTAATGACTTGGATAGTCATATGACCTATATTTTTGGGCCACTAAATACAAGTCCTTCAATAGTTTAGATGCACCAAAGTATGGTAAAGTTCCTTCCTGTTCAGTGTCAATGTTACACTTGTTCCACATAATTCTGAAGTCTGGTTTAATTTTATAGCTAGTAAGTTCTTTGAGATCGAAACTCCTACTAATTTTGACTGTTTTCAGATCCTTCCTAATTTAGTGACAGAGCTATGCATAGAGAATTAACTGTATTGCATAACTTAAAAGCAACATTGAAGAGTTTCAAAATCTGTTTTTAAAACAGGTAAAATATTTTTAAGTGACTGTCTTGTGGTTCAAGTTGACAATCTCAAAATTGGAAATTTTGAGGTGGTATACTAAGTTGCATACAATTTTATTTTTAATTTTAGAAGCATATACTTTAATGCAGTTAACATGTCAGAAGTAAGCTGTGGTCGATTCTATTCTTTAAATCTATTGACATTTCCATTTTCTGGTAGAATCATTTGACAAGGTAAAAATGGTAACCAATAGCATGAGAATTTTGAATGTTTCACATACAACAATGCTCCAATGTAGGTCTGGCAGCATCTGTGGAAAGAGAAGCAGAGTTAACATTTCGGGTCAGTGACCCTTCTTCGGAACCCAGTTCCGAAGAAGGGTCACTGACCCAAAACGTTAACTCTGCTTCTCTTTCCACAGATGCTGCCAGACCTGAGTGGTTCCAGCATTTCTTGCTTTTATTTCAGATTTCCAGCATCCGCAGTATTTTGCTTTTATTTTAATGCTCCAATGTAAATTGGTTGCATTTTGAAAACAAGGCTCAGTGTAAATTGATGTGCTTTCTAGTAATATTTGATTGAACCTGAAGAAAAATGCATTGAATGCCATGAAGTTGCTGTATTTACATGGTACATATGAAGTACAATTTGCCAGACAAAGTCAAGTCATTTCAACAGCAAGGCAGCTTATGGGAAATTTGATGGGAGGTGTTTAGAATCATGAAGGGTTTAGACAAAGTAAACAAAGAGAAATTGTATCCAATGGCTGATCGGTCAGTATCCAAAGGGCACAGATTTAAGGTGACTGACAAAGGACCCAGATGATCTGAGAAAAACTTAACATATCTAGTGGTTAGAATTCAGAATGCACTGCCTTATAGGGTGGTTGATAGTTTCAATAGTAACCTACAAACTGGAGTTCCTACAAGGGAACTGGATAAATACTTGGAGAAAAGAACTGAAGGGATATGGGGAAAGAGCAGGGGAGTGGGACTAACTGGACTGTTCTTCAAACAGCTGGCATAGACCTGATGGGCCGAACGACCTCCTTCTGCGCTGTACTATTGATTCTGTAAATTCTCAATAAAGCATTTCCGTTGTAAAATAAAAAACTATGAAAACTGAAAATAGACAGATAATTCTCAACACAATAACCCCTCCCACCACATACCATTCATCAGTCCTTTTCTTTTCTCAAGAAATTAGTAATAGATGGTCAAGTTGGGTATAAATTAGATGATTCTTCAAAAAAATTACAATAGGTTAATAGTCACATAATTGGACACTGCTCAGTTCTCCCTCTGGCCTTAAAATCTGATTCGGATTTTCCCCCTCTTGAAGGGTCTTGGGCATTTCACTACATATAAATGGTTGTCTGGTCCCCTCACCACTTCTAGTGGAACTCCAAAAAATTTGAAATCCATTGAAAAGAATCAAACAGATAAAGTGAAAAAATGACAATAAGGCACACTATAATCCAATAAAATACCGACAACTAGGAATAAAAACAATTGCTTACCACTGCTTTCTCTGCTGCCAACAGCAGCACATGGTAGCTTTACAATGCTGCTACTTGAATGAAATCTTTCTAGTGAGCTAGAATTCTTAATTTTGTTACTCACTGCTGGTTCCTCACCAGTGGTGTCTTTGCTTTTTTCTGTCGATGAAATGCAATGTAAACTTTAAGATGGTTTCCAATTCAAATTCAAGTGAAGGATTTAAACTCAAAATCAAATCTACATATACAATAAAGACAAGGACAGAGCCCGAATACAGAACACAAATACAAGTACAAAAAAAAAACCCAGACCTTGGATGGGAAAGCAAAGTTCAAGAAGATCAGCGATGATCACACTGAATGGCGGAGCAAGCTCGAGGGTCTATATGGTCTACACCTGCTCCTCTATGTACTTAGAGTTGAGAAATTCTCCCTTCTACAGATAGTTGATATGGGAGTAAACACCAGAAAAATAGGTAATTTGTCAATTGATAGAAGGATGAGATCAATATTGAACTGATGTTTGTAAAGATATAAACATATGTTAATTCATTTTGATTAGGAAGCAGGAATAGATCTGGGGGAGGGCAGACAGGATGGTGGTAGTAGTTCTCTGGGGGAGGGGAAAAGTATTCAACCCAAAATTGAGGTAGCCATCATGGCCCATGAAAAGAGAAAAATTAAAAGCTTAGCACCTTCAACCTATTAAGAACATAAGAAATAGGAGGAGTGGCCATTCAGCCCCTCAAGCCTGCTCTGCCATTCAATATCATGGCTGATCTGATTGCGGCCTTAACTCCACCTTTCTGCCAGCCACCCATAACCCTGGACTCCCTTGTAGATTAAAAATCTGCCAATTCATCTTTAGATATATTAATTGACCCAGCCGCCACTGGTCTCTGGGGAACAGAATTCCAAAGCTGAACAACCCCGAGAGAAGCAACCCCTCCTCACCTCCATCTTAAAAAGGAGGCCTCATTTTTACACTTGTGCCCCTTAGTTCCAGATTTCTGCCATGAGGGGTAACATCCTTTCAGCATCTACCCTGTTAAGCCCCCTCATAATCTTACATGTTTCAATGAGTACAGGCCCAACCTGCTCAACCTTTCCTCATAAGACAAACTCCTCATTCCAGGAATCAACTTAGTGAACCTTCTCTGAACTG
This sequence comes from Heterodontus francisci, assembly GCF_036365525.1. Lineage (NCBI taxonomy): Eukaryota > Metazoa > Chordata > Chondrichthyes > Heterodontiformes > Heterodontidae > Heterodontus > Heterodontus francisci. The sequence goes on from NC_090374.1 coordinate 146,622,912, forward strand.
CTTCCAATGCAAGTATATCTCTCCTTAAGTGAGTGAACTAATACTGTATACAGTACTCTAGGTGCAATCTCACCAATGTCCTGCATAGGTGAAGAAAATGTTCTTATTCCTGCATTATCTAGCCTCTAGCCATTCAAGACTCTCTTGAAGGGCCAAAAGGGCAACACCGGAGTTTACCCAGTGCCTAAAATAAAAGGAACATAGTTTACAAGGGTCCTCCCCATGTATAGGACAGTACCATTATTACAGCTGACCACAACAAACTAAAAGAAAAAAAGTCATTTATTATATATCTAATCAGACCATATCCAGTGGTGCTCACTGGTTGTAAAAGACTTCAACCACAATGGTGGACACTGCATGATACCTCTTCAAGGTCACCCAGATGCGCACAAACCACAGAAGAGAGGCTAGCAATCTGAGTAACCTTCCTGGTGGAACCTACCAGGACCTCCAAACAGCTAAAGAAATTGCTTTAGTTTTCAAACCTTGTGATATCACAGGTAGACTTTGTGCATTTTTGTAAGGTTCTAATGTTGATACAACAGAATCAAACTAATGATGTTATTTTAATTGAGTGAACTAAAATTGGTTTATCAATGTTTTTTCAAAATAAATTATTTTGCCAAGAATTTATTCAAAATCCTCCAGTTGCCTTTTCTCCTCTTTCCCTGGTAAAGCGTCATAATTCTGTCCTCACTGCACCAGCCACCCTGCAGTACCTCACCCATGTGGTAATTCTTGAAATGAGCTTAGACAAAGCACATTAGCAAGCTGAAACAAAGTTTCTCACCCAATAGCTAAATAAGGTGACAATCAGTAGCACTTGGATAACATTTCCATGTATTCAGTTTTTTAAAAAAGTGATCTTTCAGGGAATCGTGCAAACCGGCACTACACATAATCTTGGGACAAATATACATCTAATTAATGGAATGCAACTGGTTAACAATTATTTACTGTAGAAGCATTTCCTATCTTGAACCTCCCTATGCCATGCACCTTGTTTCAGGGGCTGAACATTGCTCAAAATGATCATAAGCTGCTGCAGGAATCTGTGTAATGTCTTGCCTTCCCTAATGTTGTTTACCCCACAATGGCGAAGTACTTAGCTGCTGGACTACTACTTCTAACAGCACAGCTGATACTGGGAGGTGGTACGCAAAAAATTGTCAACATGAACTCCAATATGTCACCATCCAGGAGTCTCTACAAATTTAAAGAAAACACTTCAGCAATGTTCAAATAAAAGTCACTTTGATCCTCATAATCTTCACCTTTTTGCTCTTTAATTGTACCAGATGAGCCAATGTCTACCAGTGTTTCTTCAGTGTCATCACGTCGAAGTTCATCTTTAGATCCATACCCTTGGTCTGACTGAGCACCTATAAGAAAGTTAACCCACAGTTTGAACAAAAATGCTTCCCATGTGTGAGCCATCCAAGCACAGAAAAAAGAAAGCAATTTTAAATATTTACTGGAAATTGAGAGTGCTTCAGACTATAAACAGAGTTCACCCTTCTGAACATACAGCATATACTACTTACATTTCAGTTTAATGGAGTTGCCAATCTTTCAGATATTTTAAAGTCTTTCTGAAGTTATTGTTACATGGCAAGTCATTTGTGCAAGATTTCTGTACTGTGCGACACAAAGTTTATTTACACTTCCTTTGAACCCAAGGCAGAACACCTTAATTTCTGACAGTCTGTTTTACTATCAAAGATATATTGCTCTGCAAATATTAATGACATTTACTCTGATCTGTCAACTTCCACCCACCTATAAGTCAAACTTGGTCAGAAATTTGAACAATTTTGAATTGTGCTATTCTGCAGGTAAAAATATTGCAAAAATCAAGGTGCTCCAGTAATGACGAAAAATACAGACAGAAAGGGGCAAACACGGAGGGAAACGGAAGTGAGAAATACTGCAAGTGACCAAGAATAATAAAGTGAAAAGGAGATGGTAATACAAATCTTTCATTCAAATTAGCAGGAATTAACCCAAGTTGAAAGTTAAATCCTCACTGCAAACTAGGCTTTGCAATCACAGGAAATATACACGGCATGCAGCAAAATTCAGTGACAAGTAGCACAAACAACAAAAATGAGAAGTCCAGATCAAAGAGCTTACCACATTTGAGGTAACTAATCAGTGCTCAGTAAAAGAAAACATAACGGATCTTTAGGAGAGCAAGTGCCATATGATGTTACGGTTAAAGAAAACACAAATAATTTGCAAACTGTACAAAGAGCACTAATAGAGCTAGTGCAACAAAGAAGCCAATACCTGTGCTACCGTGATTATCAGTGGAATCTAGTCTGATTAGGTCTCGGACGAACAGCATATGCTCTCCATTGTTAGCTTCGTTAGAACTATCCACGCTACCATGGCTCACAGCATCTGTATCACTTCCACCTGTTCATAACAAAGGGTGGTGCGGAAAAGTTTAAACAAATGAAAAAACTTCCCTAAGAAACCTTCAAGGGAGGAAAGCCACCAGAGCTATCACTTATTAAAAACAGTAGCTTTCAAGTAAAATGGATGTCCAAAGGTTTTAGCTCCATTATTGCTGGTTACACAAAGGGAGCATTTTTCACTTTGTTCATAAATCTAACCAAGAAAGGTTCTCTCCCATGCACCGTCCTTCTAACCTATATCTTTTAAATAACAGAAAAATACTGCAGATGCTGGAAACCTGAAATACCAACAGAAAATGCTGGAAATACTCAGATCAGGCAGCATCTGTGGAGAGAGAGAAACAGAATTAACATTTTAGGTCGATGACCTTTTATCAGCTGATCTGACCTGATCATCGACCTGAAACGTTAACTGTTCTGCTCCCCACATATGCTGCCTGACCTGAGCTATTACCAGTATTTTCTATTACTTTTTAACTTAGCCTGCATTGAAAATGTTTTAAGAATGTAGCAAAGTTGAATCCTCTGAAAACCAAAGGATCAATTCTTGCATTATTCAATCTGAAACAAAGTCCGATCACCATGGCAATTGCCAAGCAAAGACTAATTAAGTCCCTAAAGTGGCCAAACATTTATGAACTATTTCAAGGTTATATTCAAATTCATTCCGATCACAGAATCATTACAGTGCAGAGGGAGACCATTCAGCCCATTATGTCTGCACCAGCTCTCCGAAAGAGCAATTCACTCAGTTCCATTCCCCCGCCTTCTCCCCGTAACCTGCAAATTCTTCTCTTTCATATAATAGTCTAATTCCCTTTTGAATGCTTCAATTGAACCTGCCTCCAACACACTCTCAGGCATTGCATTCCAGACCTTAACCACTCTTTGCGTGAAAAAGTTTTTTCTCAGGTCACTTTTGCTTCTCTTACCAAATACTTTAAATCTGTGCCCTCTTGTTCTCAACCCTTTCACAAATGGGAACAGTTTCTCTCTATCTACTCTGTCCAGACCCCTCATGATTTTGAATACCTCGATCAAATCACCTCTCAGCCTTCTCTTCTCCAAGGAAAACAGTCCTAACTTAGGAACATAGGAGCAGCAGTAGGCCATTCAGCCCATCGAGCCTGCCCCACCGTTCAATATGATCATGGCTGATGATCCACTTCGATGCCTTTTTCCCCAAACTAATCCTCATATCCCCTTATGTCATTGGTATTTAGAAATGTGTCAAACTCTGCTTTAAACATACTCAGTGTGAGGTTCCACAGCCCTCTGGGGTAGAGAATTTCAAAGATACACAACCCTCTGAGTAAAGGAATTACTCCTCAACTTTGTCCCAAGTAGCTTCCCCCTTATTTCGAAATTGTGTCCCATAGTTCTAGACTTCCCAACCAGGGGAAACATCTCAGCTGCATCTACCCTGTCTATCCCTTGAAGTATTTTGTAGGTTTCAATGAGATCACCTCTCATTCTTCGAAACTCTAGAGAATACAGACCCAGTTTCCCCAATCTCTCTTCGTAGGACAGTCCCGCCATCCCGGCAACAAGTCCGGCGAGCCTTCGCTGCACTCCCTCGATGGCAATAATATCTTTCCTAATGTAAGGGGACCAAAACTGCACACAGTACTCCAGGTGCGGTCTAAACAAGGTTCTAGACAATTGAAGCAAGTCTTCGTTACTCCTACACTCAAATTTTCTTGCGATAAAAGGCTAACATACCATTAGCCTTCTTAATTGCTTGCTGCACCTGCATGTTAGCTTTCGATGACTTATTGACAAAGACCCCAGGTCCCTTTGTACACATACACTTTCTAATCGCTTACCATTTAAGAAATACTCTGCACATCTATTCCTCCTTCCAATAACGTCACATTTTTCCACATTATATTCCATCTGCCATGTTCTTCCCCTCACTAAATCTGTCCAAGTCCTCTTGAAGCCACTTTGCATCTTCCACACAATACACATTCCCACCTAGTTTTGTCTCATCTGCGAACTTGGAAATACTACATTTGGTCCCTGCGGTACCCCACAATTGACAGCCTGCCAACACGAGAATGACCCGTTTATTCCTACTCTCAGCTTTCTATCTGTTAACCAATCCTTAATTTATGCAAGTATATTACCTCCTATATCATGTGCTTTAATTTTGCTAATCAAACCCCTGTGGGGGGACTTTATCAAAAGCCTTCTGAAAATCCAAGTATACCAAGTCCACTGACTCCCCTTTTATCAGTACTGTTATTAACATCCTCAAAGAATTCCAACAGGTTCGTCGAACATGATTTCCCATTCAAAAATCCATGTTGACAATGCCCAATCAGATCATTATTATCCAAGTATCCATTTATCACATCCTTTAGAATAGATTCTAGCATTTTTACAACGACGGATGTAAGACCAACAAGTCTGTAATTCCCCGTTTTCTCTCTCCCTCCCTTCTTAAATAGTGGGGTGACATTTGCTACCTTCCAATCTGCAGGAATCGTTCCAGAATCTATAGATTTTTGAAAGATCACCAATGCATCCACTATCTCCATAGCTACCTCTTTCAACACTCTGGGATGTAGAACATCAGGTCCTGGGGACTGATCAACCTTCAGTCCTATTAATTTCTCCAATACAACCTTCTTACTTACAGTAATTTCCTTCAATTCCTCATTCTCCCTGGACCCTTGGATCTCTAATTCTGGGAGATTTCTTGCATCTTCCTTCGTGAAGACAGACACAAAGTAATCATTTAGCTTCCCCGCCATTTCTCTATTCCCCATTAGAAATTCTCCTGACTCTGCCTGTAATGGATCCATATTTGTCTTAGAGTCATAGAGATACAGCACTGAAACAATCCCTTCGGCCCGAGTCCGCGCCGACCATCAACCACCCATTTACACTAATCCTACATTAATCCCATCTTTTCCCTCTCACATCCCCACCTTCCCTCAATTCTCCTACCACCTACCTACACTAGGGGCAATTTTTTACAATGGCCAATTTACCTATCAACCCGCAAGTCTTTGGCATGTGGGAGGAAGCCGGAACACCCGGAGGACTTGCAAACTCCGCACAGGCAGTACCCAGAACTGAACCCAGGTCGCTGGAGCTGTGAAGCTGCGGTGCTAACCACTGCGCCACCCCAGCCAAATGTTTCCTTTTTACGTACCTGTAGAAGCTTTTACAGTCCATTTTTATATATTTGCTAGCTTACATTCATATTCTATTCTCCCTTTCTTGATCAGTTTCTTAGTCTTCCTTTGCTGTAGTCTAAAATCGTCCCAATTCTCAGGTTTACTACTATTTCTGGCAATTTTATAGGCTTTTTCTTTTAATCTCATACAATCCTTAACTTCCTTCGTTATCCACAGTTGACTGCCTTTACTTTTGGGGTTTTTGTGCCTTGAAGAAATGTATCGCTGCTGTAAACTATGTAATCTTTCTTTAAAGACTATCCATTGCCTATATACTCTCCAACCTATCTTCATAACTGAAGTTCCTCATCCCTTTTCTGTACTCTCTCCAATGCCCTCACGTCTTTCCGAAAGTGCAACGCCTGGAACTGGACACAATACTCCAGCTGAGGCCAAACTAGGGTCTTATACAAGGTCAACACAACTTCCTTGCTCTTGTACTCTATGCCCCTATTAATAAAGCCCAAGATACTGCATGCTTTATTAACCACTCTCTCAACCTGTCCTGCCACCATCAATGACTTATGCACATACACACCCAGGTCCCTCTGCTCCTGCATTCCCTTTAGAATTGTGCCCTTTATTTTATATTGTCGCTCCAAGTTCTTCCTACCAAAATGAATCACTTCACATTTCCCTGCACTGGACTTCATCTGCTACCTGTCTGCCCATTCCACCAGCTCGTCTATGTCCTTTTGGAGCTCTACACTATCCTCCTCACAGTTCACAATGCTTCCAAGTGTTGTATCATCCACAAACTTTGAAATTGTGCTCTGTACACCAAGATCTAGGTCTTTAATATATATCAGGAAAAGCAAGGGTCCCAACACTGACCCCTAGGAAACTCCACTACAAACCTTCCTCCAACCTGAAAAACATCCATTAACCACTACTCTTGGTTTCCTGTCCCTCAACCAATTTCGTATCCAGGTTGCTACCATTCCTTTTATTCCATGAGCTGCAACTTTGCTCACAGGTCTGTTGTGTGGCACTGTATCAGGTTGATAGGTAAATTGGCCATTATAAATTGTCACTAGTATAGGTAGGTGGTAGGGAAATATAGGGACAGGTGAGGATGTTTGGTAGGAATATGGTAGTGTGGGATTAGTATAAATGGGTGGTTGATGGTCGGCACAGACTCGGTGGGCCGAAGGGCCTGTTTCAGTGCTGTATCTCTAATCTAATCTAATCTAAATGCCTTTTGAAAGTCCAGGTACACTAAATCAACAGCATTGCCATCATCAACCCTCTCCATTACCTCCTCAAAAACTCCAGCAAGTTAAACATGATTTTCCCTTAAGAAGTCCATGATAGCTGTCTTTAATTAACCCGCATTTGTCCATGTGACAATTAATTTTGTCGCGAATTATTTTTTCTAGAGGTTTCCCCGCCACCGAAGTTAAACTCACTGGTCTGTAGCTGCAGGACTTATCTTTACATCCTTGTTCAAAAAAGGTGTAAAGTTTGCAATTCTCCAGTCCTCTAGCACCACCCGAGTCTAAGGAAGACTGAAAAATTATGGCCAAAGCCTCGGCGATTTCCACCCTTACTTCCCTCAGTATCCTTGGATGCATCTCATCTGGTCCTGGTTGTTTATCCACTTTAATTACAGACTGCCTATCTAATACACCCTCTTGATCAATTTTAAACCCTCTAGTTTCTGAATGACATCCTCTTTCAACATTACCAAGGAAGAAGTTGCAACCCAGGCAAAGACAGATGCAAAGTATTCATTTAATACCTCAGCTATGCCCTCTGCCACTATGTGTAAATCCCCTTTATGGTCCCTAATAGGCCCCACTCCTCCTTTTACCACCCTTTTACTATTTATATGTCTAAAGAAAACTTTGGGATTTCCTTTAATGCTCGTTGCCAGTCTCTTGTCATGTTCTCTCTTTACTTCTCTTATTTGCTTTTTCACTTCCCCTCTGGACCTTCTATAGTCAGCCTGGTTCTCAATAGTATTTTCTACCTAGCATCTGTCATAAGCACACTTGCTTATTTATCTTAATCCCTACCGCTCGTCATCCAGAGAGATCTGGGTTTGTTTGCCTTACTTTTCCCCTTTGAGGAAACATACCTTGACTGTGCCTGAACTACCTCTTCTTTGAAGGTAACCCATTGTTCAGCTTACAACATACTGACCCCGCATTTTGCTCTGACCAATGAATGAATGAATGGTGGCAACCTTGCCCAAAGTCTCTTTATGGGATTTTGCACTGCAAGTTATCATCACACCAATATCTATCAAGTATAGCACTCTTTACAGGGCATTTGGGACAACAGGGAAAATAACTGGTATCTTTCTTAACCAGATTGAAGAATTAGTAAGCAGTGCAGAATTTGAAACAGGAAGTGTCAATTAGAATAGTGAATTCAATGTCAAATTAGGTACAGAAAGCAAAAGCGAGGGCAAGATTGAAAGAAGAAAAAGACAGAAGAGACACAAAGGAAAAAAAAAGTAAAATCTTGAATAATAATGAAAGCTGAAGGAATAGGAAGCCACACCCGAGAGTTAATTTTCAATGCCTGATAGGTTGTTTGGCAGTAATCAAGACATAAGCTGTTAAAAGGGTATTTAAACTGGAATGGACAAGCCCCAAATTTTTCTGGTGAGTTTATTCCATGTCCAAGAGGCTGATACATGAACTTTACAATGTTCAATACATTGGGAATGGCGAGTTAGACTGTGAAATTCCATTTTTGAGAAGCTTATGGGAGGACTGTCACATCTAAAAGTAACTTTGGGATTTCCATGTTTAACTACACATGTGGGGGTCACCAGAATTTGCCGAGTTGCATAGAATCAACAGCGAGCACTGTTAGCTTTACTATTACATTTACAGTAAAATCGAGCCCAACAAAATAGAGCGAAACACAGAACACAAAACATTACCATACAGGAGCAGTCTTGTGAAATATACAGCAGTGCGTTGACTAAATCTGGTAAACAGTAGGCAGCAATTCTCCTGCCTGTGTACTAAGCAGTAGCATGATTTATGACAATTAGGGTAATAAGTAAAACTTATGAACAGCACAAAATTTGTAAGTAGCACCCAATGGCAAACACTGAGGCAGCCCAATTGTCACTCAAAGCAGCCATGTGACCCCACATTTAAGTGACTACAGCTTCTGAACAATGACTGGAACGGTAGTTTATTGTGTCACAGGAGAACTTTAGAAAGAGCATCTTCAGTGAATGATTCAACTTGGGCCACAATCCAGACTATCTTATCTAGCCAACTGGAGGACTACAGATGGCAGCAAATGGCCTCCACAGATGACAAAGTGGAGGATGGGCAGGGGGAGGGGAGAGGACATTTTAACAATTTTGTGCTGCACACTACATTAATTATTATAATAGTTCTAAAAAATAAATATGTGGCTGCTTAGTGAAGTTTCCTGTTAAGAATTAATACCAGCTTAAGGAATAGACATAAAAGTTGTAAACAATGCACAGCCTACATTTAAATTCTTAATGTTCAGGACATTTTATTTCAATTTATTTTATTTTAAAAAAATCATTTGTGGGATGTGGGTCTCACTGCTGAGGCCAGCGTTTATGGCTCATCCCTAATTGCCCTTGAACGGAGTGGCCTGCTGGGCCATTTCAGAGGGCATTTTAAAAGTCAACCACATTGCTGTGGTCTGGAGTCACATGTAGGCCAGACCAGGTAAAGATGGTAGATTTCCTTCCTTAAAAGGACATTAGTGAACCAGAAGGGTTTTTGCAACAATCGACAATGGTTTCATGGTCACAGTTAGACTAGCTTTATTTTTTTTTTAATTCCAATTTTTTTTTTAATTTGGAAGATTTAAATACAAGATTTCCAACTAAGAAGCCCAGCTTAAAAAGAAATTGGTCAGGCCTTAAGACATCGGTCATCGGGAAAATGTTAGAAGCTATTATTAAAGACGTATAGCAGGACACTTAGAAAAAGGCAAAGTAATCAGGCTGGGTCAACACGGTTTTGTAAAAGGGAAATCATGTTTAACCAATTTATTGGAGATCTTTGTAAAAGTAACGTGCTGTGGATAAAGCGGAACCGGTGGATGTACTGCCCTTAGATTTCCAGAAGGCATTTGACAAGGTGCCACATCAAAGGTTGTTGCAGAAAATAAAAATGCAGGGGGTAACATTTGGGAATGGATAGATGATTGGCTAGCTAAAAGGAAACAGAGAGTAGGCATAAATGGGTCATTTTCTGGTTGGCAAGATGGTGTGCCACAGGAATCAGCGCTGGGGCCTCATCTTTTTACAATTTATATAAATGACTTGGAGGAAGGGACCGAATGTATGGTTGCTAAATTTGCTGATGACACAAAGATAGGTAGGAAAGTAAGTTGTGAAGAGAACATAAGGAAGTTACAAAGGGAAATAAATAGGTTAAATGAGTGGGAAAAGATTTGGCAAATGGAGTATAATGTGCAAAAATGTGAAGTTGTCCATTTTGGCAGTAAGAATAAAAAAACATATTATCTAAATGGTGAGAGATTGCAGAGCTGAGATGCAGAGGGATCTGGGTATCCTAGTGTATGAATCACAAAAAGTTAATATGCAGGTTCAGCAAGTAATTAGGAAAGTTAATAGAAAGTTATCATTTATTGCGAGGGGAATCAAGTATAAAAGTAGGGAGGTTATGCTTCAGTTATACAGGGCATTGGTGAGACCACATCAGAAGTACTGTTCTCCTTATTTAAGGAAGGATGTAAATGCGTTAGCAGTTCAGAGAACTGAAATAGGCAGATTGTCTTATGAGGAAAGGTTAGACAGGTTGGGCTTGTATCCACTGCAATTTAGAAGAGTAAGAGGCGACTTGATTGAAACCTAGAAGATTCTGAGGGGTCTTGACAGGGTGGATGTGGAAAGGATGTTTCCCCTTGTGGGAGAAACTCAAACTAGGGGTCACTGTTTAAAAATAAGGGGTCACCCATTTAAGACCAGGATGAGAAGAAATATTTTCTGAGGGTCGTGAGTCTTTGGAATTCTCTTCCTCAAAAGGCAGTGGAAGCAGAGTCTTTGAATATTTTTAAGGCAGAGGTAGATAGATTCTTGATAAGCAAGGGGGTGAAAGGTTATCAGGGGTAGGCAGGAATTCGGAGTTGAAGTTGCAATCAGATCTGCTATGATCCTATTGAATGGAACAGCAGGCTCATGAGGCAGAGTGTCCTACTCCTAGTTCGTATGTTGCTCCATGGCTGGTCTCAGGGCAGTATGCGAACTTGGTCCAAGGTGACGAGCCTTTGAATCTAGCTTCCTTCAAGAGAGGCAAATCATCTTTGCTCATGATTTCCAATAACCGAATTAAGATGTCCATCTCATCTTGGAGATTATTGCATGTGTGAACCACCTACCAGATACTGCCACAGTATTAATGCTTCGAATCATAAAAAAATACTTTTTGGCCCTGACTTGTTAATTTCCACCATCTTGCTGAATTTCCCTGCACCAACCACCATTAAGGATATGGGTAGGCAATGTCTTCCAAGGTTTCCACCAATGCGAAGCTAAATGGTCATAAAGCACTCCAGGTGAACATTTCCTGCTATTTTCCTTTGTATCACAGCACTCCAGCAGAAAAACCACAAATAGCGATAAAACCATTTTTAAAACCTACATGTTGTTCGTTGTTAATTTCTTCACTCGCTTTACAGCGGAGCTCCCTTTTCAAGAAAAGAAAAATCACTCAGGCCTAGCATCTTTTCATTACCTGGATATCCTCAATTTCCTTTTAAGAAAAAGGCAACGGCCCAGAATTTGCTGGGAAAGTAAAGACAAGTTTAATGCGCATGCAGCTATTAGTGTGTCCAAAACCCAGCAATTTGTGGCATGGAAAAGATAAGCCGTGAGTTGTGAATCACCAGAAATTGCTGAAATATTTGCATCACTCTACAGCTAGCTTACATAAGAAACAGGAGAAGTTAGACCATATGGCCTATCAAGCCTGCTCCTTCATTCAACATGATCATGGCTGATCTTGGGCTTCAAAGCCACTTTCCCATCCGCTCCCCATATCCCTTGATTCCCTGAGAAACCAAAAATCTGTCTATTTCAGCCTTAAAAATATTCAACATTCACAATCCTCTGGGGTGGACAATTCCAAAGATTCACAAGCCTTTGAGTGAAGCAATTTCCCCTCATCTCAGTCCTAAATGATCAGCCCCTTATCCTGAAACTGTGTCCCCTTGTTCTCGATTCTCCAGTCACGGCATACAGCTTCTCAGTACCTAACTGGTCAAGCCTCTTTATAATCTTGGATGTTTCAATATCACCTCTCATTCTGCTAAATTCCAGAGAAATTAGACCCAATTTACTCAGCCTTTAACATAAGAGAACCCTCTCATCCCAGGGGCCAATCTAGTGAACCTTTGCTGTTCTGCCTCCAATACATGTATATCCTTCCATAAATATTGAGACCAAAATTGTACACAGCTTCAGGAAAACAGGAGCGCGCCATCAACCTCCCCTTGAATTTCAGGTAATAGCTGGATTTGTATTGTTGAAACAAATTAAACTGGCTGCAGAAAGTAGAGTCTGGCACTCAACTATATAAGGATCCTTTTAATGATGAGATTTACGATCCTGCAGTGCCTCTCTACCTCTCCAGCCCAAAAAAGGAACTGAAATGGAAATTTCATTCCGACAGGTATTAAATTGTTCCTGGTGGTTATTAAATTTTCCATGTGTTTTTTTCTTACTTCTCTGCCCCCTCGATGCAATTTTTTTCTTTCTTTATTGCTCGCTATCTAATTTAAGTTGAAATATACCTATTTCCTTCTCCATCATTCCTGGTTCTTCATCCTTAAATCTCATTGGTTAAGGATATAGACTGTTGGTTTGTGATTCAAGTCCTAAACGGTCATATGATCATTTTCAGCTCACACTTCCAGTAAATGGTACTGTGTCCTGATCAGTTTGTGCAGGACTCCCCAGAAAGATGACAGAGGGAAAAGTGGTGGTAAATCCTTTGTTCTTTCTCAGTACCAATTTAGGTAGTGTAATCAACGTTTAGATTTCTGGCGTATTGCTCAAGCCACTGTTCATGGTCATCGTTTGGAAATCCATTTAGCTTGACCATAACTGGACTCCATTACATCAACAAATTTAATTATTCACTTTCTCCCCTAAACCTGCTGCTTCTATTTCAGTCAAATTTTATGATCTACATTTTAGTTTTGCAGTTCCCAGTTCTGCTGTTCACTTCCAGTATGTTGGCAGCAATGTGCACTCAAACAAATTAAAAAATAGTAAAACATTTCTTCAGTTCTACAACCTTGCAACAGGACTGAGGATAGTCATCAGCTTGTTATCTTAATCAGCCACTGATATGTAATTTTCCACTGCATAAATCATCTCAACAAACAATGCAACTGATTAGCTGGAATATACAGAGCTGCTTTCAAACATTAGCTTAAATGGTACAAAAATTGTCTTCATCACGTGACTAATCGGCAAAGTAATTTTCAGTGAGATTTACTATCTTAGTGAAATGTATGACAAGATTTGGAAAATTTGTAAGATGAATATCCAACTCTGCTTTTGCCATCTGGCTCATGCATTTATTGGTGTACTGCATATTATAATGTCCTGGATCTGCACTTTTTTTCTTTTTCAACATACTACATAAAATGTTGTACAACAAACCAGGAGACATGATTTGGTTAGGCCCTGCTATTGGTCTTTCAAGTCACCAAACAGCTGCATAATTTAGAGACTAGCAGAACCTCTCACCAGCGCAGCGCACCCCCCACCTCCCACCAAAACCACCCACTAAAAATCACCGGAGTCACTCCACCACTTTTAAACACACAAAAAAAAACATACAACAATCAACTTATCTCTTTTAAAAAAGTTACCTGAGATCAGTGGAACTTGGGCATTCGAAGAGCTCGATTTTTTAAACGCTTGGCGAAACTGAGATACACCACGAACCACATTCCGCACTTTTGTCCAAAGAAAGCAACCACTGCGATTACTACTGGGCCACGGACTCTCCAAAACAGCCTGAAAAAAAGTCCATCGCACAAAAGTTCAGAGGGAAGAGCTTTACAATAAGTCTTATCTAAAATTTAATACCTGCTACACAATTACTTTACCGTTTCTCACTCAATATGTGTTCCATCAGCCCCGACAATTACAGTCAGCCTACACTTTGACAGGAATGGCTAATGCAGAATAACCAGTGGACCACAGTTTATGTTGCCATTTATGCAATGATTCAAACTGCTGTTTTGTTAGCAAAGACTGCAATATTTGGAGATTAAAAAGCACACTTAATTCTGGCAAAAGGCATGCTACTACCTCAAGGAGGAGCTCGTGTACAGCACCAGATGCAGTATAATTAAACTTGTTAAACAAATTTTATTATTCATTCGAACATAAGAGCAGAAGTAGGCCATTCAGCCCATCGAGCCTGCTCCGCCATTGAAATATGATCAGGGCTGATCATCCACTTCAATGCCTTTTTCTCACACTATCCTCATATCCCTTTATTTCATTGGTATTTAGAAATCCGTCAATCTCTGCTCTAAACATACTCAATGAATGAGATTCCACAGCCCTCTGGGGTAGAGAATTCCAAAGATTCACGACCCTCTGAGTAAAGGAATTTCTCCTCATCTAAGTGGCTTCCCCCTAATTTTGAAATTGTCCCTCCTGGTTCTAAACTTCCCAACCAGGGGAAACATCTCACCTGCATCTACAAGTCTGGTGAATCTTCATGGCACTCCCTCTATGGCAATAATATCTTTCCTAACATAAGGAGACCAAAACTGCACACAGTACTCCAGGTGCAGTCGAAACAAGGTTCTATACAATTGAAGCAAGACTTCGCTACTCCTGCACTCAAATCCTCATGATAAAGGCCAACATACCATTAGCCTTCTCAATTGCTTGCTGCACCTGCCTGTTAGTCTTCAGGTGACTTATTGACTAGGACACCCAGGTCCCTTTCTACATCTACACTTAATAATCTCTTGCCATTTAAGAAATACTCTGCAAATCTATTCCTCCTACCAAAATGGATAACCTCCCATTTTCCACATTATATTCCATCTGCCACATTCTTGCCCACTCAGTCTGTCAAAATCCCCTTGAAGCCACTCTGCATCTTCCTCACAACACACATTCCCACCTATTTTTGCGTCATCCACAAATTTGGAAATATTACATTTGGTCCCCACATCCAAATCATTGATATATGTTGTCAACAGCTGGGGCCCAAGTACTGATCCTTGCAGTATCCCTCTAGTCACAGCCTGTCAACGCGAGAATGACCCATTTATTAACACTGAATTTTCTGCCTGTTAACCAATCCTTAATCTATGCCAGTATATTACCTCCTATCCCACTTGCTTTAATTTTGCTAACCAGCCTCCTGTGGGGGACTTTATCAAAAGCCTCCTGAAAATCCAAGTATACCACATCCACTAACACCCCTTTATCAATTCTGTTAGTAACATCCTCAGAAAACTCCAACAGGTTTGTCAAACATGATTTCCCATTCATAAATCCATAAATGACTATGTCCAATCAGATTATCCAAGTGTCCACTTATCACATCCTTCAGAATAGATTCTAACATTTTCCCTACTGATGTAAGGCTAACAGGTCTGTAGTTCCCGATTTTCTCTCTCCTTCCCTTCTTAAATAGTGGGGTGACATTTGCTACCTTCCAATCTGCAGGAACTGTTCCAGAATCTATAGATTTTTGGAAGATGATCACCAATGCATCCACTATCTCCAAAGCTACCTCTTTCAACACTCTGGGATGTAGAATATCAGGTCACAGGGACTTATCGACCTTCAGCCCCATTAATTTCACCAATACAACCTTCTTACTTACAGTAATTTCCTTCAACTCCTCATTCTCCCTAGCCCCATGGATCTCTAATTCTGGGAGATTTCTTGCATCTTCCTTCGTGAAGACAGACACAAAGTAATCATTTAGTTTCGCTGACATTTCTCTATTCCCCATTATAAATTCTCCTAACTCTGCCTGTAATGAACCCACATTTGTCTTAGCCAAACATTTCCTTTTTAAAGTACCTATAGAAGCTTTTACAGTCCATTTTTATGTTTTTTTGCTAGTCTACAATTCAGATTCTATTTTCTCCATCAGTTTCTTGGTCCTCCTTTGCTGTAGTCTAAAATCCTCCTAATCCTCAGGAAAACTATTATTTCTGGCAATTTTATAGGCCTTTTTCTTTTAATCTCATAAAATCCTTAACTTCCTTTGTTAGCCACGGTTGACTGCCTTTACTTTTGGGGTTTTTGTGCCTTGAAGGAATGTATAGTTGCTGTAAACTGTGTAATATTTCTTTAAAAACTATCCATTGTCTTTGCACTGTCCTTTCTTTTAATGTATTTTCCCAATCCACCTCAGCCAATTTGCCCCTCATACCTTCATAATTTCCTTTGTTCAAATTGAACTACCTCACTTCCAAATATAATGTAAAATTCTAGCATATAATGGTCACTCATCCCTAAAGGTTCCTTTACAAGATTATTAATTAGCCCTCTCTCATTACATAATATTAGATCTAAAATAGCCTGTTCTCTAGTCAGTTCCTCAACATACTGCTCTTGAAAACCATCCTCAACACACTCCAGAAACTCGTCCTCCACATCATTAGTGCTCATCTCCTGATTAATACCATGCCCCACACTACCACTACTGATTGGTGGCCTATAAACAACTCCTACCAATGTTTGCTGCCCCTTGCTGTTTCTTAGCTCCACTCAAACAGATTCCACATTCTGTTCTTCCGATCTGAGATCCTCCCGTACCAATGTATTGATCCCGTCCCTTATTATTTTTTATTTATTTAGAGATACAGCACTGAAACAGGCCCTTTGGCCCACCAAGTCTGTGCCGACCATCAACCACCCATTTATACTAATCCTACATTAATCCCATATTCCTACCACATCCCCACCTTCCCTCACTTCCCCTACCACCTACCTATACTAGGGGCAATTTATAATGGCCAATTTACCTATCAACCTGCAAGTCTTTGGCTGTGGGAGGAAACCGGAGCACCCGGCGAAAACCCACGCGGTCACAGGGAGAACTTGCAAACTCCGCACAGGCAGTACCCAGAATCGAACCCGGGTTGCTGGAGCTGTGAGGCTGCAGTGCTAACCACTGTGCCGCCCAACACCACCTCCTTTTCCTTTTTCCCTGTCCTTCCTAAATGTTGAATATACTTGAATATTCAGTTCCCTGTCTTGGTCACCCTGTAACCATGTTTCCGCAATGGCAATTAGATCAGACCCATTTAGCTCTATTTCTGCCTTTACATCATCTGCCTTGTTGCGAATGCTGAGTGTCCTTAACCTGGCCTTCCTGGCAATGAAAATGTAACTAACTTCTTAAAGTTTACAATATTGTCAGAATTTGAATGTCTGCAAGAAAAGCTCTGCACATGTAAATATACATACAAAAAAAAAGAGAGTTTTGCTTGACCAGAAAATATCTCTACCTACTTTTCCCACATTGGAAGCAAGTGAGGCCTAAGAAAACATATCCTAGGGATGTGTGTTGGCTAACCTACAGTTCTGGAACTTAATGTTCCAGAATTTATGTATATCCAAGCTCTGCAAAATCATGTCAAACCTACTTCCAGATGTGAATAGCACATACAATCGTTTGTCACTTATGATTGGTCCGTGCTAACCACAGTCTTTTACAGGGACCCATCAGATGACATCTTCTTCAAATGCCTGCTTTCTTTTTGCTCCATGACCCTTACGTGTATGTGAACGGCTACCAACTCTGATTGGGGGTATTCCTGGAGGTCTGACCATGTGAAGTCTGCAAACGTTATTGCAGTCACCTTAAAAGCTGGGCCACTGTAGTTTAAGAATCATGGCTTGTTCTTTTGCATCAGCAGCTGTTGCGAGAAATTCTGTAAACCATAAGGCTACCCGTGAGCAGAAGAGGAAAAAGAGACAAGGAAGGGAATTACAAGGGGAACTTAGAGCTGGAAGAAATTTGTATTCACTAGTAACTAAAAGTAACTCACTGAAATTGTACTAATAACTAACAATGCCGGTACACTCAGATTCTACTCGTAACCAAATGGTATACAATAAATCATGGTTGGTCTGCATGCAATTGATATTAACAGGCATTATACCCCAATATCTGACTGATTAGTAGTAAACGTGTTTACACATCACATAAGCCTCTTCCTACCTTACATAATCTCACATTGTCCGATCCTTCTATTCCTTTCATCCTGATATACTTATCTTGTTTCCCCTTGTAATTTTGTCCTATAACATGCTGATAGTCACTCACAAACTACACTCAGGAACCCCCTGCTCTGGAATAGGTGTGGTCTATCCAGTCTACACAAGCAAGTATACCTACACAAAGCCCACTCTATGCCATTTTCAACAGGGCCCATACCTCTCCCATTTTCCTTGGACTCAGGTCATGTACCAAGGTGACTACTTTAAACATGGCCAGCATAGAGCAACCTGAACCACAACTGAGAGATCGCATAAAGGGCCACAGGCTCTGTTTGGGCTGTCTCTCACAGGGTACATATCATTCTAAACTCTGCTCAGCCCTAACATTGCTACTCCATTCCCTATGCTCCGACGCAGTCAAGAGGAGTTTTCAAAGAATGAAAGAAATTACAGCACAGGAGGCCATTTGGCTCCTCGAGCTAGCCAGCTCTCCTCCAATTGAGTTTTATCCAAAAAATTTCATATTGCACATGTCAAATATATCCCACTGCCTTTTAAATGACGTTCAATTCTCTGCCTCAACAGCACTTAGTTGTCACTGAATTCTTTTACCCAAGGCATGCACAGTAAAGCTAGCCCAGAATGAGAAAATAATTTTTCTGCTTGCCACAATGATCCTTCAAAAAAAAAAATACGTCGACATTGGCAAGTACCAGTTACATTCTGGTGACAGCCCCAAAATTAAAAGCTGCTCACAATTCACAAGGTCTTTTACAGATGAAGAAAGCCACTTGGCCCATCATAATTTGGAGTAACAGTCTGGTCAAGAAAAGCTTAGACATAAAATTTCCACACCACACAATGCAAAAAGATTTAGCTTTCAACTTACTTTGTTGTAATAACCATAAGTAATGGCATTCGGTTGCACACCTGCATTTTTCATTTCAAACAGAACTCTAACTGCAAGTACTGGGTGGCCCAAGAGTCCACATAACTGCATCAGAACTCTGTAGCACACCTATACATATTAAAAGGGAAAAAAAAGTGAATTTCACAAGCACAGAACAGAATGAAAATAGTGAGCAGAAACAGCATTGTTTAGTTTAGTTTAGAGATACAGCACTGAAACAGGCCCTTCGGCCCACCGAGTCTGTGCCGACCATCAACCACCCATTTATACTAATCCTACACTAATCCCATATCCCTACTACATCCCCACCTGTCCCTATAATTCCCTACCACCTATCTATACTAGGGGCAATTGCTAATGGCCAATTTACCCATCAACCTGCAAGTCTTGGGCTTGTGGGAGGAAACCGGAGCACCCGGAGGAAACCCATGCAGACACAGGGAGAACTTGCAAACTCCACACAGGCAGTACCCGAAATTGAACCCGGGTCACTGGAGCGGTGAGGCTGCGGTGCTAACCACTGCGCCACTGTGCCGCCCATTGACAAGTACAACTCTGCTTCTTACTTCACTGCTACTGAAACCTTTATAAATCTAATAATATAGGAACAGGAGTAGGTATTCAGTCCTGTTAAGCCTGTTGCAAAACAGAGAAAAATTCCTGGAACATCTGAGTTGGTGATAGCACTCAAATTGTAGCACACTGGATTTTGTTGGATTTCATTATATTGCATAACCAACTAACGTTGACATTTCTAAAGGTGGCTACTCAAAGATAACGAACAAATCTGTAGTATGTGTAAACTTACATTGCTGCTTCCTTCAACTTAACTGAGTATCATTTTTACTATAGCAAAATGCACACTTGCCTCATCCAGTGGATCCACCTTCATATTTCTCATTTTGATGAGAACACTGTATGCTTGCTGCAGTGCTCGGACCTTGGAATGGGAAACCCCAACATATGCTGGTAAGCAAATGAACCAAAGGCTGTAACAATGGCTGAACAAGCACTTGGCCCAAAGTGCAGGGACTGAGAAGTATTTTTTTGCAATTTTCTGGGCAGTTTTTATTTCCTGTAAAGCAAAGTATTGATCATTTCTCCATTGTGTAGCAATAAAACAATGTTACAATTTATTTGCTCCTTCCAAAAATTCTCACTGTGGTTTACAATTCTTTAGCTCGCTCTCAGCTTTAATAACTTAGCATAAGCACCTTCAGACTTGGCCAAAGTCTGTTTTAAGTTTTTGTACTTTGTATTTGAGTTATAAAGCCCAATTTCTACACAACATTCTGCTACCTTTTAACATGCAGCAATAGTACATGTAAATAAAAGTTACTGTGGAACACAGATGAAATGCTATTTTAACAGGTATCTGTACAAACACTACTATTGTTTAAACCTTCACAAAACTTCCCTCACCTGTTTAGTTCTTTTTGCCATGAGTGCTGGACTGCTGGGGACAGTAGCTCCAATTAAAAGTCTGACTGGCATTTTTAATTCCTGCGGTCTGTCGAACAGCTCTGGTTTCAGCACTGGGAAAGTTTTATAGCTAAGAATAAAATTCAAACACAAGTTCACTACAAGCTTTTCTTGTATATTCCAATTCAATTATATAGTTTAACAAAACAAGGTGAAATTATACCAATGTTACAATATAATTAACATCTTAACAGCCAAGAAATGAAATTACCTGCTTCAAGAGATACCATCTCATTTAAAATTAATAGGTTAATGAGTTAAAACAGCCTTTAGCTTCGCTGAATAGGGATGCTTTGTGAAGTAGGCCAAAGGCAAGGACGAGGAATTGAAGGAATGTGTGAAGGTCATTCATCCATGTTCTGAGGGTCTGGGACAATGTTGTTCTGGTCACTGCATTTATACTAAGTGACTGAAGAGCTTAAGTGGACCATATAACCATGCTAACAGAAAGATTAGCAGAGGTCGAGATGAACTATGTGTACTGTCATGGCTCCATGTTGATATATTCAAGGTGACATTGTGTTCCTTTTGATTTGTGATTTAGTGGTAGTATGCATGAACTATAAATATCAACAGTAGAATTGGTATAAGTGTTCTGAATAAACCACTATGTTGTAGTCATGTGGATTGTGGAATGCGATGTATCAGAGTTCTTATATTGAATCACAAACTCAATAAGGAATGGTATACCTGAGTATTCATATTGGATCGTGTAACATGAATTTGTTAAAGACCTGATTCTGTGGTTGTTACAATTGATGTCTGTGTACTCTGCTGTTTAAAGTAACAAAACGAAATAGAACAGGTAAACAATCCCAACAGTGCACAATTTGTCCCATATTTTACAAAACCTTGTGCTTCAATATAAAAGAATCTATATGGAATCCATTATTACTCCTTATTTATTGTTCCTCGTATTTTGTTTCTGGTGATCTCTACCAAATGAGTTAATTTTCTTCAGTGATTTCTGCAGCTACTGACTTGCTCAATCACACCCTCACCTCCACCTTTGACGCCAGATTCCCACTGCTCTCTTTCACCCTGTTCATTCCCCCAATATGGCCTTCATCTCTGCTCCCTTAAATCCAAGGGACGC
Organism: Heterodontus francisci; assembly: GCF_036365525.1. Taxonomy (NCBI): domain Eukaryota; kingdom Metazoa; phylum Chordata; class Chondrichthyes; order Heterodontiformes; family Heterodontidae; genus Heterodontus; species Heterodontus francisci. Next base: position 146,644,210 of record NC_090374.1, read on the forward strand.
CCACTTGAACAGATATCGCGGATAACTGGTTTAGCCATTTACTGCCAGATCTGGCGGGACCACAAATCGCAGGTCCTGCTCTCATCTGCTAAAACTGCTCACTATTCCAGGATCATCCTGGAAAGCAAAAATAACCCCCAGTTTCTGTTCTCGACTGCAAACCATTTCCTTAAATCCCCCACCCCATTGTCCTCCATTATCTCCTCCAACCACAAGTGCAAGGAGCTCACAGACAACTTTGTCACGAAGACTGAAATCATCTGATGAGCTGCCCGTCACTTCCCTCCCTTCCTTTAGCCCACGGGGCTAAACTACCTCTAACTTCACCTGTCCTAGCCCTGAAGTTGCATCTTACTCTCATTTCTCTCACAGATCATCTTGTCCATCAGGCCGACTTGCTGTTCCCTCGACCTTATTCCCACTAAAGTGACGACCCAACTTCTCCTCCTGGTCCCCATGTTAGCGGATATTGTTGAGTTCTCTTTTCAGGTGCTGTTCCTCTCTCCTTTAAATCTGCCCTCAACACTCATCTCCTCAAAAAAACAACCCTTGACTCCTCCATCCTTGAAGACCATCATTCCATCTCCAATCTCCCTTTCCTCTCGAAGTCCTTGAACATGTTGTCGCCTCCCAAATTTAACCCCTTCTTTTCTGGAACTCAACATTTATATCCCTCCAATCTGATTTCCATCCCTGCCACAGTACCGAAAAGGCTCTTAGCAAAGTCACAAATTACATCCTATGTAACTGTGACATAAGTAAACGACCCCACCTCATCTTTCTTGACTTGTCTGCAGTCTTTGACACAGTTGATCACACCATCTTCCTCCAACACCTCCCCCAGTGTTGCCCAGCTGGCTGCGACTGGACTCGCTTGATTTCATTCTTACCCAAAAGCAGCCAGCGTATCACTTCCAAGGGCTTCTCTTTCTGCTTGTGCACACAAAATTGATTTTGACCAGAACTATGACAATACCTAAATTTTCCTGGTGGATCTTTTCCATCTGACAATGGAGGTTCCAGAGGCATTATAAACACCGTGTGCTCACTTCTCTGTGACTCATCCAACTCAATCAGCCTTGTATCTTCAGTGTAATCAGCATCAACCTTGGTGTGCATAAATGCAGAAAATTAGCACTTTTTTCTCCGACTTCATTACCCGACTGTCAGCCCTCATTCTTCCCTTCATATAGATCCTCCACACATCGTTGGATAACCTTCTCTCTCTCTACTAGAAGCCTTGACTGCACACTATGCAATGCCCTGACAGGCTTCTTGGATCGCTTAACAACCATGCCCCTCCTCCAATCTCACTATTCTTAACATCAGTCCATTGGATAAAACTCTAGCTTCAAGATCATAAACTCCCTATTCCCAGCGCAGGGCTGTCCAGCTGTGGCAAGAGCTCTGCCACCGTCAACCTACTTAATTATTTCCTCTAATTTCTACACCCTTGTCCACCTGTTATTCCCAACTGGTATTGCCCCCATTTTCTGTCCAAGTCGGGGGCACAAGTGCCCCAATTGTCAAATCTAGCAGGACTGTGTCCAGCACACTCATGCATTATTCTCCTCAATCATTACTGCAGGACAAACTCCAAAGGCTTGAGCACAGATATTTAGCATGGCATTGTAGTGCAGGGGGTGCTGTACTGTCAGAGGTGCCATTTTTCTGATGAAACTTTAAACAAAGACCACATCTGCCCTCTCAGGTGGGAGTTAAAGATGCATGGCACTATTTAATAGGAGCAAGGGCATCGTCCCCAGTGTCCTGGAAAATATTTATCTCTCAACCAATATCTATAAAAATAGATGATCTGGTCATTTACCTCCAAGCTGTTTGTGGCATCCTGCAGTGCGCAAACTGGCTATGTTTTCCTACATTACAGCAGTGACAACACTTCAAAAGTACTTCAGTGGCCATTAAGTGCTTTGGGATGTCCCAAGATCATGAAAGACGTTACATAAATACAAGCTCCTTGGGAACAGGGGTGGGGCGGAGTCGCTAGCTCACCATTCCTCTAACTCTAGCCCCTTCCGCCTCTTGACCTGCCTGTCCTGCTTTAATAGCTTCTTTAAATTTCATCTTCAAACAAGCATTGGAATGTATTTCCTTTTTAAAACCACAATGCAAAAGCAAGTTTACTGTTCTTGATGTGCTGGAACTCTGCTTAGCCTTGTATCATACAGTCATTGATCATCCCCATGAAATGTGTTGTTCTTCCACAGGATCATAGAAGGATACATCACAGAAGGAAGCAGTTCCCACCAGGTGAGAAAGGTGTTTCGGGGTCTTTTACTGTCTTCACCTGGTCTTATTGTAACAGGGTTTAATTTTTAAACATACTGCATTTTCAGCTCCCCCTTGGTGTGAATCCTTGTTCACCACTTTCCAATTATAAGGCAAAGAAATGAACATACACAGGCTTAGGTTTAAAGAAGTGTGAAATTTATTAAACCTAAACTCGAATTTGGTTAACGCCTACGGATACATGCCCCATGCTAGCATGCATACGCGATATGCACATGCAAATGGGGACAGAAAAGGGAAGAAAAATAAAGTTAAAAAGTTTGAGGCAATCTCTGAAGAGGGGTTTTTACTGTGCTTAGAGCTCGCTGTAATCCTTGATTGTAGGTAGTCTTGCTTTTTGTTGGGGCCAGTATTCTTCTTAAGCCTTGTTCACTGTAGGAGACTTTTCTCTCTTGGGGGTTCATGTGTCTTCAATAGGTCTTCAGTTCCGTGAGAAAGAGATGAGAGCAGACAGGAGAGATCTTTTCAGTCCAGGAGCAAACAGCTTTCTGAGTTTCAAACACACTGTGGCCAGTTCAAATTCAAACAGCCAGTCAGTCATGTGACTAAACCAGCCTGACCAGGTCTTGTGTATTGGAGAAGCAGGGACTGGGTCCTTTGTTCCAACATTGTCTGCTAGCACGCAAATGTCTTTCGGGTGAGGGGCCTGGCAATTCCATGTGATAGGCCTTCTTTTCTTCCCAGCAGCAATTTTAAGTTTTAATGTTCATCTGGCGAAATAATGCGTACAACGTTCTTGGCAGGTGAAGGGCCTACATGATAGAGACCATTAGGCCCAACATGCCTATGCCAGCTCTCAGAGCGATCCAATTATTCACTGCTCGACTCCCTCCCTGCTGTTTCCCCATAGCCCTGAAAATGTTTCCTATCCAGTTTTATCCAATTCTCTTTTCAATGTTACTATTGAATCTGCTTCCATCACCCTTTCAGGCAGTGCATCCCAGATCACAACAAATCACTCCAGTCTGACAACCAACCATTCATCACTACTTACTGCTTTCAGTCCCTCAGCCAATTTTGAATCCATGCTGCCGCTGCCCCTTTAATCTCAGGGACATGAATTTTGCTAACAAGTCTATATGGAAGTCCATATGTCATCAATCCTCTGTTACTTCAAAGAACTCAAATCAAGTCACAGAAGCAATGTGTTTGACTATAACTTCTCAAATGCCAATTGACTTTTTCCCGATTATTGTCTTAGCTTTCCCACCACCAGTTCCAGTTCTTCCTAGCCTGAATACATCACCTTGGTGAAAATAAAATCCTTCTTTCTCTCACTTTACACCATGATCATACTATGACCCATGAGCCCTTCTCACTTGCTTAACCAAACTAGCTGTTCTTCTTGACCTAGTGCTCAAAATCAGTTAATAATTCCTGTACTACTCTCATACTAATCTGGATGTGCAGACCAATCCAATAGAGAGTTACCTTGAACCACTGAAAGTGAATTGCTGTTGCTTATGGGGAAAAAAAACTAAGAAGAAGAAACTGAACAAATCATACGAACCTTAGTTCCTTTCTCCGTGCCTTTATCAGAATGAAAAAGCTGCGGGGTAAAATGTGGAAATTTAAAGGAACTGAAAAAAAATACACATACAACATTAACATTTTAGTACACTGGAACACAGTTGTAAACAGTAATTCCAGAAACTTTTTAATTTCAATTACACAACACCAGACATTCACAGGTGACCAGTGTTAAAAAATGCACAGTAAAAAAGGACATTTACCAAACTAATCTGAAATGGACTACAAACTAGGTTTAGCTATTAAAATTCTACTTTCTAATATATGGCATTACTGCAAACTTGCATTGTTAATTGATAAAAATGGCACTCAAATTTGTATATTGAATTTGATTTTCAGTTACTAGCGAAGAAGCATGAATTCATATATAAGGAGAAAGAGGGTAACTAGAGAAAGGATTGGCCCACTAAAGGACAAAGGAGAAATGTTATGCTTGGACTCAGAGAAAATGGGTGAGATTCTAAACGAGTACTTTGCATCGGTATTCACCGAGGAGAGGGACATGACGGATGTTGAGGTTAGGAACAGATGTTTGATTACTCTAGGTCAAGTCGGCATAAGGGAGGGAGGAAGTGTTGGGTATTCTAAAGGGCATTAAGGTGGACAAGTCCCCAGGTCCGGATGGGATCTATCCCAGGTTACTGAAGGAAGCGAGAGAGGAAATAGCTGGGGCCTTAACAGATATCTTTGCAGCATCCTTAAACACGGGTGAGGTCCCGGAGGACTGGAGAATTGCTAATGTTGTCCCCTTGTTTAAGAAGGGTAGCAGGGATAATCCAGGTAATTATAGACCGGTGAGCCTGATGTCAGTCGTAGGGAAGCTGCTGGAGAAGATACTGAGGGATAGGATCTATTCCCATTTGGAAGAAAATGGGCTCATCAGTGATAGGCAACATGGTTTTGTGCAGGGAAGGTCATGTCTAAACAACTTAATAGAATTCTTTGAGGAAGTGACAAAGTTGATTGATGACGGAAGGGCTGTCGATGTCATATACATGGACTTCAGTAAGGCGTTTGATAAGGTTCCCCATGGCAGGCTGATGGAGAAAGTGAAGGCGCTTGGGGTCCAAGGTGTACTAGCTAGATGGATAAAGAACTGGCTGGGCAACAGGAGACAGAGAGTAGCAGTAGAAGGGAGTTTCTCAAAATGGAGACGTGTGACCAGTGGTGTTCCACAGGGATCCGTGCTGGGACCACTGTTGTTTGTGATATACATTAATGATTTGGAGGAAAGTATAGGTGGACTGATTAGCAAATTTGCAGACGACACTAAGATTGGTGGAGTAGCAGATAGTGAAGGGGACTGTCAGAGAATACAGCAGAATATAGATAGATTGGAGAGTTGGGCAGAGAAATGGCAGATGGAGTTCAATCAGGGCAAATGCGAGGTGATGCATTTTGGAAGATCCAATTCAAGAGTGAACTATACAGTAAATGGAAAAGTCCTGGGGAAAATTGATGTCCAGAGAGATTTGGGTGTTCAGGTCCACTGTTCCCTGAAGGTGGCAACGCAGGTCAATAGAGTGGTCAAGAAGGCATACGGCATGCTTTCCTTCATCGGACGGGGCATTGAGTACAAGAGTTGGCAGGTCATGTTACAGTTGTATAGGACTTTGGTTCGGCCACATTTGGAATACTGCGTACAGTTCTGGTCGCCACATTATCAAAAGGATACGGATGCTTTGGAAAGGGTGCAGAGGAGGTTCACCAGGATGTTGCCTGGTATGGAGGGCGCTAGCTATGAAGAGAGGTTGAGTAGATTAGGATTATTTTCATTAGAAAGACGGAGGTTGAGGGGGGACCTGATTGAGGTGTACAAAATCATGAGAGGTATAGACAGGGTGGATAGCAAGAAGCTTTTTCCCAGAGTGGGGGTTTCAATTACTAGAGGACACGAGTTCAAAGTGAAAGGGGAAAAGTTTAGGGGGGATATGCGTGGAAAGTTCTTTACGCAGAGGGTGGTGGGCACCTGGAACGCATTGCCAGCGGAGGTGGTAGATGCGGGCACGATGGAGTCTTTTAAGATGTATCTAGACAGATACATGAATGGGCAGGAAGAAAAGAGATACAGAAGCTTAGAAAATAGGCGACATGTTTAGAGAGAGGATCTGGATCGGCGCAGGCTTGGAGGGCCGAAGGGCCTGTTCCTGTGCTGTAATTATCTTTGTTCTTTGTTCTTAATATGCAAAAAAGCAAATTTTTCAGGTATTTGTGAAAAGCAGCTACGGTACTAGAAAAACTGTAAGTTCTTACCTTATCTATGCAGTCATCAAAAAACACTAGGCTAGTATCCTTGTCACTCACAAAAGAACACTCTTCAATGAAGCGAATAAACATCTGTGTTTTAGTCAACTGAATGTAGAACTTTTGATGTGCCCGATCCCGGGATTTCAAGAACCCTACCAAAAGTAAAACACTGCAATAAGATCCCAAAATACAGCAGTACAACCTGCTAGAAGCTGCTTCAGTACAACACTCCAGCTGCACAGCTGAGTGGTTCAGATACTGAAGGGTAACTGTATCCAGAACTACCACATCACATCAGCTGCCAAAAAAGGGCACCTCAACACTTACTTGTTTCTCTCAAGACATAACACACCATTTTAAGTCGCCAGAACCAAATAAAGAATGGACATTTTGTACGAAACCCTCCATGCATCGTGTTTCAACGAGTGAATCAAGAAAGTTTGTTCTAAATTGCCTTCTAACAGGTATTGGCGAGTTCCTTGCTAATCTTTTCTCCTTTGATGTCCAATAATTTCAGGTGATCTCAAGCAGAGAGTTGCTTAGGAAGTAGAAGTAACAGGTGCCTCTTGGAACAGTTCCTTTTAAGGAGTGGTTCTCAAGCAGAGACCCGCAGAGACTTTCTGGTGGGACTTATGGATGGGCAACTGCCTAGGGCATCTTGTTCAAGAGTAATAGAAGCAGCTCACGCAGATCTGTGTTCGGCCAAGGATAAACAGAGTCTGCAGCAAGAAGCAGGCATACCCATTTCTCTGATAACATTAAGAAAATATCTGTTATCTTAGAAGCATTATCAAAATACTTCTAACATGTAGCATTCTCATATTATGAGAATATAGTATAATTTAGATTGGGTGGTGGGGCGGTCAAAGATTGCTAAACCATTTAAAAAGGGCTCCTTCAGCCAAAAAAAAAGATTCAGAACAACTGCCTTTGACAAAACCAGAAATTGATGTTTTAGAGGTGAACTGGAGATACCAAGTGCAGTTACTGTCACGTGGGTACCATACAAATAACACAAAGCCATAAGTTAAAAGGTCACAAGAGGAGGGAAATGATTCGCTAAAATCAACATCTTTCAACAGATCTTTTTTGCACAACAGAGATGGACAAGTGTTTTATACTGCAAGTCCAGAAGCATATTTTCGAATTTGCACTAATATTAAATTCTCAGTGTTACCAAAAAGGTCACTCCAGCAGAAATTGAAGTTGACAGCCCAATGTCTGCTCTCTCTGCTTCCAATCTGCACTTTTGGAGCATGGAAGTACACAAAGCACGCAGGAAAAACAGCGATTACAATATTTAAGATGTAGAAAGTCACAGTGCGGAGACCCATCATTTTATGCACTTGATGAAAACAACTTCCAATGAGTTCACACAATGTATTGATATGCTAGCTGGGAGTCTTAATTTCACAATGGTACAAAAGCAGTTTGTAGTATTATAATCAGGAAAAGTAAATTGGCGTGCATTATCTCAAGCGGAAACCAAAATCAAAAATGACTAAAGTTTAGGGAATCAAACTGTTGAGCTCTGATTTTAAAAAAAACAGGCAACCAGCTCAAACTGCAAAGATGTGAGAAGAGTGATTAAACTTCACATAGGCAGAATGGTATTGGGGAAGACTGAATTTGCATTAAAACACAAACTCAAATGACATTCCTTGGGATTACTTCATTGCGGCAATGCAGACAAATTTACAGTCTGCATATTGACTCTTTTTAACATCTGCGTTCTCAAAATATATTTTTAATTAAAACCTCAATAAGCTAACACAAGTTGCCAAAAGACCACACGTCTTCCAACACTCAAGAGCTTCCCAAGGCAAAAATTGAGCCTCCCAAATTTTAAGCACGGTTCTCTGTCAACTTAATTCAACAGTTTTCACTTCTTGAACATTGCCGTCACAAAAGCGATGGCCGTATACGGGAGCCAAAGTTTTTTTTATTTCTTTCACCCCTGCTCAAAAGATCCTCAAAATAATGACACCAGTTCCAGTAACTAAGGAGGAACTCTATAAATATTTCTGAAGACCCTCTTCAAATAGGTCAGTGCTGTCCCTACGTTGGCCCACAGGAAACTTAAACACGAGTCAAGAGCAACTTCTGACCCTAACACGACAGTGAAATCATCTTCCAAAATGTATCCAACAGATTCCCTTTTACATTAATCCCACTATCTCAATGTAAGACATAGCACTACTTAATTCCAGCATAAATCCAAACGTTAAAGAATCTGTAGATAAATGGGAAAGCAACTAAGTGAAAAGAGAATGAGAAAGGAATATAAAACATATTAAGTGTTCCGATCCATCAATACACAGGGTAGGATCATGTGGATGCCTTCCTGTAAATGTCCACTCGTCAGATCACAGCGATGCCACCACAATTAACGAACTGGGAGTAGGTGCATTCCAGCAGAGGAGGAGGAAACTAAATACAATCTCCAGGCATCACACCTTGGCTGCTCCAAAGTACATCCTCGTGATCAGTTTAACTGGTGGTGGGAGAGATCTGTGAGCATTTGCCCATCTCTTTACTTTACTAAGAAATGCATCAATCGTGTAAACATTCCCACTGAGTTTTCTCCAATCACCTTAACATGGTGCTGGAGATATTATATTACCCTTCCAATGTTCTATTCTTCCTGTCCTACAGGTGTCATTTCAGACAAGGTTGCAGTCTAACAAACAATCCAGTACTTCACTCAAGTGATGATTCTAGTGAGCTGAGGCAACAACTCGATTGTGGGGGCAATCCAAGTAAACCAAACTGAATTTTCACCTAGCATAAAGATGTGCAATTTCTAGCAAAAGTTACTGGCCAGTGATCAGAAGCAGGGATCCAGAGAACATGTACTTAATATTCTGTGCAGCACACATGTGCATGTTTATATTTTTCTTCCATTAAAAAAGTAGTGGCCCTTTTTCACACCCTGAAATAGAAATTTCATGTTCACGATAAACAAAAACAGAACCAGCAAAATAAAGAAGTTCTTCACTGAAATTCAAACCCATCAAACCAACTGGTGCAAGCCTCAAATAGTAATTTAATAGGCACAGTCAGGCTCACACACTGTATTTTTAGCTCATGAATAAAACATTTTTAAAAAAATTACAGAAGAAACAAGCCAAAACTGTACTTGAGCTAGGCTCCGCATTTCATCCTTCAACTCATAGCATGAGAATTGAATAACTTGCCCGTTGGGATGCTGAATTCAATACAATAGATATATAAGATTTTTAAAAAATACCTTGCAAATCATATAGTGAATTTGCAGAAGTAGCTTTTTCAGAAGGCGCCTGGGTTATTGGTTTGAGGTATGTTCTATATCCTTTCAAAATTGATGCCATGAAACGCAGAAAGGCCTCCTGGATCTCCATTTCCAGTGAAATCATCTTTTTATGCCAAGAAAAATCAGCCTCTATAGGTGTCATCTCTACAGCAGACCCTTCCTGTGCTCTCCTGTGAACTACAGAATCAGCAAAACTCAAAGCATGTCAAGAATCTTAAGCAGTTAATTTTCTTCATCATAAGAGTCTGCACTTGACTTCACTTTGAAACTTAGCCCATCAGAATATGAACTCAATGGAAAGATACTGAAGGGTGCTAAGAAACAGATACCTGGGGCTGCAAATAATTCAGGTGATGGAAGCCATAAAAATTCCAATAATATTTTGTGTTTTATAACTTGAGCAGACAATAGGAAACAAGAGTTTATGATTATTTTGCACAAGGCAATGTTTAGATCACAATTAGAATAGCATATACACTTTTGGATACCATGACAGAAAGACCCTTAAACCTGGAGTGTGTAATGTAGATTCATCACAATAGCAGGGTGAAGAAATTATAGTTGAGACGAAATACTGGAACTTCTTCCACTAAACAGAACAGGCCTAGAGATTTAATAAGGGGTTTTAAAATTATGTGCCATTTCCATTGGGCAAATAGGGATAGACTACTTCCTAAGGTTGGGGAGTGAATACGAAGGCCCATTAATTTAAAATGCTCACTAAGCATGAGCAAATCAAACAGCAGGCGGTAATTTAAATTCTGCATGTTTTCAACCTTAAGTCATAGGTGCAGTTAACAGTATGACAGTCTATTTTGAAGTTGTTTAACTCAAATTAGATTTTTTTTTAATAAAAGTATTTAATTGCTATTTTGCTGTATTTACATTGTTTTAATGGAGGACGTCCAGAAGGATTGAGGACAGAAATGAATAGGCTAGAGCTAAAGAACAAAAAAGGTGCAGTTACATTGCTCAGTGTTGTCTATAGGCCACCAACTCGTGGGAAGGACATACAGAAACAAATTTTCAAGGAAATTACAGAGAGGTGCAAAAATTATAGGGTAGTTATAATGAGGGATTTGAATTATCCAAATATAGACTGGGATAGTAGTAGTGTGAAGGGCAGAGATGGGCAAGAGTTCCTAGGCTATATTCAGGAAAATTTTCTGCAGCAGTATGTGTCCAGTCCGACGAAAAAGGAGACGTTGTTAGACCTGGCTCTTGGGAATAAGACAGGCCAGTTGGATCAAATGTCAGTAGCAGAACATTTTGGGGACAGTGATCATTGTATCATAAGGTTTAGGCTGACTATGGAAAAGGACAAAAGAATAATCTAGACTAAAATTAACTGGGGGAAAGCCAACTTCAATGGGGTAAAAATGGATCTGGGATGAATAAACTGGAGCCAAAGGTTGACAGGAAAAACGGTAGCTGAACAATGGGCTACCTTCAAAAGAGGAGATAGTTCCAGCACAGTCAAGGTACATTCCCTCAAAAGGGGAAGGTAGGGCAAACAAAGCTCCCTGGATGACAAGAGAGTTAGAAATTAAGATAAAAGGAGAAAAAGTGTGCTCATGACAGATGTCACGGAGAAAACACTATTGAGAACCAGGCTGAATATAGAAGGTTCAGAGGGGAAGTGAAAAAGCAAAGAAAAGCAAAGCAAGAGCATGAAAAAAAAAAGTCTGGCAGCTAACATAAAAGGGAATCCCAAAGTCTTCTATAGACATATAAATAGCAAAAGGGTGGTAAAAAGGAGGATTTATGCATCGAGGCAGAAGGCATAGCTGAGGTATTAAATGAATACTTTGCATCAGTCTTTACCAAGAAAGAAGATGCAACCCTGGCAATGGTGAAAGGGGAAGTAATTCAGACACAAGGGTTTAAAATTGATGGAGGTGGTGTTGGATAGGCTGTCTGTACTTAAGTGGATAAGGCACCAGGACCAGATGAGATGCATCCAAGGATACTGAGAAGAGAGAGTGGAAATTGCGGAGGCACTGGCCATAATTTTTCAGTCTTCCTCAGACTCAGGGTGCTGCCAAAAGACTGGAGAATTGCCAACGTTACACCCTTGTTCAAAAAAGGGTGTAAAGCGAAGCCCAGCAACTACAGGCCAGTCAGTTTAACTTCAGTGGTGCAGAAAATTCTAGGAAGAATAATTCGGGACAAAATTAATAGTCACATGGACAAATAGGGGTTAATTAAAGAAAGCCAGCATGGATTTCTTAAGCGAAAATCATGCTTAACTAACTTGCTGGAGTCTTTTGAAGCGGTAACAGAGGGGGTTGATGAGGGCAATGCTGTTGATGTGGTATACATGGACTTTCAAAGGGCATTTGATACAGTGCCACAACAGACTTGCATCAGTCTTTACCAAGAAACAAGATGCATGGAATAAAAGGGATGGTAGCAACATGGATACAGAATTGGCTGAGTGACAGGAAACAAAGTAGTGGTTAATGGATGTTTCTCGGGTTGGAGGAAGCCTTGTAGGAGTTCCCCAGGGGTCAGTGTTGGGACCCTTGTTCCTCCTGATATCTATTAATGACCTAGACCTTGGTGTACAGAGTACAATTTCAAAGTTTGCAGATGATACAAAACTTGGAAGCATTGTGAACTGTGAGGAGGATAGTGTAGAACTCCAAAATGGCAGACAAGTTGGTGGAATGGACAGACAAGTGGCAGGTGACATCCAATACAGAGAAATGTGAAGTGATTCATTTTGTTAGGAAGAACATGGAGACACAATATAAAGTAAAGGGCACAATTCTATCATGGGTGCAGGAGCAGAGGGACCGGGGTGTATATGTGCATAAGTCAATGAAGGTGGCAGGACAGGTTGAGAGCGGGTTAATAAAGCATACAGTATCCTGCGCTTGAGGCATGGCGTACAAGAGCAAGGAGGTTAAGATGATCTTGTTTGAGACACTAGTTCGGCCTCGGCTGGAGGCTTCTGTCCAAGGACGTGAGGCATTGGAGAGAGTACAGAAAAGTTTCACGAGAATGGTTCCAGGAATGAGGAACTTCAGTTATTGGAGAAGCTAGGACAGTTTGTTTCTCTTGCAGAAGAGAAAGCTAAGAGGAGATTTGATAAAGGTATTTAAAATCATGAGGTGCCTGGACAGAGAAGATAGGAAGAAACGGTTCCCACTCATGAACAGGTCAAGAATGAGAGGATAAAGATTTAAAGTAACAAAGTGATTCCAGTCGATGCAGCGGCCTGCTGACGTCAGAGTGTGCCAAGCCTTGCACATGCGTAGTTACATCTTGCCAGGACTTAGTGGCGCATGCGCGGGATGATGTCATCACATCGCATTAACATCATCGCGTATCCGCGTCAGGTCCATCTTTGTGCATGTGCGATAAAGTGTCGTCGGGTATCCAGCCCATCACTCGGCTGGAGGAAGCGGCTGAATGGGAGACGTTAAGGCTGCAGCTCTCCCCCCTTGCTCCAGACCTCAACCCTTCCTTCCCCTCAGCTGCTCGCTCCAGACCTCGCTGCTCCCCTCCAATGTACTGGCAGATTGTTCCTCACTTCGCGCCACCCCGCTCTCCGCCCCCTCCAGCCGCTAGCTCTAGGCCGTGCCGCTTCCCTTCTCTCAGCCACTCACTCCTACATTGCCCCATCACCCCTTCCTTCTTTGGATGGTGCGTGGAGATCGATGAAATGTGGGAGTGAGAGGACGGAAGCAGCGCGGTCCAGTGCTCACGGCTTTTGGGTGGGGGGGGGGGGGGGGGGGAGAGGAGCGAGCGGTCAACCGGAGAGCGGGTTGGCACAAACGGGGAACAATCGGCCAGGGAAGTGCGGGGCAGCAGCGAGGTCTGGAGCTAACAGCTGAAGGTTGGGGTGTTGGGGGGGGGGGGGGGGGTGCAGGTGGTGGGTAGGGGAGCAGCCGGTGGGGAGGAGGGGGAGAAAGCGAGTTGCCGAGGCGGGAGAGCAGCCAGTGGGGCGGGGGTTGTAGCTGCGCTCAGGTGAAATCAGTCCTGCTCAGTCATATAAACGAATCGCAAGAACGAATTGACAGCACATTTTATACTCTGCCCAATTTTCTTTTCCATCTATCAGGGTGCCAATTCATTATCTTCCAATGGAAATTCAATCATGGAATTCCTTTTGTATTTAATAGGATTACTGGAATATTAAATGGATCTGAGGATTAGAGTTGGCATCCTATAACTACATCTCGGCTTCCAACAAACTTAATGTAACATTAGCTTGCTAGAATGATCTAGCCATCATCATTTCCTGTGATAAATTGAGCAGCGCCATCTTTAATCCTGGCAGCTGCCTGAATGTCACAGACACTGACATTTAACTGAAGAGCCTGCATTTGTGCATGTGCAAGCACTGCGCCACCTAGTGGTTGCATGGTCAGCAAAAGCAGCCTTAAAAGTAAAAGAAGCAAAAGCAACACTAACGAATAATTCAATTTTTTAGCACAAAACTTGGAATTAGTATATGGTATTTATAATAGCTTCTAAGTGACATTGTAACAGCAGGAGGTACCTTTAAAGAAAAACAAAACGTCAAAGACTACGCAGTGCACCTCAAACCCTGCTGACTTTTATATTCCTTGCTGATCTCTTGGACTAACTATACCACTAGGCTTGCTATTGTGTCTAGAACCCTCCTGGGAGCCTGGCAACAGGCGTGTTCATGTAATTTGCTGACATGATACAGCCACAAAATTGGTTTCACTATCAGTGGAATCACCAATGAACCAATACTTCTCCTGAATGTAGAACTAATGCCATGGCACTAAAAGATTTATCTACATTCTTTAAAAAAAATAGGCGCCTTACAAAAGCATAACATTGGAGTACAAAAGGGGGGGGTGGATTTTTTTTTTTAACTAAAATTTTTAAATTAACAAAATATACTTTCAGAATAACCAATTCTTCGTCAGTTAAAAAGAAAAGTCAAAACATCTCTGAATAAGTACTCCAAACTACAAATGAGGTTATAATTTCTCAAAAAAGGAACTATTCTTGAGCTTCCTTACTCAATGAAAGCTGATTTTGTAGGTTCACTAAGGAACTGAAGAGGTTCTTCCCAGGCTTTTTTGGAAGTTGCTTCCAGCTCAAATTTTTCCGGTCATCCGATCTAGGAAACAAAAGCCAAAACAAACAATAACAAGCATTCTAGGTCATGTTGGACACAGATGTACAGTAAAGCTTCCTTTACTCTGCTCCAACAATGCGCCTCAATTTCAATCTAATGACACCTGGATTGAGACCAACTATGTCACCCAGTCACCCTCATCCCCCCCTCACCTTACATTCATTTTAGCTATCCTCAACTGAATTTTGTATGACTCTTGAGCCTTCCCAGTTTGTGTCCCTGCAACTTCACCCTTTGCCCCTCAGACCTAGACTGGCTGGCTCTAGGTCTACCAATGCCTCAAATTAAAATTCTCATCTTCATGTTCAAATTGCTCGATGGCCTTCCCCTACCTATCTCTACAACCTCCTGTAGCCTTAATAACAGCCCCACCCCACCAATCCCAAGAACTGTGTTTCTCCAATTGTGGCCTCTAGTGCACCCCCAACTTCTTTTGCCCCACCACTGGCAGCCATGCTTTCAGCTACCTAGGTCCCAAGCTCTTGAACTCAATTCTTAAAATCTCTGATTCTTGCTCCTCTAAGATGCTCCTTAAAAATGACTTCTTGGATTAAACTGATAGTAGAACAAAGTATTTCAAGGCTTCAATTTCAATGCTGACAATACTAACATACTTCCATTACGTCCCTGGCGAAGTGAACTACGTGAGGCCAAAAAGTATCTTACAAACTACTAAATCTTAAAGACAGCTACAAGAGACAAATACAGATGCTTACAGATATATCGTATTTGTATCCAGGTCCACACATACAACATCCAGAGGCGGATCATAAAGATCAAAATAGCGTGAATCAACACCTACAATAAATGGAAACGGTGCATTGAGGACTCCAGCTAGGGACAATGGACAAAGTGGAATATATGGACATTGCCAGTGGAAAGGAAATATCATCTGAAAAGAGAACAAAAAAACTAATAAGCGAATTTATTTTTAAAGATTACTATTTTTATAGAAATCCAAATAGTTTTTAGGCTAACACACCAATACTTACAGTTACAACAGCTTCAGCCACACCTGTCAACACAGCAGGCCTCAGCGAGTGCAGCAGAACTTTGTTTTCCATCAAGACAAAATATAGTAGAGTTGCACAGTTCTCAGCACCCAAGTTCATTAGCAAAGTGCTAAAGTTTGCTCCTCTAAGTAGGGATAAAAAAAATGTTTATAGATATTTTCATGTCAAAATATTTCGTAAGCCTTCTTTAAAAATGTAGGTGCACAACATGGTTGCAAATTGGTGATTTTCTAGCACGGTCATGAATTCAAGCGAAAACGCAAAGTCTGACGAATAACCTGACGTGTTTCCACAGATTAAGGTTGGAAGCATTTAACAGAAAAAAAGCTTCCCAAGTCAAGCTATTATTCACACTATTCCTGGCCCAATAGGGGAAGCATAAAATTAAGTTAACAAAGTGGCTTTTGCAAACTGCTGCAATGAACAATTATAGTATGAGGAAGAGTTTGTCCGTTAATATGCTGTAGCGTAACATATTCAAAACAATTAAGAGTTCAAAAACCATGAAATATTATCCGACAAGACCAAAGTTTTTCTGAAACCTTCTTTCCATTAGCTTGTCTTAATTTTTTTCATTATTCCCCTTCCCAAAAATTATGCTTATTTTTGGAACTTTGCATATACATGACATATGCAAGTGAGATAGCAGACAGTTTGAAGACAATCAAGTGTGCAATTTTGCATTACAGAATGTTATTTGTTGAGGCAGAATATTGCTTAACAGCTACCAGCTTGTCTATAAATCTTAATGCAGAGATGTCTCTTTGTATGTGATCAATCACAGCAGTAATTTGTGGACAAAGATGTGCATACTCTACATCAGGGCAGCAACAACAATTTCATAAGTGGTCATTTCCAGCATCAACTTTTAAAATTCAACTCTTTCATTATGGTACATCCAATGAAAAGTAAGCATGGGCTCATGGAATCAATGCTGCAAAAAAATGTTCAAACTCTTGAGCAGCATTCAACCAGTCTTCCAATCAAAGGAATAAGAATGTCAAACTAATTTACAGTTAGCAATATTCCTATACTATACAATGACCAATTCAAATTCCCTGACACACAGATGAACGCAATGCAACTGTCTAGTTAAACAAATGTAAAAGAACAAAAATTTGGTTCACTAACAATTAACCAATAATACATAAGCTTGCTGCAGAACCATCAAAATTCTGGCCAACAGCCTCATCCTTCAGCTCATGGGCCAACTCTCAATTCTTCATTATATTAATCTATTATTGTTACATTTTTCTAAATTTCAGTAGATTGCTCTATTAGGTGGCACAATGGACTGACACCCTTTTTTCAAATGGAGCCCATTCAAGCATCGAATTCTTCACTCGGTTAATTCTAATATTTCCTATTTGCACTGAGTTTGGACAAACTTCGAGTGTGCGCGAAATCAGAGGACAAAACTGTTTTTTGTTCAATTATTTGTGAATTGGCAATCTCATTCAGAATCCACAATTGCTGCTGCGGGAAGTTAAGTGTAATAACAAGAGGTCTAAGCATGGGGTCAGGGCTGACTTGAAAGCTTTCATTCTGCTATACCTTACCTTTAAGTGCCGAATGTTGATACTGGGTATCCAAAGTGGAGAAATTACTCCATCAGCATGACATCTTGCACGTACATGAACACAAAAAAAATTAAACCCTTCACAAAAACCATTTAACAAAAATTTGTGTATGGTTTAGTGTATAAATACAACAAAAAAAATGGAACTTTCCAGGTTATATGCAGAATTTGCCAGTGTCAGCAGGTTCACAGTAGCACTGCTACAATGAGCAGTGTTTCTATGCTAGTGAAAGGGTGGAGATTAAGATGCTCCTAATCGCATCAAGGGAATCCTGCTGCAAGTTACGATTACAGGGAGGCTGGGTGAAGACAAATCAGGTGCACTTAGTATCATTCAATACCATGATTCATTCATGAATTATGACATTGGGCAAGATATTGGAGAGTTGCAGGTACTCAAAATCATTTCTTAGTGACAGGTAGCAACCTCAGGGTAAGATAATGGTGGTGCTGGTGAGGGGTGGGAGGGGCAGTGGAGAAACAGGGCAAGGGGAGAGAAGAATAGAAGTAGCTATTAAAACAGCTCTGTACTTGCTTTTGGGTACGAGCAGAAATGATATTTTACGATTACCATACACCATTCTTGCTCAACAAGTTTATAACTAATCAATTGTACATACAATTAATGAGGATTATGGATTTGCAAATATTTTACTTTCTAAAGTTTTAACAGAAATTAAACTGAACTGTTTGAATTTTTTTTAACTGATTTACACAAAGTCAAAGAAAAATTCATACAGACATGGGAAAGCATGAGGCAAACAGAAAAGTGACAAAAGCAAAAAAGTAAAAAGGTTAAAGCAAGGGAGCCTCATTAGGTTACACAAGTTAGGGGAAGAAAAATCAACGATTGCTACCATAGCTTTTCTTATTCCAGCTTACCTTAAAGGCAAGGGGGTTGAAACCGGTTGAGACAGGATCAAGGCATCAAGTGCTGACAGCTACAAAAAAAATTACAACTGTTCAGTATCAACTGAACTTAAGTTGAAGTAACAGCATTCTTGTTTTATGTATTAAAAAAAAAGTTCCAACTCTCTACAGCTAATTTTGTACTACTAGCAATGTGCATACTCATTACCTGAACCAAGATTCTTGGCCTCTGGGCTGATGGGAAGGGAACATTATGCATGAAGTGGGATATATGCCTATAAACAATATAAGAAAAGTCTCAAAAAATGATAAATGGCAAAACAAAAGCAATTATATTAGTATGCATTAAACAGAAGTGCAAACAGAAAACAGTACTACCACAGCAAATGTCTCCAGGCAGTACCAACATTAATATCCTACTTGTGACCCAATTCTGATACTGACTGTTCTGCTGTGTGTGAATTTCAAATAAATTTAAAGAACTTATCGATGAAAAGAAAAAACATGGCTAGATAATAGCATAAGCAAAGTCAAAATATGGTAAACGAATACAAAAACAGTGATTATTAGAAACATGGCTGTAGTTTTTAGGCTCAAGAAACTGACTACTCCAACTGCATTAACAGATTGCACTTGGCTCTTGAAACCCAGTTTACTATTGCTTTAGAATGAAAATAATTCCTATTTTACTTTTCCACAAAATGCCCAACATAACTGACTGAACTCAATAACCAATGGAATAATTGTCCTAGAAAACGATAATTATGTCAAGTTAAATGATAAAAATTACAGGCACTACAGTTCAGTGTGTTTGGTGCTGCCTCTCATCCAAGCCCCCCAATATAGTGTGCAGCGTCAGCATTACCCTATGAAAGCATTTCCAAACCAGCACACATTTATTTACAATTCAGCACAAATTGTCAGTTTCAGTCATGGGCTACTGGATGGCTGGCGTGGGAAAAGGAAAATATGACACTGGTTCAATAGTGGGTGCTCTTCTGAAGCACATTGTTGAAGCCAAGTAAGGGTAATTTACTTTAGCTCTAACTAAACTATGCCTGACATGACATATTGCTTGATGCTCCCAAATTGCCTGATCTGGAAAGTGTTCCACTCCCTACGAACATTATCTCACCTGGAACAGCACAGCACTCAATTTTTTTTT